>NC_064867.1:16073618-16386118 GCF_024139225.1 Suncus etruscus | reverse complement strand
AGGTAAACCTTGAGTGATTCTGTTGCTTTATTTTGAAAAATGAAAAAAGGTTATGAAAATAAAGCAGAATGCAGGACGAATGGTGTTGGGTGAAGGAGGCAACTTTAAATTATAGGACAGGAAAATAGACATTATAACTCACTATAGTAAGTACAAGTAAAACATATGTTAGTCATTTGAAGAGGAAGGGGCATCTAAATGATTGCAGGGAATTTGGAAAAAATAAGTAAAGGATGCCAATTTTAGGTCCAAAGGATTTGTATGCTCAGAAATTGCTCCTGGCAGGCTTGGGGGACCATATAAGATGCCAGGGATTGCACATGCAAAGCAAATGCCCTACTGCTGTGCTATCACTCTGGCCCCATAAAATAGCACTTTCAAGACCCAGAAAGAAGCATCAGCACCCAATAAGTTTATCAGAACATAAGTGATTTCCTAGAGATGGAGTAATGTCATATGGTTCTATGATAAAGAAGAAATTAAGATCTAGAGGGGGGTAAGTCATAATAGTTAAATACTTTGCCCTATGTGTCTTGGAAAGTCATTAAAGAACTTTGAGTGTGACACAATCATAACATCTGAATCTCCATGTTCTTGTTATAGAAACAGTGTGATAAGTAATGGCAACAATTGTTTCTTGAATGAATAGCCTACTTTATATATGGAAGCTCCATATCAAAAGTCAATGTCAAATGCCTACTATGAGTTGCTTTGAAAGGACAAATATTTTCAAATGAATTTATGGATCGTGTGTTTTCTGAGAGATAGAGTGATCTTAACATATAATAAACTTTAAAAAACAGAGCTCAATTTCTTTCTTACTAAGTACTCTATTAAATATATAAAGGACTGACATAGTTGAGGACATTGAATTGAATTATAACATTTGTTAGTACACAAAATATCCAGAGAGAAGACAAAAATCTTTGTGCTGAAAGACTGGCACAATTACAGAAGAAAGAAAAAAACTGAAAAGAAAGCCAACAAATAAGCTTATTATTTTTTTTTATGCCAGATGGACCAAATAGAAAAAAGTCTTTTTTTTTATTTTCAGCTACTAGTCAACTTTCAAATACTTCTTATTAGAACATAATCTCCACTCCATTAGCTAACTTTTCTGTCCTTACATTGATTAAATCCCCTTATGTTTTTTTAATCTATTTCTAGATTCTGCTTTATTGTTCTGTCTTGTCACTCTTCTAGCAGTATAATGCAGTTTTAAATGTTATGTTTTAAGTATGTTAAAATGCTTACAGAGCTAATTTTTCCATTACTCTTCTTCTTTTTGTATTTTACTCTTAATCCCATACATGTATTCATTTTTTCCAAATGAACTTCAGTGTTAATCATAGTTTAAACCAATTTTGGACATATGTAAAAATTTGTGTTTAACTTATAAAATGTGATGACTTGATATACATCGTGAAATATTTACCACAATCATGTTAATTAGTATATGTAGCAGGTCACCTGGTTATTTCTTTTGTGGTGAAAAGGTAATAAACATGACCTGCTCACAACAAATTTCAAGTATACAGTACAGTATTATTAGCTATATCTCCATATTATACTTCAGATTCTCAGAACTCACTCTTAAAGCTTGAATTCTTATCAGGCTTCTCTGCAGTTTCCTCTCCCCAGTCCATGGTGACTGCTAATTTACTTTCTGTTTCTGAGTTAGACCTTTCTTCTCCACATGAATGTCATTAGGCTGTATTTGTCTTTCTATTTTTGACTTATTTCGCTTAGCCTATTGTGCTCTAGTTAATTAATATTGCCTCAAATGGCAAGTCTGACTTTTCTTTAAAGACTGAAGAGTATTCAATTATACAGTTTTCAAGTTTTCTTTCTCCTTCAGTCCTCAATTGATGCAGATTTTTTTTCCATATCTTTACCCTTGTGAGTAATGCCACGAACCTGGGAGTGAAGAAATCTTTTCAAGATTTTTAATCTGTTTTCCTCAGATAAATAGACAAAGTGGGGTTGCTGGATCATGTGGCCAGGCTATTTGTATCTTTTTGGGAATCCTTTCTGTTGTTTTTCATTAGGGCACCAGCCTACATTTTCCACCTTCATAATACAATGCTTTCCTTTTCTCTGCATCTTCATCAGCATTTTTTTCTCACTCATCTTTTAGATACTCACTACCCTAACAGATGTGAGGCAAAAATCTCACGGTATTTTCTTTTCGTATTTTGGGTCATAATTAGCAGTGCTCAGGGGTAACTCCTGGCTCTGTGCTCAGAAATTACTCCTGGCAGACTCAGGGGACCTTATGGAATGCCAGGGATCGAACCTGGGTCTGATCAGTGCTAGGCAAATGCCCTACCCACTCTGCATGAAACATATTTTCATGTACCTCTTAGTTATCTATGTCTTCTTTGAAGAAATATATTTTCTGGTTCTTTTCCTATTTAAAATAAGGTTATTATTATTGTTTATACTATTGTGTTTGACATGTGCATGTTTATATATACACATATTTATATATATGTTAGATAGTAACACTGCAAATTAAGCATGATATGGATAATTATCACTTTAATTTTTTTTTGGTTTTGGGGCCACATCCAGCTGTACTTAGGTCATACTCCTGACTTTGTGCTCAAGGATCACTCATGGTAGGGCTCCAGGAAATTACGTAGTACCTAAGATCAAATCTAGGTCGGCCACCAAAAGACAAGTGCCTCATTCTTTTTCTTATCTCTTTGTCTCTAACCCATATTTTATAGACCTACTGTCCCTAGCCACACACTTTTTAGTATTTTTTTTGAAAAATCTTTAAAATTAAAAATTCAATAATTATTTCTTTTAAAATTTTGCTATAAGGTCAGAGAGAGCATTAAGGTGCTTACTTTATGTGCAGCAGACTGCAGCTCAATCCCTAACACTACATATGGTCCTGTGAGTCCCCTCAAGAATAGACAAGGTTTTGCTGAATTTGTAGACTGAAAAGTTTATCTCACCTTGCTCTGCTCCTATTAAAAAAAACTTACGCCTTGAAAAATTCTTCAGAAGGTCTAGTAAACAGCAAGTGGTAGAATTTGGATAAGGGCTTATCAGTGAATTTTTTATTTAGCTTTAAAATTTGTTTCATTTTGAAGCATGTTTTATACTAAGTATCTGAGAAAGGTCAAAAGGGAAAAGAGAGAGGAGTAAGATATTTCTTAAGATTCAATGGTAGTAAAACTGTCACTTCAAAATTATTTAGGCAGCTATTTTAAAGGTCTAAGAGGTAAGAGACAAGTTTCTTTTTTTTTTCATTTAATCATCCATATTTACATAAATTTTCGTACAGGAGTTTCAGTAATAGAATGTACACCACCCTTCACCAGTGCGATCATCCCCCCCCCCAGCTATGCCTCCCCTTGTTCGTCCTTATTTCAACACTCAACAGACAGGCATTCTGCCTCTTTTCCACACTATCATTGTATGGTAGTTGTCATTGGGGTTAGTACTTCAGCTGCATCCACTATTCTTTGTGGCAAGCTTCACGTCATGAGCTGGTCTCCGGGCATTCATCTCTATTGTCTTTGGATATTATTGCCATACTGTCTTTTATTTTTCTCATTTCCCACAGATGAGTGAGACTATTCTATGGCTGTCCCTCTCCCTTGGGCTGTTTTCACTTAGAATAATAGTCTCCATGGACATCCATAAAAGGCAAATTTTATGACTTCATTTTTTCTAATAGCTGCATAGTATTTCATTGTGTAAATGTACCCCAGTTTCTTTAGCCACTCATCTGTTGTTGGGCACCTGTTGTAAATAGTGCTTTTTTGGTGGGGAAAACTTTTGATTACCATTGTGATTTTCTCAGTAGTGATAGGTCTTTTCAGATATGCTAGATTATCTTGGTTTACCCTTGGGAGGTTATTAGGAGTCTAATAATTTATCCATTTCTTCCAGGTTCTTATGTTTTGTGGCATAGAGTTTCTCATAATAATCTCTAATTAACCTTTGAATTTCTGTACTGTCTGTAATAATCTCCCCTTTTAATTGCTAATTTGGTTTATTAAGTTTCTCTCCCTTTCTTTGTGATTTTGGCTAATTGTTTGTTGATCTTGTTTATTATTTCACAGAACCAACTATTGCTTTCATTGATCTTTCATGCTATTTTTGTATTTCCAGTTAATTAATTTAAGCTCTAAGCTTTGCTATTTCCTTCCATATTCTATTTTTTAGCTCATTTTGTTGCTAATTTTTTAATTTTTTAAGTTGTGCCATCAAGTTATTTCTGTAGGCCATTCTTATTTCTTGATGAATGCTTTTAAAACTATAAATATGCCTCTTAATACTGCTTTAGCTGTAGCTCAAATATTCTGATAATTTTTTCTAAACTCATTTCTTTCAAGGAATCTTTTGATTTCCTCTTTATTTTGTCTCTGACCCATTAATTGTTCAGTAGTAAGTTGTTTAATTTCAAGTTATTAATTGTTTTCCTTATGTCTGTTTGTGATTCACCTATAAATTCAGTGCATGATTATCTTAGAAGGTAGTTCTTACATTTTCTATTCTTTTGATTTTATGAAGACATGTTTTTTTGTTGTTGTTTTTTGAACCACATCTGGTGACACTCAGGGGTTACTCCTGGCTATACACTCAGAAATTGCTTCTGGCTTGGGGGACCATATGGGACGCCAGGGGATCGAACCACAGTCCTTCCAAAGTTAGTGTGCGTATAGCAAGTGCCGTACTGCTTGCGCCACCGCTCTGGCCCCTGAAGGTATGTTTTATGGCCCATTATGTAGTCTTTCTTGGACAATTATCCATGTACCTTGGAGAAGAATGTGTATCCAGTTTTCTGGGTATGGAGAGCTCTCTCTCTATATTGACCTTTCAAGGCATGACATGCAGTGTTGAAGTCTCCTACTATTATTCTGTTGTTATTGATGTCTTTCTTCAGATCTGTCAGCAATGTTTTATATATTCTGCTGGTCCCTCTTTGGATGCATATATGCTTATGAGTGTAATTTATTCTTGGTGAATATCAAGAAGTGTACATTTTTGTTTTTTATTACCTTTTTAAGTCTAAAGTCTTTGCCATTTGATATAAGTATGGCCACTCTTACATTTTTAAGGGAGGTATTTGCTTGAATGACTTTTCTCCAACCTTTGACTTTGAGTCTATATTTGCTCTGACTATTCAGATGTGTTTTTTGGAGATAGAAAAATGTTAGATTCGACATTTTGATCCATTCTGCCACTCTGTGTCTCTTTTTTTTTTTATAAACTAACTTATTTAATAAGTTCTGTGAAAACAATCCAGTTATTAAATATAAAACAATATATTTGAGTGTTGTGAAAATTTGTAATTTGCTTCCTACTTGACTGAATCTTAATCATTTAAATATTAATTGATTACTTGAAAATTCCTGATTGACAGATAAAGAAAATACATGTTCCTTTTTACAGAATTAAGTCTTGAATTTAGAGTTCTTCTAAGATTATAATTTTTTTCATCTTTTTTAATATAATTTTTATTTTAATCATAGTGGCTTACATATCATTCACAGTAATATTCCAGGTACATATTAACATTGAATCAGGGGAATTGCCATCACCGAATTGTCCTCCCTCCACCTCTGTTCCCATCCTGCCTCCCATATCCTACACCCTCACCCCAGGGGGTGCTAGAATGAGTGGTCCCCTCTGTGTCTAGTTTGTTACTTAGTGATCTTACAACTGTTTGGTCTTGGTACCTCCATTACTTCCCCCTCTAATTGGGAGGAGGGACTAGATAGTTCAAGTTATGTGGTTTTGTTTGAGGAAGAGAAAAGTAATAAAAAGGGGTAAAAATCAACTACGCCGACAATGGGCAGAGTCCTTCTAGAGGCTCTCATACTCGGTTTGAGAGACAAAGGGGAAAAAAGGTGAAACACCACAACAGTTCAAAAAGAAGTATCAAATAAAATATCCAGTGAGCACTGCAGCAATAAAGATATGCACCACATAATGGCCATGGTCTTGAATAAAAAACATGACAGAGCGCAAAAAGGAAGAAGAGAAAAGAAGAAAGAAAAAGTAAATATATAAATAAAAAAGTGGACAACTACTTTAATATTCACCCCAAAACAAAGAAATCGACAAAAACTGTCGGGAGCCAGATCATTTGAAATATAGCTTAGCATAAAAAAGGAGAAAAAAAAAAGATTATTTTTTGCTTTTTTGTCTCTTTCTTTTTTTTCCCCTCCTGCATAAGCACAGTAAATATTGGGGTCATTTGAAAAGGGAATCCCTTTGGCCTAAGAGATACAGGGTTTCTCCATCCTTGAAATATATTGTCATGGGATTATCTATAGACTCCTTTCTAGTTCATTTGGTGCTTTTGTGATGTATGGAAGACTTTGCTCCGATCTGGATGATAAAATCAGACCTCTGTATCTAGAGATCTCAGTCTCTGCACAGGTCAAGGAGTGGAACTAATGATGAAGTCTTTCTTTGTGATTTTAGGAGTTCTGTTTCCTCAGTGTCATTTTAATCTGTCTTCTGTGTTTGGTGGTCTTGGCCCTTGCACTGAACCTCCAATGGAGTCTGAAATATCGTCTTTCGTTATGTTTCCATAAGACCCATTCAATTGTTGCAATTGCCTCAGTCAGGTCTCTGGAATTAGAGATCATGGTTGTTGTGCAGGTTGTAGAACAAACCCTAGACTAGGGCTTTCTTGTTGGTTCCAGAATACAAATTGCCCGGTCATGGTTCTATCAGCCAGTCATCTTACATTCTTGGCTTTTGCACAGCCCAAAGTGTGACAAGTCTTCTGATTTTGTCTTATCATTAGTTGGTGAGGTCGGATAACCTGTTCTTATGTTCATTTGTTCCCAATTTCCTCGTTGTCAGGATATCATATTAGAGCTGGCACATGTTGGTGTTTGAGCAGTTTTCAGTATGTCACGGATGGGATTTGGTTCCTGTAGCTGTTGTGAAGAACTGTGTCATTTCTATGCCTGAGATTTCATTCTGTGTCTCTTAACTGGATCATTTAGTCCATTGATCTTGAGAGAAATGATTATCATGGGATCTAAGGTGAGGGTTTTGTAAGTTTAGTGTGTTTATTGGGACCATTTTGCCTTAAAGTAAACCCTTAAGTTCTTTTTATGTTGGTTTTGTGTCTGTAAAGATCCTCAGCTGTTGTCTATCTGTAAAGCTGTGTATATTTCCTTCAAATCTGAATGTAAACTTGTTCAGTGACGTATTTGTGGCAAAGCATTCATTTCATTGAGTTTTGTTATTATATTCCACCACTGCCTTCAGGCCTTGAGAGTTGCTTTTTTAACAATTTTGCACTGAACTATAAGGACGCTCCTATGTACATAATTTCCCTTTATGATCTTGGTGCCTTCAGTATTCTCTCCCTATCTGGGGAATTTTTCATTGTGACTGGAATGTGCCTTCATTGTTTTTCTTTGGATCCTTTTAACTGGTATGTAGTATGAGTATGTAGTATTTGGTTGCATGTACCTTTAGCTCTGGGAGGTTTTCTAATATCCTTGTCTGTTGATTTTTTTATGGCAGTCTTCTTTCAGGGCCTCTGGGACTTTAATGATTGTTATGTTGTTTCTATTGGGTTTATTTCATACCTCTATTTTTATCTATTCTCATACTTTGAGGAATTTTTCCATCATCTGATCATTTACCTTAAGACTTTTTCTACCTTTCTGTTGTAGGGAATTGTTATTCATCTCACCTTCCAGCTCACTAATTCTGTCTTTAGCATCAGTTACTCCAATGGTGAGGCTTTCCAGTGTGTTTTTCATTTTGGCTACCAAGTTTTTTAGCTTTGATGTTTTAGTTTGGAGTTTTCCTATTTGCACTTTCATGTCCTCTTGCTTCTTATTTGTGGTTTGGTTTGTTCTATGGATTCTTTGAGTTCCTTGAATATTCTCCAAATTTCCTCTCTAAAGTTTTTTTTTTTTTTTTTTTCAGAGAGGCTATGTAGGAGGCTGGTACTGTTGCGTCTTCAGATCAGTCTTCTGTTTTTCAATGCTTTCCTGTAGTTTCCTTACAGTGTGTTTTTTTCTATGTGTTGTGCTGGTATACATTAATTGGAGATACGTACAGCCACTGTCCAAAGTGGAGCAGCTATGCTCCTCTGCTTTTGTGTTTCTGGGCAGTTGAAGTCTGTATTTTCTTAGTGGAGGAAGAGCATCACCTTTCAGATTAAATATTTCTTTGAGAGAGAGAACTCATCCCTCTGTTTCTGAGGGCTCTGCCAGCCCTTGACCGAGCTGGGGTTCCTACTGCTTTTGTATATCTGGGAAGGAGAAGCCTGTGTTCCCACAGCAAAGCAAGACAAATTTCTATATTAATATGTCATTTATAAAAAGAAGGGTTGAATGAAATTAATTAAATGAAAGCTTGAGCTTATTAAAATAGCAGCAAAAATTTGGGGGGTAGAGGAATGTAGAACCTAAGTTAGAAGTTTAGAACAGTAAGTACAATCTTAGTCCAAGCTAACTAATAAATGGCACCCTATAGTTATCTATGAAAGGAATGAGAAAATATAGGTAAATAATATGTCCCCAGAAAACCATATGTAAGCAAAACACACAGAGGATAAATCTTTAGAAATAAAATAGTTGGTGACAGGACAGAGTGATAAAAAATAAAGGAAACTTCTAAAACAAAGAGATGATTCTTAGGTGAAACATTTTATGGAGAAGTTTTAGGACTTGCATGTCATTGACCTTTTTTGGGGGGGCTCACACCCAGCAGCACTCAGGGGTTAATCCTGGCTCTATGCCCAAAAATAGCACCTGGTTTATGGGATGCAGGGATTTGAACCACCATCTATCCTGGCTGGGCTGCTTGCAAGGCAAACACCCTACCACTGCGCTATCTCTCCAGGCCCCAGTCATTGACATCTTTTGAGGGAGATTTCTTAATAACCAAGAACCAAGCCATGAATTAATGGAAGAAGGTATGTTTTCAAAATTCCTTTCATTGGAAAGGAAGAAGAATCTTTTTGATAATGTAAATAGTATTATGGTGGAAGGAAGTTTCATGGCAAAGAGAATGATGGGCCAGGTAAAATAGAACTTTACTTTTTTTTAGATTAAAAAATTTGGTTAAGTAGTCTAGCTTTTGTTGCTTTGGCTTTCTTTTTTATTTTGTCACCTTATTGCTGCTGTAAAATAATTTACTTCGTATTTCTTTTGATGCAGCTGAATCATTGAGCTTTTGAGAATAACTCAAGAATGCACTATTTCTCATTATTTAAGAAAGGTCCTCCTTTCTGATCTGGTGTGGAGAGAGAGAATGAGGTGGAAATAGAGACAGAGAGATACAGAGAGACAGAGACATACAAAGAGATAGAGCGGCAGATAGGCAGAGGCAGAGACAGAGAGTTTATTCTCTGTTTTAGTAAAATTTTATTGTCAGCAGTCTGTTTATAGACAAACTATGTTTTTATGTTTCTTCTTAGTAATACCAAATTTGGAAAGCTTATATTAATGCCTCCAAAACAAAGAGAATATTATCTGTATACCTTGAAGCTGAGAATTCACTTTCCTTTTTGAGAAGTGAAACAAAAAGAGGCATGGCTAATAGGTTCTTGAATGATCAAATTCCTTAATCACTGTGCAAGTTTCTTTGTGCCAACTCCCTGTGAAGTGGCCTCTTTTTTGGCCTCTCATTCTGAAAGTGCTCTGTTTTTGGAAGTGTCAGGGATATCATGTGGGAAAGTGTAATCGCGGTCACTGACCTTGTACTTTGACATATTTTATGAATTCCCCAAGGTAATGTGTCCCTGAGATGTGTCCCTAGTCCTTGACCATGCATTTTAAAAAAAATGTTTCCAGTGAAAGATATTCTGTTATTTTCGAATAGAAAAATGCTATAAGTACTATGTATGTTTCATAGTATGTATGTCAGGGACTTTTCAAAAGATATGAACTACAAAAACAATATATTCACAATAAGAATATGTAGGCACAAGAAGTTTTATTTGTTTGGAAAAACAGCACTATAGATAGAATATTATTATTTATAAAGCATAATTGAGTATTTACAGAAAACAACTGCTAATGTTTGTGAAATTCTGAAATACATTC
Source organism: Suncus etruscus (assembly GCF_024139225.1). NCBI lineage: Eukaryota > Metazoa > Chordata > Mammalia > Eulipotyphla > Soricidae > Suncus > Suncus etruscus. Next base: position 16,376,066 of record NC_064867.1, on the reverse strand, counting down.
ATTCACGATTACCCTTTTTCCAGCAATGAAAGTCAAGGTTGTTTAATGACAGTTTGACAGTTTTTTACAAAAATAAATAAATTATTTCCTATATAATCTAGCAATTGACTTGTGGTTATTTACCCAAATGTATTAGAAAATCTGTAAAAAAAATAACTGTATAGGAAGAACAGCTCTAATCATAATTTGCCAAAGCGTGGATGTCACCAAGATTTCCTTCATAGATAAATAAACTATAAAATGATTAGATAATGAAATATTATGAATCAGAAAAGGAACTGAGCTATCAGTTTATGAATCAGCATGCACATGGAGGAAATTTAAATGCATATTTCTAGGTAAAATTTAACCTGCATGAAAAAGCTTTATATGTGTGATTTTAATTAAACAACAAACTATAAAATGTAAAGCTATGGAAGCTATAAGAAGGTATATGATTTCTAGGGATTAAAGGACAGAAGATACACACAGATGGGCACAGAGACATTTTTTTTGGTAGAAAAACTTTCTATATTTTACCATAATTATGGATGCATGCTCTTAAACATTTGTCCAAACTCACAGAATATATAACACCAAGAGTAAACTGTAATGTAAACACTGCAGACTATAACACAATGTGATTATAACATAATGAATTGAGTTTATGTATTGTGACAAAGTTCCCCCTCTGGTAAGGGATATTGGTATGGAGAATTCCAAATATATTTGGGGAAGACGCCGTATCTTTCTCTCTGTGTTGCTGTGAACCTTAATTTCTTAAAAGTCAAGTTGTAATGCAAAACTTTGACAAATTATAATATTTTACCATTGATTTCAATCTTTAGAATCAATGGGGTGTTACTTTGCATTTCTTTTCAAAGTGCCCTGTGCTATTTTAGGGTTGTTACTAACATGTTTTGTTATAAGACTAAGAATTCTCCATATCTACTTCTCTTTTAAAAAATGATATTTTCAAGCCCTTCCTATGACGTTCTTTGGCATTTGCCCCTTCAAGGTATTAAAGAAACTATAGGATCTTCTTAGAAAGCTTTTTATTCTTTATAAACTACCAACAAAGATAAAAATCTGTGAGGACATTTCTATTTCTCAAAAGAAAGAGCATTATTAGAGGACATAAAGCATATTCATGACCACCAGAGAAATTTTATTCCCTTAAATTAATAAGTGCCTAATAGATGTTTTATGACTACACAAAATCAAGAATTTAATAAATGATATGAACATCAAAATTCTTTTATCTGGAAGAAATGGCTGATGAGAGAGCAAGGCAATTAGCATACACATGTACTTTTGGAGATCAGGTATTTTGAAAATATGAGAGCTTTTTATTTTACTGTTTTATAGAAACTGAAAATGTTCATGCATGTAGAAATACCAACTCAGGGAACACACACTGGGATGAGAAATTTAACTTTAAATTTAATATTCTTTCAGGCTCAAAAATGTGATATTATTTCAAAATAGGATTGTAACCAATGCAACTATGTTTAAAGTCATGATAGCATATGTTGAGCCCTTAATTCACAAGATTGATATCCTTATAAGATGAAGAAAAAAAAGATGAAGAGATAAAATACAGGATGAATTTGTGAAGCCAGTGAAGATCAAGGTAGATATCAGAGTTAAGTTGTTAGGTAACATAACAGTTTGAATACCTAGTGATAATGGAAGTGGGAAGTGACAATAAAGAACCTTTTCCTAAAGAATACAGGCATCATTACTGTAACATTAACTTCAGATTTACAGTCTTTAGAACTGTTGTCTAATGCCATTCAGCTAATGGCACTCTGTTATGGCACCCCAAAGAAACAAAGAATATAATCATAATATATAAATATATACGTATTTTAAATTCTTAACTATTAGCTCATTGTTTTATATCAATGTAATTTTTGTTTAATATAAATAAAACAAAACATGTAGACAATAGAGATAGAGAAGTTTTTCTAAATAATAAAAACAATCACAAAGTATGGAAATCTTATAACTATTTGTATATTATAGAGCTTATATTTTTATTACTTTTTCCAGGCAACATTTTGTAATATTTTCTAATAAGAGATGTTTGATAAAATAATTTCAATAGTCACAAAAAATAGTCTGATGTAAAAGTTACCCTTAACAAAATTAAACAGATCTGAACCAAATTTGGTTCATGCATCTGACTTACTAATTCCATTCCAATTCCCTTAATTTTTATTTTTAAGCTTGAATTAGTAGCACATATTGTAAAATGAGACTATAGGTTCTTTAAGGAACTAGGGTTCATAATAGACTGAAAAGTTACTGTCTTTGAAATGCTGAATTTCTTGTGACCTGGGATATAACACAATAAGAAGAAAAGACATGGGCAAGCAATTTAGGAACTCACAGGCAAAGAAGCTTACAGCTCTTTCTACTTGTTTTTGTAGAGACTAAACTATAATTAATACTTCAAGCTCACAAAATAAGCGGGATTTGGAGGGCTTGGCTTCTGGAGAAATATTTGCAGTGAAAGTTAAGAAGCTGGTGAAACAGCTTATTAAACTAGCCCATCCCATATAAATACCATAGTCCCTTGCAGTGATGAAATCTTGCTGGAAGCCTTCAAGTGAGCTTTCAGAGAGCCAGGGTCAGTTTTCATTATACAACTGAAGTTGGCTGTTTTTCAGATTTGCTGACCTCTTAGTTTGTGTGAAAGTATGACCCTTTTAGCTTCTCTAATATAAAATGCTCTTCTTTATTTATGGTAAATGTTTGAAATCAGTCATTTTGGTGAATGTAAAATGTGGTAATAGTGCAAGAGTTAAAATACAATCTACATGCAACGGAGAATTCTTATGTCATTGACTGTTTATTGGCCACATTTCTGGCTGTGAAATTTAGTAGATCTTATTTTTAGAGCAAAACGGTCTCAAACTTGCCTTTAAGAGTCAGTTTAGGGCCTGGAGAGATAGCACAGCGGCGTTTGCCTTGCAAGCAGCCGATCCAGGACCAAAGGTGGTTGGTTCGAATCCCGGTGTCCCATATGGTCCCCAGTGCCTGCCAGGAGCTATTTCTGAGCAGACAGCTGGAGTAACCCCTGAGCATCGCCGGGCGTGGCCCAAAAACCAAAAAAAAAAAAGTCAGTTTACTTGAAGATATATACACCCCACCCCTCCCTACACTCACATCCCACTCTCACCATCTACAGTGTTTAAAACAATAAACACCTTTAAGTCTCCGAATAAAATTATTTTTTCTTAGTAGGAAACTGAAAGAATATGAACAAATAGTCAACTCATCTAATTCAACTTTTTCCAAGAAAAATGCTGTTAATGAGAAAAGTAATGCAAGAAAAGAAAAAGGAAATTATCACTGTAGATTTTTTCACCCTTGGGAAATAATCTTCTAAACGGCAGTCCTTTGTAATCACCACTGGAACCATCTTATGTTATAAATTGAGAGCACTGAAAAAATAAATGCATCTCTGTAGAAGGGAAAAATAATCATAGCTATTTTAGAAAGTGTTTATAATCTATAGATGAACAGTGGTTTTCCAATTTTCTAGAATGAATGTCCCAACTTGAATGTAGTTATACTTTGGGTCATTTAATCATAGCAATTACTGTTTGTTTGTTTGTTTGGTTCCTGGACCACACCCAGTGGTAATGGTACTCAGGGGCTATGACTAATTCTGTGATCAGAAATGATGGATAATTGATAGGGATTGGTGTTTCTGGGTTGGTAGGTTGCCAGGCAGACATCTTAACCACTTGACAATCTTTAAAGTCCTTGGATACTTGTTGATTTCTGAGAACACTTGTAGGGACTATTGGTCCCACAAATCTCTGAGGGAGGCTCATGAAAGACATTTTTGGTTTTAAAATTAACAAGCTTCCTTTTATACAAAGAGGGATCAGTCATCAAAGAGACATTTTCCAAGTGCAAATGTGACCTAATATTAAGACTCTTAGTGTGAACATGTGCAATCACAATTGTCATTTGAATATTACTAAATAGAGATGGTTCTAGATCTTTAATCTCATGGTAAGATGATTGTTTAATTCATTTCTGTTATTATTATTACATACTGATTCTAAATAGGCTAGATGCTTCTGAGAACATAATGAAACACAGACTAAGAGAAAATTGCTTACACTGCACAGATGCCTGTTGTATAATAAACAAATAATCTCATGAACTATTTTTGTCCCATTTTAAGATGATACTATTTAAGTGCAGTCATCTTTGACAAGCTATATGAATAAAGATTTTGATACCATGTGTTCTATAAAGGGATGCTTTTATCTCACTGTCAGGGGATATTACTGAGAAAATGTTCTAGTTAAATATTCTTCCAGGTCCTAATTGAACCATGAAAAACAGGACAGTTACTGTTTAATTAATTTTCAGAATTACATTATATTCTTTTGTTGGTAGCTTTTAGGGAATATGATTTTGAAAAATATATTGTTACTTATCTAGACTTACTAAGTTAAGTTCTGAAATAAAGTCTACTGACCACTAAGACACATATAATCCTGGTACTCTTTTTGAAAATTATGAAGTTTATTTGTCCATTTTATCAAGTATCAGTGAAGAGGTAAAAAGTAATATGTAGTGGGCTAGAGTGATAGTATAGCATATGGCATTTGCTTTGCACATGGAGACCCAGCACAAATATGGGATGGATCCCAGGTACCCCATTTGGTCCTCTGAACCTGCCAGGAGCGATTTCTGAGTGCAGATCCAGGAATAACTCCTGAGCACCACCCATGTGGCCCAAAAAAAAAAATACAAAAAAAAAAAAAAAAGAAAAGAAAAGAAAAAAGAAAAGAAAAGGAAAAAAACCACTGTATATTCCACCCAAATTTAAATAAGTAGACAATATATTTATTTTTATAAGAATTTTTTATTTAAACAACTTTATTACATACATGATAGTGTTTAGGATTCAGTCATGTAAAGAACACCACCCATCACCAGTGCAACATTCCCATCACCAATGTCCCAAATCTCCCTCCTCCCCACCCAACCCCTGCCTGTACTCTAGACAGGCTTTCTATTTCCCTTGTACATTCTCGTTATTAGGATAGTTCAAAATGTAGTTAATTTCTCTAACTAAACTCATCCCTGTTTGTGGTGAGCTTCATGAGGTGAGCTGTAACTTCCAGCTCTTTTCTCTTTTGTGTCTGAAAGTTATTATTGCAAGAATGTCTTTTATTTTTCTTAAAACCCATAGATGAGTGAGACCACTCTCTCTCTCTCTCTCTCTCTCTCTCTCTCTCTCTCTCTCTCTCTCTCTCTCTCTCTGTGACTTATTTCACTCAGCATAATAGATTCTGTGTACGTCCATGTATAGGAAAATTTCATGACTTCATCTCTCCTGACAGCTGCATAATATTCCATTGTGTATCTATACCACAGTTTCTTTAGCCATTCGTCTGTTGAAGGGCATCTTGGTTGTTTTCAGAGTCTTGCTATGGTAAATAGTGCTGCGATGAATACAAGTGGAAAGAAGGGATTTTTGTATTGTATTTTTGTGTTCCTAGGTTATATTCCCAGGAGTGGTATAGCTGGGTCGTATGGGAGCTCGATTTCCAGTTTTTGGAGGAATCTCCATATTGCTTTCCACAAAGATTGAACTAGACGGCATTCCCACCAGCAGTGGATAAGAGTTCCTTTCCACATCCCCGCCAACACTGCTTGTTCTCATTCTTTGTGATGTGTTCCAATCTCTGGGTGTGAGATGGTATCTCATCGTTGTTTTGATTTGCATCTCCCTGATGATTAGTGATGTGGAGGTGAGTTTACACACCCAGAAAGGGGAAGCCGCTAAACTCTGCCAGCACTCCTATCTGCCTGCCTTCTGTGCAGTGCTGCATTTTTGGCCTAATTTCATCCTGTGTGTGGCTCTTGTATGGACGGCTCGCCTTCCCTGGAACCTTCCCTGGAGGTGAGTTTACACGCCCAGAAAGGGAGGGGAAGACAATATTTTTAAATTTAGGCCTATTTGAAGTTGTATTTCTTTTTCTCTTTAATGTTCAAGTAGATAAAAATATCCAGGGAAGTATATATTCCTATATACTCTTGAACAAGTAATATTCAATTTTGTGCTGAGTTTACAAAGCAAAATAAATAATAAATTTGGGCTGGTCAGAGTATTTTGACTCCAAAATTTGAATCATCACCAGAAAAACTAGTAATTTTAGATTTAATTATTATAACTCTAATTAGAGAACTCTGTACTAGAATAAAACTTAAGAAAATATATACTAAAGGATCACCTGTAGAGGAGGCTTCAGGTTGGTAGTTATATACTGCACAGATACTCTTGAATATCCAGGTTTTTATAGTAAGTTTAAAGTTTACTAAATACTAAACATATGTGAGAAACTTTAAAGATAAATTTTTATAAATTAGCATTCATTTGGGAGTAAATAACCATCGACTTAAAATAATTGTAATGTATAACCTTTTCCACAACTAAAGCATTTTTTTTTTAGATTTATACAGTAATTTTACTTGTGAGAAGAGTATTTAATATAATGTGCCAGGGTATTTTTCCTATTTGACTACATATAGCATACAATACTAAAGAAGTTTCAACTAGAATGACTGCTACATATTACAAATTCATCAGGTCAGACACTCTTCAGACTACTTTCTTTTATTTCGTTACTTTCTTATATTTACTTACTTATATTTATTCAGTTAGCTACATCTGGTGGTACTCAAAACTTAATGAATGACTATGCTCAGGAATTAATCTTGGCAATGCTTAGAGAAAACTTATGCAGTGCTGAGATTTAAACTGGGTCAGCCATTTGCAAGACAAGCATCTTGATCCCTGTACTATCTATCAGACTCTAAGATTTTATATTCACAAGGATCTGTGAATTAGATATTATTAGGTTGCTCTATTGGAAACAAGGAAATAAAGTCTCGAAGAACTTAAATAGTTGAGCCAGTAAAATGTGATTGCTTTCTGAATGGTCAGATTCTATGTTAGTTTGTTTGTTTGGGGAAAGATATGGTGTTGCTCTAATGAGCCCAGCATTACCCAGAATTACCTGGGTTATCCCCATTGATGTTAGAAGTCGCTGGGCAGCATTCTAGAGGTGCTCAGATAACCATGTGATCTTCTGGATCAATCGGAAGGGTCAATCTCTCTTGTCCCTACATTCACTTTTTAAGTCTTTTACTCAAAAAGGTCATATTAAGTGAATTTTTCATTAATTTTTTTTATTGTAACACTGTGACTTTGGGCCAGAGAGATACCATAGTGGTAGGGTGTTCGCCTTGCATGGGACCAACCCAGGATGGACCTGGGTTCGATTCTTGGCATCCCATATGTTCCCCTGAGACTACCAGGAGCAATTTCTGAGCACAGAGCCAGGAGTAACCCCTGAGCACTGCCAGGTGTGGCCCAACAAAACAAAAACAAACCAAACCAAAACAAAACCACTGTAACTTACTAGTTATTTATAGTATAGTTATATCAGGCATTAAATGTTCAGACACTAATCCTATCATGAGTGTGACCTTTACTTTATAAGTGTCCCAAATTTTCCACCTACCAGCAGGCTAACTCCATACAGGCACAAAGTTACTTCACATAGTTTGCTAAATCACAAAGGTATATGGAATTCTCAAAAGTTAGACCAACAAGAATCAATTTGAAATAATTGCTGTACCTTGCTATGGTGTTATTGAAGTCAGTGTTTAGGATTCATTGGGCTGAGGTTGGTGGTAGTAGAGCCTTCTGTGTTATTGTTTAGGCTCCCTTAGTTTGGTAGATTACTTATGCAAATTTTACCTCAGACTTTATATAATAGTATTGGGCTATTACTCTAACCTTTTGCGGTATCAAGTAGCTGTTTCTGATCCCATGGTCCAGGACTTATAGATCTGAATCAAACATGATGGCTTAGCAGTTCAATAAGGTGAAGGAGATGAGCTGTTTCTGTTAGATAGTGTAGGGTGACCACCCCCTCTATCCTTTCCTGAGAGTGCCACAGAGGTATCATCCTGGATTAGACTACCTGAGAAGTACTAATGGCCATTATTTTCTTTTGGAACTTGGTCTTGGAGACAGGCTGTTTTTATGCCAGAAAGATGGTGGTTGTGGGCAGACTGACCTCCAGACTTTTAACCAAATGCTACAAGAAAGTACAGGAACAAAGAGTTGATTTTATATTTAAAAATCAGGCAGTATCATTCATTTTCTAAAGTGGAAAAAAACAGTTATTTTTATAGATGTAAAAAACTGTTTGAATTTGGAAGAGGATGTCCTTCAGATCAGATGTCTTTGTTTTATTGTCCCTTCTACTCTCATTTTTTTTTTTTTTTTGGTTTTTGGGCCACACCCGTCAGTGCTCAGGGTTACTCCTGGCTATCTGCTCAAAATAGCTCCTGGCAGGCACGGGGGACCATATGGGGTGCCTGGATTTGAACCAACTACCTTAGGTCCTGGATCGGCTGCTTAGTGCTATCTCTCCAGCCCCCCTTCTACTCTCTTACAGATGGGAAACTAGGTCTCTGGACCCCACTGACCTCTGCCCCCTTAGATTACACTCGTAAGAATAGAAATACACTCTACTTCAGTCATTAAAGAGGCAGCTAATATTCCTTTGTTAATGCAACTTGGTCTCAGTTTGAGCTAGGAGGTGGAGTGATATGGCCAGTGAATGGGATTACCACTTCAATTTGATTCACCAGTTAGATGTCTTTTGCAGAGGAGAGAGAAATAGAGCTCCTCTTGTTCAGAATAAAATGACCTTCAAGGAAAACCAGAATTCTGTAGAACCTGGAAAGCAGATTCTTCAGTCCTACACTGGTACAATCTTCCCCACCAGATCCTAGTGCAGACTGGAGGTTGCATTCAGGGGTGAAGTCAACAAGTACACAAACCCTCAAGGAGAGGCAGTTAATCCCCTTTAAACTCCTTGACTCGTGCTCCTCATATTTTACCCTTTTATCTAGGATCTCCATTGCTTTCCCTGGAAGTGATAGGCCTTAGGGTCCAGGTACACTTTACCACACAGGTTTTAAACCAGATCAAACAAATTTTGGAACAATTAACAAATTACTATGGGAAATATGTTTGGGGTTCTAGAAGTGCACCCTCACATTTTATTGTCCTGGAAGAACATCAACATAAGCTTTGGTCAAACCCTAAACAAGACTAGAAGAGAGTATAAGGTAGGCAGCTGCAAGCTTCTGCCTAGCAGAGGTGCGTAAGCACTTTTCTTCCAAAGGCCATTTGGTTATTGATGGCATCATTCAGGAACTACTCAGTACAGATGGGCTTTGTTAGTGGTGCCTATATATCTATTCTGTCATTCACTCAGGTTCAGACCACATGATTTTATAGATTTTATAGGATCTCACGTCTGGACATTTTTTTTTACCCTTGGAGATGAGTCCATGCACCTAAGTTGCCAGTGTTAGAAGGTTGGGGGTTTTAGCATTCAGTAGTCAGTTATGCAAAATTCCATTATTTTTCATTTGTTCAAAGGTTGGTCTTTGAACTATGTGTGGCATTTCCTGTGCAAAGGCTTTGCACAGAATATTTTCCCCAGAGAATAAAGTTGAAGTATGCCAAGGTGAAGGAAGAGCTCAACTCTGTGTTCTTGGGCAGTGCAGTCTCTGGCAGAAGGACTACTTCTCAGGATGCTTTTTCCCAGTTATTTTTATTTTAGGCCTCGCCCCCCCCCCCTTTTCCAATTCAAAAAGTGCTGGTGGCTGCCAGTTTCTGAATCCTTTGAGAATTATATGGGGAAGATTGAGCTGCTGGTTCTCCATGTTCTCTGCTGCTAGTGCAAGCTTCAATCCTGTTAAATTGATTACTGTTCTGCTTTCCAACTTAGAATTTTTATTGTGATTTTCTGCTCTTCCCATTCTTGTGTATCTTTTAAAAATTACTCTTTACTATCTTTTCTGTAAAGTGTAACAGACGCTTCATGTGGAATTTAAATATAAATAAAGGACATTTATATTCCTGGTTGATTTGAAGGAATGATTTTTATGTTTTATGAAGAAGTGATTTTTATTATATAAACATTAAAATAACTAACATATTTAAGGGAAGAAAGATGGAGTATCTTACTTGTGAAATTAGAGTGTTTTGCATGGGTTTGACAAATGTTTTGCATGGAGAATTTCACAATGAACCAGATTTATCTTTTTTTTTTTTTTTTTTTTGCTTTTGGGTCTCACCCGGCAATGCTCAGGGGTTACTCCTGACTCTATGTTCAGAAACCCACTCCTGGCAGGCTTGGTGGACCATTTGGGATGCCGAGATTCAAACTACTGTCCTTCTGCATGCAAGGCAAACAGGTTACCTCCATGTTATCTCTCTAGCCCCCAGTTTTATCTTTATCTGCAAAAATAAAAAGATAAAAGAAAATCTGATTTGCTTGATGTTAGCTACATTTTACTTTGTTCTGCCTTTCACAATCTATGAATGTATGTGTGCCTTCTATTTTCATGGTAGCTTGGAAAAAAATTGATGAATTGGTATTATGATGCAGAGGAAAGAAAACATTTATATTTTGTAGGAAGGGATGATTAAGTCAACAACTCTTAATTGAGTACTCATCATGAGGCAGATTCTGTTCTTCTGTGGGGGTTAGAGGTGAAAACAAAATGAGTTTGAATCTCTCTGGCCATCTGAGAATTCCATTCTAGTTGGTGGACTTGTGGTATTGAAGTGAGAATAAAGGTACCAATAAAGATCCTTCAAAAATTCTCAGACTTGGGACCGGAGAGATAGCATGGAGGTAGTGTGTTTGCCTTGCATGCAGAAGGATGGTGGTTCGAATCCCAGCATGCCATATGGTCCCCAGAGCCTGCCAGGAGCCATTTCTGAGTGTAAAGCCAGGAGTAATCCCTGAGAGCTGCCGGATGTGACCCAAAAACCAAAAATAAATTCTCAGACATAGGGTACCTGTTTTTATGCCTATTGGTGTTCCTTAATGCTAATACTTCAGAAATAAGAATGGATAACAAATTGGATTCTGATTCAACTAAGTTGTTGTTTACTTCTATTTGTTCAGCATAATATCCTTTTCTAACAATGCCTTGAAATATTCTTCCAAGATGCTTACTATAGAATATAAGTAGTTAAGCCAGAGATCAGAAGCAGAGGAAGAACAAAAAATTGAATAAAACGGAGTTAAAACCAATGCCCAACAGACATATAGCAAAGTACTTTTCTACTCTATATACAGATCACACATTATCCTCTTTTTTCCCCTCTGACAGCATCTTTGATTTCCTTATACAAAATAATAAATAAGTGACCCAATAAAACAAAGACATAATTTATTCTATGAATCTTGGAGAGAATATCTTCATTGGGAAAATGAGCAAATATAATATTTGTCAAAAGCACAATACATTTCTCTAACTTTTTTCTCTTTTAAATTTTTAAAATAATTTTTAAAATGGACTCATCATGAGATATACAGTTAAAAGTTGTTTATGATTGATGAGATTAGGTGCATTCAGGCACTTGCTTGTTTCCAGATTATGAGTATTGTTAATAGTGCTGTAATGAGGGGCCAGAGCAATGGCGCTAGAGGTAAGACAGATCTGCCTTGTGCACACTAGCCTGGGACAGACTGCGATTTGATCCCCCTGCTTCCCATATGGTCTCCCCAAGCCAGGAGCGATTTCTGAATGCATAGCCAAGAGTAACTCCTGAGCGTCAATGGGTGTGGCCCAAAAACAAAAAGAAAAGCAAAATAGTGCTGTAATGAGCATAAGAGTGCAGAGGGCTTTTATGCATTGTGGTTTTTGAGTATAGTACTATAGTCCCAGGAGCAATATTGATGCCCATGTAGGAGCTCAATTAATAGTCTAAAATAATATGGAACACTGGGGGATCTAACCTTGCTCCATTCTAGGTTAGTGTGTGCAAGGCATATGCCCTACTGCTGGCAACACTGCTCTGGCCCCCTGAAAATATGTAATTTTATTTGCCATAAATTATAATACATCTACCAACATTTGTCATTTACAAAATACTTTCACACATATCTCTATAAAGGTAATTTTCAGATATTTTCATCATCTTCATTTTAATACTGAGCAAAATCATACATATTGAATAACTTACATAAGATCTTCTTGCCAGTGAATAAGAAAATCAGTATTGGAATACTGCTTTTCAAATCTAGATGTTGCTTTCACAAGATACCTATCTCACTTTTCTATATCTAGTTCACCAAGAAAGTGCTAACAGGTATGGTAATATTTATTTAAAAAATGTACTTCAGGGTTGGGAGCAATAAGACAGCAGTAAGGTGATTGCCTTGCATGCAACCAACACAAGAGGGATGGCAGTTCAAATCCTGGCATCCCATGAACCTGCTAGGGGCGATTTCTGAGCACAGAGTCAGGAGTAACCCCTGAGCACCACCAGGTATGGCCCAAAACCTCCCCAAAAAATCTCCTTCAATTTCTAAATTGAGGTACAATACAGAAACTATATAAGACAAAGACTGTATGATTGCTAAGCTCAGAGACTGGTGAAAAGTTTGATTGAATACACCTTTTAAAAAGGTGTATACACATTTAAATGTAAGATTCATTTGAAAACATTACCAACAGTTGGAGACCAAGTTTAATTTTAGAAAATATTGTATACATATGTTTTGCTGACTTGTTTTTTTGAACTATGGAAAGTTAGTTTTATTTTTGTAATTTAATTAATTTTTAAAAATTGAGGTACTGTAGTTTATAAAGTTATTCATTTTTAGCATACAATGTCGCAACACCAGCCTATCACAATGTCAATTTTCCTCTATCAATGTTCCCAGTTTCCCTTCCAACTCCCATCCTATGTCCCATTCTGTCTCCTTAATCTGACACCATTTTAAGTTTGTCTGTTGTGGTTTGGACTGATGGAGAAAACTTTTAATTAATTCATAATGAATTCTATTTATTGGTAATTAACTGGTATTGACCAAAATAAAAAAATGAAATATTTTAGTAAATAGATTAAGTATGATGAATATTAAGGTGTAATATTTTAAATAGGTGATAAGGAAAAATAATGTGTACCTTAACACATATTTAATAAACTTATTCCAATGTAAGCTATAAAAATAAAAATTATTTTTATTAAAATTTTGAAATGTTATTAAGCATCATGATTTACAAAATTTTTCAAATAGTTGAGTTTTGAACGTATAGTGTTCCAGCACTGATCCCACCACCAGCATCAATTTCACACCACCAATGCTCCTAGATTCTCTCCCATAAGTTTCCCTTCCCCATCATGCTAACTTGACAAGTGTTATTTTTTCATTTTGTCATCTTGTTTACTTATTTATTTCAAATATTTTAATAAAATTACTATGAGATACACAGTTACAAAGTTTTTCATAATTTAATTTGACTCATACAATGTCCAATACCCAGTCCTTCACCAACGCACATTTCCTTCCCCAGTTTCCCTTACCCCCCTTTCCTCATAGGCAGTTCTCCTTACCTCTATGACAAATATTTTTCTTCTCTGATTCTGTCTCTCTCTTCCTTTTTTTCTTTTTAGGCACTGTTAACTTTTTTTATATATATATTTCAATAGTCTGATGTAGTTCTATCTCTTTTCTTTCTTTTTTAAAAAATTAAACACCTTTATTACAAACATAATTGTAGTTGGGTTTCAGTCATAATAAGAACACCTCCCCTTCACCGTGCAACCTTCCCATCCCCAATGCCCCATCTCTTCCCTCCCAACCCCCTGCCTGTATTAGAGACGGACTTTCTACATCCCTCACTCACTGACATTTTTATGATAGTTCTCAGCATAGTTATTTCTTTAACTGTACTCACCACTCTTTGTGGTGAACTTCATATCTTGAGCCAGTCCTTCTGGCCCTCATCTCTGAAAATTATTTCAATGTCTTTAATTTTTCTTAAAAGCCATAGATGAGTGAGACTATTCTGTTTCTCTCTCCCTCTGACTAATTTCACTCGGCATAATAGATTCCATGTACATCCAGGTATAGGAAAAGTTCATGATTTCATCTTCATCTGCATAATATTCCATTGTGTATATGTACAACAGTTTTTTAGCCATTCATCTGTTGAAGGGCATTTTGGTTGGCTATATTCAGTTTCCAGTGTTACAATGAATATATGTGTAAGGAAGGGTTTTTTGTATTGGATTTTTGTGTCCCTTGGGTTTATCCCTAGGAGTGGTATAGCTGGATCATATGGGAGTTCAATTTCCAGTTTTTGAGGAATCTCCATATTGTTTTTCAGAAGGACTGGACTAGACGGCATTTCTACCAGCAATGAACAATAAACACTCCATCTCTTTTCTTAAAATAAAATAAATTCTTTAAGTGAATCACCATGAAATATACAGTTACAAAGTTGTTCATGATTGAGTTTCATCATACAATGTTCAACAACATTCACCAGTGTACATATCCCACTAATTTCCTCAGTTTTCTTCCTGCCCTCTTCTTTGCCCTCGCCACTGCTTGCCTCTGTAGCAGATATTTTTCTTCTCTTTTTCTTTTTTCCTTACAGACATTGTAGTTTGCAATACTGTTACTGAGAGATATCATGCATATCACTTTATTTCCTTTCCACACCCAATTCTTGTGATGATCATTTCCAACTATCATTGTCTTAGTGGTCTCTTCTCTACCTAACTGCCCTTCTCCACTTTTAGTGGCAAACTTACTACCATAGACTGTTTCTGCTGGTCCTACTCTTTATTGTCTCTGGATATTATTACCACATTATTTTTATATCAACTAATAAGTGTGATCATTATATTAACAAGTACCTTTTTAACTTTGGTTATTCAGGTTTGTCTCATGATTTTATTATTTTGATTCTATGGTTTGGATATTTAGTCTGTTACCACCAATGAACCTGAATTCTTATGACATCTCCCTCTTATCCCTGATTGCTTCTTATCTGTCTCTTCTCCCTACCCTCTCAACTCTTCATCTTCATGATCCACTTACCTGTCATAGACAGCTAGGCTGATTCCAAATCTTAAAAATTATACTGAGTGCTGCAATGAGTAATGAATGGCAGACCCATATCCTTTTAAATAATTTTTTTGTCCTGGGGATAGAGACCTAAAAGTAAAATATCTGGGCCATATGGTAGCACAATTATAAATTTACTGAGAATTCTTCATGCTGTTTTTTTATAGGGGTTGAACCAGACAACATTTCTACCAGCAGTAAATCAGAGTTCCTTTTTCACTATATTCTGGCCAACACAGATTGGTCACAGTATTTCTCACATGTACTATTTTCCCTGGTGTGAGATGTTATCTCATTGTCACCTTAATATGTATTTACCTAATAATGAGTGATGATAAGCATGTTTATCATGTGCTGTTGACTATCCATTAGCCAGCCTAAAAGATGTGTCTGTTCATGGTCTTTCCCCATTTATTGGTGGAATTTTATAACTTTCTGGCTGATCTTTGTGTTTTGTACCTCTTCTTGATTAAAGGAATCACAACAATGTCAAAATTGTTTTTTACTGTAAAAAAGAAACTAAACAATGTTGTTAAGTTTAAGAATGTCATAAAAAAAAAACTGTGCTTATTTTGAGAAATTTTGAACAGGTGACCAACAAATCTTCCATGGGAAGAACTGGGACCAAAAGAAAATCATTAAAAGTCTTTTAAACTTTAACAAAAAAAAAAAGTTGAAATTATGCATTTCGACATTGGCAGTCTTACAGTTCTTAATGAGAAATGAAAACGAAGCCAAATTTGAAGAAAAATTGTTAAGTATATTTAAAGTTTGAGTAAGTTATTTTGTGGACACTTTATAGAACATTTTGATTTAGTATTTTTGGATGTGGAACATGGATCAAACTTCTTTAAAAAATGGCATAGTTAATGATATGAAAGTTGAAAGTTTCTTGTGTTTAAGAATATTGTTTTTATTAATGTCACATATTTTCTCTCTTTAATTTGTCTCTTTTCCTAGATTATTTTGATATTTATGCGGATATCATTTTCAATGGTTGTCTCTGATTTTTGGTCACCTTTTTCATTGTCCAGTAATGTTTTTGTTTCTGGATTTTACCTGGATCTGGTGAAGACTCCTAGTTTTGAAATCCTGTTTTTGGATTTTGACTTCCATGCATCTGTCTCCTGGTTACTGTATTTTTCCTGGTTACTATTAATAAAACCTTTTCTCTCACTAAAGAAAATATTCCTCCCCTCTTTCCCACTAATCTCTTACCTACCTTAATTATGCTGAGTCTATATAATTAATGGTCTTGATGGCCACTCAGCAATACAGCCATCCTTTATTTCCTGGCTAGCAGGTTTGCTTCACTGGTTCCAAAATTTTGTGAATCAAAATATCATTTCTTTCTGATGTCACATAGGAAAACCAATTTTTCCTGGATACAGTCACATGCTAATTATTGGCTGAATATTTCAGGAAGAAGTCAGTCCACTTTGTATTTAGAGCTTTTCTCATAGAATTATTTCACAATTATCTCACATTCTGGTTATTTTCTAGCAGGCGTTAGCTAATGGATCTCAGCCTCTATTTCTGATTTAGGCCACTTTGATGAATTTTCCAAAGAGGGAGATTCAACAATTTGTCTCATCTTAAACTTTTCCTTATGTTTCTATTATTTCTCTTGATTCTTTTAACTTTATTATCTTTGATCTCACTCACAAGTTTTAAATCTGGCTTATGATCATTTTTCTTTTACCATCATCTTTTCCTCTTCTTTTTCTTTCTTTCTTTCTTTCTTTCTTTCTTTCTTTCTTTCTTTCTTTCTTTCTTTCTTTCTTTCTTTCTTTCTTTCTTTCTTTCTTTCTTTCTTTCTTTCTTTCTTTCTTTCTTTCTTTCTTTCTTTCTTTTCTTTCTTTCTTTCTTTCTTTCTTTCTTTCTTTCTTTCTTTCTTCTTTCTTTCTTCCTTCCTTCCTTCCTTCCTTCCTTCCTTCCTTCCTTCCTTCCTTCCTTCCTTCCTTCTTCCTTCCTTCCTTCCTTCCTTCCTTCCTTCCTTCCTTCTTCCTTCCTTCCTTCCTTCCTTTCCTTCCTTCTTTCTTTCTTTCTTCTTTCTTCTTCTTTCTTTCTTTCTTTCTTTCTTTCTTTCTTTCTTTCTTTCTTTCTTCTTTCTTTCTTTCTTTCTTTTCTTTCTTTCTTTCTTTCTTTCTTTCTTTCTTTCTTTCTTTCTTTCTTTCTTTCTTTCTTTCTTTCTTTCTTTCTTTCTTTCTTTCTTTCTTTCTTTCTTTCTTTCTTTCTTTCTTTCTTTTCTTTCTTTCTTTCTTTCTTTCTTTCTTTCTTTCTTTCTTTCTTTCTTTCTTTCTTTCTTTCTTTCTTTCTTTCTTTCTCTCATCTTTCTTTCTCTCTTGTCTCTTTGTTTCTTTCTCTTTTTTTGGCTTTTGGGCCACATCTAATGGTACTCAATATTTACTTCTGGTGCTGAACTCAGGAACCACTTATAGTGGTCTTGTAGGATTATATAAGATGCTGGGGATTGAATTGTGATCAGCCTTATGCAAGGAATACCCCCCCCCCCCACACACACACTATACTCTTTTTCTTACCCTAATAAGCAATTTCTTCAATTTACTTATTTGTGTTCTAAGAATATACTCTATCCTGAAAGCATATTTTTCTCAATTGGGATAATTTTTCCTCTTTTTTGTGAGAAAGAGAATTATTCACTTCTATTGAGTATAAGCCATGAATGCTGCCCAACATCATAAACTTCATAAGGAAGACCTTCATTAAACATAACCATATATCTCCCAAGGTTATCTGTATCATTGTTGAAGATACATACTGTAAGTCTACATCAAGACCAACTTTTACCTCTCCAGGAAATTTAATATTGTTTTTATTACAATGTTTATCTTTTTTGATTCTTCCTCTGTCTTACATTATTTTACTAGCAAGTTTGCAGAATTGAATTAAATTCTAGCTGGGCTTAAGTTTTATAATTTCCACTCATAACTCTGAAAAGCAAGTAATAATAATAATATAATCATTAGAATTTTTTATTTTTTCATAAGAAATTTCTTATCAGAAAAATTGCAATCTATTTCTTACTAGAAACAGAGGTCTTTTAACATACTCAGTTTCTTTTCCTTGAGGTCTTTAGAATGAATTTGGTAGGGAAAAGATTCATTTAAATCTGTTAATTGAGTATTAGCAGAAGTCTGTGACTTTGAACACAGACACCTATTTAAATGTGTAATTTACTATTGTGGATAAAATTATTCTTTGTGAATAATTTTTGTTTGTGTAATAATGAACATGTGGGCCTGAATTCAACTGGGGTTAGCTATCCTCTTTATCATTTCTACATCTGAGTCTTACTTTTTTTGATTAAATTTAATATTGTTTTAAAATTTAGATTACACTCTTCTCATTGTAAATCTAGTATCTAAATCTTATGCACACTCTCCTTTTTGATTGGATAGATTTGAAACAGTGGAGAAGATGGAAGTGCAGAAGGAAGAAAGAAGTCACAGTAAATTCTTAACTCTCTGCTGTTCCTGTAGGCTCAATCATGATTTCAGCTACCTGATGACAAATCTGTCCTCTGGGCTGTGTATACGACCTTCTCCCACTTTGTAGTGTAAGTGAATTTTTGTCTGTAGCTAATTTCTGGCCACATCTTACATTTTTAGTTTTAAATTTGTTCTTTCTTTCTTTCTGTGAGTTTGAGTTGGGCCATACTCAGTGGCACTCAGGGGTTACTCCTGGCTCTATAATCAGAAATTACTCCTGGCAGGCTGAGGGACTATTTGGGATGGCAAGGATCGAATCCGAGTTGACCACGTGCAACCCTTTTATCTCAAACACCCTCCCCACTGTGCTATCCTTTCAACCCAACTTTGTTCTTTTTCTGATCAAAACTAGTAGTTCAATTCCCTGGAGTCCCATATGGTCCCCTAAGCCAGAAGTGATTTCTGAGCGCATAGCTAGGGGTAACCCCTGAGCATCACTGGGTGTGGCCCCAAAACAAAACAAAAAAAAACTATGTTTCCTTGTAGCATACTGATGTGTTTTATATTTTTTAATTTTTATTTTTCTTTAACATGTACATTTACTTTGTCCCTCGAGCCCCCAGATTGTAGTACATTATAATATTTCTTACACAAAGCAATCCAAAGCCACATAATTTATGTAATTCCTTTAACATTAAAAGCTGTAGTATTGTTGACACAATTGATCATAATACAATAATTCATTAAGAATGAGTCAAAGGAGCAGAGAAAAGGCTGTGTTAGTGTAGAAATTGTTTGCATAGGCTCAGCAAAATATAGGGGACATGGGAAGAAAAAGCCTTGGCCTGAATACAAGGAGACCTTACCCCTGAAGTTTTCTGGCATAAGAGCAACTCTAGACTTCAAGCATATTAGGCTGTCCAACCCAAGTCATTGTCTGTAGTGCCAATGCACAGTCCAGTCACTGTTGTTGGTGTCAGGTTTCTGTAGCCAAGGATCTTGGGAAATGTCCATATCCTACATAAGAGTCAGGATGATGCGAAGCACCCTTTAGTTTCACTCACAATTAGAAAGTGATGCAGAGAGTTCAGTCTTTAAAGCAGGTTGTTATTGTTGTTAAGGTTGTTATTGTTGTTAAGTGTTGTGTACTTTTAATTAGACTTTTATATCTTGTTTGTCCTTATATTATCTGTAAACTATGCTATTTATTTGGCTATTGTGATTAGAGAAAAAAAGGCTTAGACTACCAGTCTCTTATTGCTATTAAATGCTGGTGCTTTTGTGTTTTCAATGTAAATAAGAGCATTTAGGAAAAATACTTGCACATAGTCATTTTCCTTTAAGATGACTATTAAATGTTCATAAGCATATTTAATGATAGTAGCTTTTTTCTTGATTCTAATCCTAATTGAAATGTAAGATCTGTCTGTTACAAACTTTTTAGATATACAGATATTTACGCATTATTGTTTCTCTGTCTCAAGTTCTCTGGGATCTTTCTTACTTTGGATGTTGTGAGGTTCCCAACTGGTGCTAAGACCCACTGCAGGACATGGCTGCTTTCATGATTTATTTCATGATTTATTGTGATCAACTTTAAAGTTGATCTTGTTATAACAAGGATTCACAATGTAGGGCGTTTTGAGCTTTTTAGACTTGAGATCCTTCCTTACCCAAGTAATGCATCACAGTCAAGTACTGCCAAAAACATCACAGATTCCTTCCGCAATTGATATTGAATTAGTTTCTGGTCGTTGCTTTTTCAGAAGCATTTTACTGTTGCCAGAATTTTCACCCCCACATCAATTTAGTCAACTCCATATGGGAAATAGACATATAGTTTAAGAAACTAGTACGAAGAGTACTGACTGAGCTGCCAGGATCATCTGGTTTGGGTTCAAGGGATAGACATCCGAGAAAAGGCAATTCCCCAAATCATGGGTCTTAATCAGCACCAAATGCTATAATGAAGAACCATGTAATGGTGTAAGCAATAGAAAATGACTTTTTTTTTAATGTTCTGTAGCTTTTAGTACAATATCAAGATAGTCATTGATTTGATTTCTGGCTTAAGCTCTGTTTGTCTTTGCAGGCAAGACTTTCTGCTGTGAAGCATCATGGGAAGTTGAGTAACTCTAGTATCTCTGGTTGGAATGACATTAATTCTATTTGACTAGTGTCCCACTTCTATGATACAGTTTAACCTAACTTGGTTCCATAAAAACCCTATTATCCCAAACAGTTACTCTATATTTAAGGCATTCAACAGAAATTTAGGGCATGGAGTGGGGAAAAATCAGTTCATAGAATAGTGCTACTAGGCTTTTCCCTTTAAATCCAGGTATTTTCCTTTTGTTTAGGCATTGGGGTTAAAAGGCACCACTGACTTACATGCTACATACTTCTATTATGCCAAACACCTAGGCAGTCCCCATCTTACAATGCTCTAGGAGATATAATTTTAATATAACTATAAAACTTGCTCAAAGAATATTTCTTAGGAAACTCCAAAGGACAACTGAACATGAAGGTATTTTTCATTTATCTTATGGTTGGGAAACTGGGAAAGAGATGCAGACTTCATTCTTTCCTTTCTTTTAGGCAAGAAAAATATGCTCTATTTCATGGGGTAAAGCATCACTAAGCTATAATCTGTTTTTTTCTTTCTTTCCATCCACTTCCATCAGCGTGGTTGTTAGAAACTCCTTCCAGATGCTGGCCTTAAATTCATTGTATTAATTTTTAGCATTGTTGTAAGCCTTTCTAACTTCAAAGTTATTTTAGCTGGAAGGCAGAGAGACTAGCTCAATGCCCTTTTGAATGGTAATGCCCATTTACCAGTTTCCATGTTAAGTAAATTTTTTTTGCCACTTAAAAAAACAAACATAAAACACTCAGAAAACTGGATGTTGAAACTGGAATTTTTATGTGTGCTTAAATAAGACCCATATTTTCAATTTATTTTATTGTATTGTTTTGGTTTTGGGGCCACACCCGGCGGTGCTCAGGGGTTACTCCTGGCTATCTGCTCAGAAATAGCTCCTGGCCTGCATGGAGGACAATATGGGACGCCGGGATTCGAACCAACCATCTTAGGTCCTGGATCAGCTGCTTGACCGCTGTGCTATCTCTCCGGCCCTAAGACCCATATTTTCAATCATGACTGTTTTTCCTTTTTATGGCATATCGTCAGTACTTTGTAAAACCTAGAGGCCATATAAATGAAGAGAAGATAGTCAAAATCAAAACTACGGGGCCAGAGAGGTGACGCTAGAGGTAAGGTGTCTGCATTGAAAACACTAGACAAGGAAGGAGCACAGTTCGATCCCCAGGCATTTCATATGGTCCCCCCAAGCCAGGGGCAATTTCTGAGTAACCCCTGAGCATCAAACGAGTGTGCCCCCCACCCAAAAAATCAAAACTACATATGATTTGAAATAAGTTGGTATGCTTTGCAAAATTTTAGTAATTTTATATTTATCCCAAAAGCATAGTCAAGCATTCAGTTAAATGTTTTACTACAGATAAATTTTATGTTTTTATTGTTCAATTTTAAATTAATTACATATGATTACATGATGTTAATATAATACCAGAAAAATATTTCTACATATTTAAAATGTTGATGATAAATTATAGGAACATGTTGTTTGAGTTTTATTTTGAAGATTGGACATAATTCTAAATTGAAGAGCATTTATCTTACTAGTTGCCAAACTTTGTCTTTAAAGCTCTTTATAAGTTCATTATTTGCCTTCCTACAACCATATAGTCTTTTAAAAACATAAAAATCAGAAATTTTACCTAATCTTGACTCAATAATTAAAATGTTCTATGTCTTAGATATCAAATAACTCAAGTGTAAATTACCATAACAACTGTTTTTAGGGTTCACATAACTTTATAAGACATATAGCATGGTGCTTCCCATAAATGATCATTATTTAAAATTTAGTTATTAAGTTATTGTCCTTATGATGCATAACAAAGACTAAGTGAAGTTTTCTTCTCATTGAGTTCTCTAAAACAGTATTTTTCAAACCAAATGATAGTACAAATTAATTAGCTGTCTACACACTGAATCCCATAAGTGAGAAAATAACTAAGCTTTTCAAGTTTTGCTAAGAAGGGTCTTAGAAAGATCATAAAATATGCTTACTCCCTATGATCTTAGATGACGATGACTAAATCACATTGTGATAGCGTGTTCTGTGCTGTGCTGCGAATGAAAGTCTATACAGGTTCTGGGAAAGTAGCAATCAATCAGCAGTTTTGGCTTAGTGTTTTCTATCCTAAACCAATTAAAACCAAAAAATAGATCTAAAGTTTTTAAAATTTAGAATTTTGGTGTTTATTTTTTCAGGAATTTTAAACATCTAGTTTCCATTTTAAGCCTCTACTTTGTATATAGAATGAAAAAAAAATATAGAGTATTTCTAGTCAATAGTACTACTCTCCATTATAAAAAGCTTATAGTAAATCTTGCTCTTTGAGCAACATTCTGATGCATGTATTTTCCTTCTGCCCGAGTCTCCTGACCAGAGGTTTAGTGACCATGTAGAAGCTGTGTTTGTTCCTCAGAACCATGTATGGTCTCCTGAGCCCTGCAAAGAATGATCCCTTAACATAAATCCAGGAGTAACCCTTGAGCACGGCTTGGTGGATCCCCACCCACCAAAAAAAAAGCCTTAGTTGACATTTAATTATGCCTTATAGGAGAATTGCCTCTATTCAAGGGATTTATTGAATGATTTTTGTCCAAACCTTATAAACTATTGTTTTGGTTAACTATTGTTCTCTCGCCAGTGCCTTACAGCAATAGTTACTTCATTTTTTCATTGTTTTATTGTTTATAATTTAGATAAGTAGTGGCTATAAAGATAGTATAATGGGTAAGGTAGACCCTCTTTGAGAATTCCTTACCCAGGTTTGATCCTAGCATCTCATATGGTCCTGTGATACTTGCCAGAAGTGCTAAATGAGCACAGGCCCATGAATAAACTCTGAACACAGCTGAATGTAGCCCCCAAACAAAGTCTAGACAAGATTTGATGATATTTGACTAGAGTTACTTGTTAGTTACTATTCAACTAATAGCAAGAAATCTAGGTCCCAGGCATACCTGGTGCCTGGAAAGAATGCCTTTATGTACATGTAGTCTCCAAGCACGTTAGAATTTTTTTTTTAAACACAGCTGATGGCTTCCCTAGAATAAATGTGCTAGAGCAACTAGAAGGGTCTTTTGATCTAACCTCTGAGATCATTCATGATCATTTCATTTCATCTTGTTAAGAGTCAAAGGCCCAGTCTAAATCCAAGGAGAGAGAAGATAAATACACAAGATTACAAATATGGAGGACCTGCTTTATTAGGCAACTATGATTAGACATTTTCTATTTGAGACAAGTCTAGGTTAAAAAGAAAACAAACTTTCAATCTTGATGTAATCCTGCGATGTTTTTGTAGCCCTTTTAAATTGGCACCTTGGAAACCACCTGGTAGAACTACCCCTTAATCAGTCTCTGTTGATGCAAATATCTTGTATTAATTTTTCAACAGGCTATGTCTGTAATCTTCTTTGTGAAAATTTGATGTCCCAAGTTTGATTTAAGAACTAATTACCACGTGAAAACTGATGGAATTATCCAAGTTAGCAATTTAGTTTCAGATCAGACATATTCATTCTATGGCAATCTGGAGTTCTCAGGTGGTCCCAATTCATGAATGTATAGCTAAGTTTGAGCTATGTTTAATATATAACATGCTTTTAATTTAATATGTCATTGTACTTCAAATAGTAAAAGATTGTTGCACTGGTTTTGAAAAATCTACTATTGGATGATACTTATAATTGAATGAAGTATTCTAGGTCTTCTTTTTTGTATTTTCCTCCCTGTCTTTCAATTTATTATGAATATAGTGATCCTTTAAAAATCTAAGAGCATGCTACTTATCTATTGGAGTCATTCAGTAGCATCTATTTTTGCTATATTGAATCCAAATTATTACAGTGACAGATAAGGTCTTGTGTGATCTATATTCCTTCCTTTCTGTTTTCACACTTAGTTCATTAATTCTCTTATTCTAAAATTGTTTAGAACCAAAATATACTAGCCATTTCTTCTATGAGGGAATAACAATAAATATAGATGAGGAAAAAGGTCAATTATAGGAATGGCTCTTTCTGCTTCTTCATCCATATGATCACTTTGTTGTTCCTAGAACATTCTAAGCTCAGACCCATCTCTGAACCAATGTGTCTGCAATTCTGTTTTGGAATGTTCTACCCTCAGATAATATTTTCCCAGCTATGTTTTTCAGTATTCAGTTCCTTATGTTCAAATAGTACCTCCATAAAATTCATTTTTTGACTACTCTGCAGAAAATAGCAGGGGATCCATCTTCCCTTTCTCCAATTTTCAATATTTATTACCATTTAATGAATTACATTTTTAATTACTTCCTTTTTACCTAGCTCTTTAATATATAATAGATTGTCTATGAGGGTGGGGGCTATCCTTATTAATTATTGGTATTTCCCTATCTAAATAATTTATTTTTCTACGAATTTCTTTTGGATTTAGCCATATAGATGATCCTAAAAAAACAGCTCTTCAGTGAGTTTAAGTTCCTTACTTTTATGGATTTTTAGTTTCTCTAGAGTTTTTAATTATATATTAGGTTGCATTTGGTGATTTAAATCTCTTCTTCAAGCTTAATAGTTTAGGAACTATATGGTATGCTTCCTGTAGTAAATTAAAGAAGTAGGCAATAAAAGTCAATGAAAGACTTCTTTTACAGGAGAACTATATATAACTAGAATCTGAGTCTTTATCTTCTCATTTTTCATTTTTTGAAATTCATGCATTAAGCTGAAAATTTATTCTATTAAACAATGAAGCAGCAAATGTAGGATTAGTTAAATTACAACTCTTTACAAATAAATAAACACTGAATAAATATACAAATAAAGTTACATTAAGTAGATATCTTGCATCATGTAATAAATACAATTACACAAATAAAATCAAGAACTAAATAGAATTTTTAAAGTATTACTGATGATTTTCAAAATTGTCAGTATAGACACAAAGAATCACATATTGTCATCCAGAGAATTTATGCAGTTCCTTTGTGTTGCTACTTATGTAGACAGAGTCTTTTCACATTTTGTCATCCTCAACTTTCAAGTTATGAAATACAATTTTTTAAATCGGATTCTGAGCAACTTTATCGATGTTACCACAAAAAGAGGCCAAAGAAATAATTGTTATTGAGCTTTTTCTCTGGATGCAAAGCAATATAAAATAGACTATGGTCAGGAATTTTACTCAATCCTACCACTTGCATCATATGATGGAGGTCCAGGTTCTCATCCCTGGTACTGTAAAAAAAGAGATAAACATTAAAATGAATGAAAGAAATATTAATATGATAATTTCACAAAAGTTTCAACAAATTAGAGCTGCAGGACAAAGCCTGTTAAGTACTTACTTTTGACCAACCCAAGAGATTAGGATAGTTCTTATGTTTCTAAGTAGTTGAATAAACAAAACAAAGATATTTGCTAACTTGTAAAGTTGTATGACATTCAGGTGCTGGTAGTTTAATTGGAACACAGCTACCATCATGTATATACATGTAACCTTTGACTGTTTTAGCACTCATGAATAGCTGAATGGATTCAGTAGAGATTATTTGGGGCACAAAGCCTAAAATGTAAACAACCTAGATCATTTCAGAGAATACTTTGACCTTAGTACATCATTAACCCCATTTTGCCAGTAAATCGTGCATGCTAGGATTAACTAGAGTATAACCAACTTCCCAATGCCTCAGGGACATTCTAGTTTAGTGGCCTTAAAGAGCAGTTTTAAGGTTCTGGCCACTGACTGGATCTTTTGGGTTTCATCCAAGAAGTACATAGTTCCACTGGGAAAATACTCACCCTACCCAAAGGAGCTTCAACTTGTTCTTTTGGCAAGTCATCTGCTGTTCAAACCTAAAAAAATTAATTTTAGAAGGCAGACTCTAGTCTTAACAACTCAGCATACACTTTTCTGTTACTTTTGTTTATATCCTTAGAGATTTTATTCCATATTTATTGTAATTAAAAGTTAGATAATATACTTTAGGAGGTAAAAATCTATAAAGTGAGATTAAACCATTTGTCAGATCGAAGAAATTAAGTACTGATATTCATAAGGAAAACTGTCGCTAGTTTCCTGCTAATGTTTAGTGGAGGTAGAGCTTCATTATGGAGTATGCCAGAGAAAGCGGATTAAGGATATTTATGATTGAAACATGAAGGCCTATATTTTAGCATGTTATATAATAATTGTGTTGCATTTGTGCTTTGCTCATCATTCCATATTGAGACTAAGTAAAAGTTAAATGTCTTTGGTTGCCAGAGAATGTCTCATAGAGTCCTTCAATTTCATCTTGCCTTTCTAGTAATATGAATCATCTATCATATAAAAATGTAAACTTTGTAATGCTACTAGTTTTAGAGATTTTCAAAAGACAATCTTTTGTACTTAAAAATGTATCACATAGATGGCATAGTTGATCATAATACATTTTTCTAAATAAATTATAAAAATGTTATTAAAGGATAAAAATAAAAATTACAAAAGGAAGAGAAAAAAATTTAAATAAAAGAAAGAAAGCTAAACCAAAAATTACAGTAGCAAGCACATTTGTGAAAAGTATTGTATCTCCAATGAAGTCATTAATACAATAGCAGAAGGTTTAGTAAACTCTTGTTGTTAGTCATTCATTCTGTGAAATTGGTGTGTTCCTATAGGGATGAAAATATCAAACAAATGAAGTGGTCTAGCAGTTCTAAGCTCTACTACTGATACTGTGGCTTTTGTGGGATATGTTATCAGCTGTCAGGCCTCCTGACAGAAATAAGGAGGATGTAGGGGACAAAGATGCCTTCACTTACACAAAAAGCCCTGGTGATATTAACACCCAAACCAGCATCCCAGAAGTTTGGTCAGATTGGTGTCTCTGAAGGGAATCATAGAGGGGTGATGAGGTAGGGCCATTAGTAAAAAGCTGATTCTAGGTGATGGATACAGCAAGCATGACCTCAGCAAGATGGAGGCGTGGCTTTCCCTCTCTTCCCAAGATGACCAGCTTTCTGCTACATGACTGCTGTACCCATGACATTGTTGTCCATTTGCACAACTTGGTTTACATCTTGTTTGAGAAAAAAAGTGAGTCTATGTGTGAAAAATGGTCTAGTGTGAAAATGACCAGAAGACAAAATTATTGAAAAAATGTTCAAAGTGGTGGACCATATTCACAATTAAAAACTGTTAAGTCAATATTATTCTGAATGCCTTTTTAAAAGGGAGAAATAAATATTGTCTCTTGCTATTATGTTATAAATTAAGAAGCATGCTCACTTTAGCCTGGGAATTTTTTTTTGTGTTTAGGTAAATACTTTGCTCATTGAATTTCTACTGAGGTAATTGTAGATTAACATTCAACAGTGCTGTGGAAAATTAATGACTAAAGATATAGGTCAGCAGCAGAACACTGTTTTGAATGTGTGAGGATCTGGGTTCCATGTCTAGCACTGCATAAATATTACATACAGTTTATCTAGTGAAAATATTTTTAAATATTCTGAAATAGTATAATATTACTAAGAATATATGGATGTATGTTATTCAAATTTCTCAGTTGTACTTGTGATGTTTTAGTGTTTAATTCTATAATTTTATTACATATATAGATAGGTATGCTTTTATATTATTCTTTTTGTTTGTTTCTTTGTTTTTGTTTTGGGTCACACCCAGCAGAGCTCAGGGGTTACTCCTGGCTCTATGCTCAGAAATTAATTCTGGCAGGTTGGGGGACCATATGGGATGCCGGGATTCGAACCACTGTCCTTCTGCATGCAAGGCAAATGTGCTACCTCCATGCTCTCTCTCCCGCCCCTATTCTTTATGTATTAAACTGCCCTTTTATTTACTCTTTTGTTTTCTATTACTCTTTCTGTGTTTTACTTTAATCTTCCTTTCCTATAGTTCAGAATGTTTTTGACTTATTATGCTCTGATACCAACACCATTTTGATTAAAGTATAAAAATCTCATTTTCATTAATGTTTCTTTACCTTTTTCCATTTTAAGTATCCTTGTAATGACTATCAGTTTATACATTTCACCTTTGTCATTAAGTATGCTTCATAAAACTCATGAGGAAACTATCTCTATCTAATTGGAGCATGTCGAGTAGTAGAGACATGCTTAACATGTATGAAATTGATTTAATCCCTGGCACCATATGGCCCAGTATAAACCACTGAGAATGGCACTGGGCCTTTAAGAATTTCTGGGTATTACCTTCATAAAGTTATAATGTTTGTATCTATGTTTCTGTCTTTGCATGGTTATTTATTCCTCTATATTCAAATTTATTTTTTAATTTCTGTTTAAAATGTAATATATTTATTATAGCCAATGTTTAATCATAGATCAACTAATAACAAAATCTTCATTTTCCTTCGTCTAAAATGTAACTATCTCTCTAATTGCTGATAGTTTTACCAGGATAGTGAGTGGTATTCAAAGATAGGCCATATCCTAAGTCCTAAAACCTGTGACCTAAATGGGAGAAAGAACCTTAGTTACCAATAGAATAAAATTAAGGTTCCTGAGATAAAATAATTCTGATTATTTATGCAGACTCTAAATTTAAAGACAATTATCCTTATAAGAGACACAGTAGTATAATGAAAAGGCCAGAATGATAGCAAAGCAGTAGGGAAATTGCCTTGCATGTAGCCAATCCAGAATGGATTCGGGTTTGATTCCTGGGGTCCCATATGGTCCCCCTAGCCTGCGAGGAGCAATTTCTTAGTACAGAGCCAGGGTGTGGGCCAAAAATTAAAAAGAAAGAAATTAACCTCCACCAAAAAAAAAAAACTCAATAGTATATTGGGGATGTTGAAGTAGAGAAGAGGAGGAGAGAAGAAGAGAGAAAGAGAGAGAGTGAGAGAGAGAACAAGAAACAGACAGAGACAGGGGGACACACACAGAGAAACAGACAGAGACAGGGACACACACATTGAGACAGACAGCGATAGGGACACATATATACATGCACAGAGAGAGAGGTAGCAAAAGAGAGAGAGAGCCATGAGAAGATTAAAGATGACATTGGAATTATGAAGTCCCAGGCTATGTAATGCATAAAGTTCTTAGAAATTGGGAGGAACAAAGGAGAAATTCTCTCCTAAAGAGCCCAGAGGGAATACAGCTCTACTGACATCACCAGTTTGCCTTCTGCCCTTTAGAATTGCTAGAGAATAAATTTCTATTTAAGTCTCCTAGTTTGTGTAATTTATTACAGTAACTCATGGAAGTAAATATATACATATGTAAAATTTATGTGAGAGTTCCTTTCTTTATTACTTGGGGATGACTCAGTGGCTGAAAGAACATATCTTGCATACATGAGACCATGAGTTTGCTCCCAGGTTCTGACAGCATGTCTTGAGTATTGTCATGACAGCTCTGATGTCTAGGGCTGCCCCAACCCACCTCAACAGTGTTCAATACAGCCAGTAATGGTCAAACCCTGAAACTAAAAGCATAATAAGCAATATTATAATAATAATAATATTGCAATAATAATATTAAGCAATCATCTAAAAATGTGCATAAACTGTGTGCACACAGAGTGCACTAAAGCATGTACAAAGGTCTGCAAACATCGCAATCAAGCATGTGCACAACCTGTTTATTGCAAAAGCAACATACATTAATTAAAGTGGGGGAAAAGAGTTTTCTACATTGAAGAGCTTTCTACTTCTTTCTTCCAGCTTTACACTCTTTTTCTCTTTTCTTTCTGTTGTCAGATTGTTCAAATTATTTTCAACAACTTTGTAAGCAAAATCTTATATTTATCTATTTAAAGTTTTTGCATTTTGTTTTGGGGGCCATGTAAAGTAGCTCAGTGATTACTTATAGCTTTGTGCTCAATATTGCTAGTTGGCAGTGCTAGTGTGGTACCTGAGATCAAAATGGAGATGGTCATCCACTTGCTAGATCATTAACTACTTTATTATTTTTCTAGCCCAAGAATCCTTTATTTTAAAACTAGATCTTGTTGGGTCAGAAAGATAATACAGAGGTTTAGTCACTTGTATTTCACATCCCTGGTTTGATATCCAGCAACAGGTATTGTCCCCCGAGCATTGCCAAAAAGGACCCCTTGAGAGCATACCCAGGAATAAAACCCTGAGCACCAAGATGTGTGGCCTCCAAACCAAAAAGAAGTAAATAAATAAATAAACAAATAAAACTTCACCTTACTACAAATGAATTAATAAGTGTCCTGGTAATTGTCAAATCAATAAATATTTAGCTTGGTGGCCACATCTAGCTGGTCTTAGAGTCTACTCCCTATTTGGTGTTGGGGAGACCATGTGATGTTCATGGTTATATATGTGTCTCCTGGATGCAAAATAGATGTACTAGTCTTTTGAGCTCTCTTCTCAGTCCCTAACAAATATTTTGTAGGTTATAAAGACAAGTTCAAATAAATAAAAAAGCACAACTATCATATATTAATGTCAACTAAAAGGAAATTTTTTTTATTTTGTTTAGTCACTCAGAAATAAAGTCAAAGATTAGATTTTTCTATGGTTCAAATAAATAAAAAAGCACAACTATCATATATTAATGTCAACTAAAAGGAAATTTTTTTTATTTTGTTTAGTCACTCAGAAATAAAGTCAAAATTAGATTTTTCTATGGGTTTTTAGTATTTTCCTCCACAGAATGAAAGAGAAAGTGATCTTGCACAGCCTTAAAATTTGTAGTTTTCTAAAGCCTTCAGATATTTTTGAAAAAAATCAAAATAAAATCCAATATTAGTACCTTGCTTCTCATGGTCATTGAGGTTTTAGTTCTGTTCCTTGAATTGTATTCTGGAACTTTTCAGATTATTTTGCATAATTTTGTTGGATGGTTCAGTCTTGCATATGGTTTCATAATCTTTTAAACTTTCTACGTACAATGAACATTGACAGAATGTTGTCCCCATATATACACAACTTGAGTTTTTATTAGCGCTGGCTGGATGTAACATATGGTGTCGATAATTCTAATGAGTTTCCGAATTTTTTGACCTTTGTCCCTTTCTATCTTGTTTACTTCCCTTGGCCCCTATCTTATTGATTGAGTCCCTAGTCATGTGCTATACTTCCTCAAGGCTACTGTAAAGGAATCTTATATTGCTTGCCTAAGTTGGTCATTTGTAGTTACAAATCAAATAGTACAGAGTAAACTTACTGTTTAGTCTTTTGTTGTTGTTGTTGTTTGTTTTGGCTTTGGGGCCACACCGGTGATGCTCAGGCTCAGGGGTTACTCCTGGCTATGCGCTCAGTATTCACTCCTGTCTATGCAACTCTGGAGATTGACCCCCGGTCTACTATCTACAGAGTCAGCCGCGTGCAAGGCAAACACCATACCACTGTGCTATTACTCGGTCCCCTGTTTAGTCCTATGCATGTATTGCATCCATTATTTGTTGCTAAATAGTTTCTTTTACAGTATATTTTCTATTCAATATACATTAGACATTGTAGTCTATCTGCATTTGTGTATTTCTTTATTGGGATGTGGTATTGCTCCTTTGGACTTGTTCAGTAGAAAATATTAGGGGGTATATATATTATATATAATATATATATATTTCTTTATATGTATTTCCTGGAAATGTATTATTATTGAGCATGATATTAACTGAGTGATAAATACTATAACCCAGCCACAGTCCCCTGATGCCTCAATAGTACTTTATGGTATTGTCATTTACTTTTTTGCATAGGTCCATTAAAATGGGAAAATCGGGGCTGGAGAAATAGCATGGAGGCAGGGTGTTTGCCTTGCATGCAGAAGGATGGTGGTTCGAATCCCGGCATCCCATATGGTCCTCCGAGCTTGCTAGGAGCTATTTCTGAGCATAGAGCCAGGAATAACCCCTGAGTGCTTCTGAGTGTGACCCCCAAAAAAGAACCAAAAGAAAAAAAATAATAAAAAAAATAAAATGGGGAAAATCTTATAGGAACTCCAAAATTTATATGTTGCAGTTGGGCCTTTTATCTTGAGCATTTGTCATATTGACTTGATTTAAGCTTCAATTGCTCTGAGATCAGCTCTACACCTCCAAACTTTGGATCCTATCATCAAAAGCAGGGCAGGGTTTGTGCCATCCTGGAAATGAATTGCAACTGAGACAGGCTTCATGTCACCCTGATGGTGACATAGAACCAGGGCATGCTTCGTGATACCCTGGCAATTTCTAGCAAACCAAGACATGCTTCCTAATACCCTAAAAATGACATAGAAACAGTGAAAACCCCAGGAATTTTATATACAGAGCCTGATTACAACAACCACCATGAGAAGAACGTTTTTTTTTGGTTGGGGTGGTTGGGTCACACCTGTTGGCTTTTAGGGGTTACTCTTGGCTCTGTGTTCAGAAATTGCTCCTGGCAGTTTTAGGTGACCTTATGAGATACTGGGGATCGAGCCCAGGTTGGTCCCAGATCAGTGCCAGGTCAGTTCCAGGTAGGCTGCATGCAAGGCAAATACTCTATCACTGTGCTATTGCTCTGGCCACTATGAGAAGAACTTTCCTGAGCCCTAACAAAAAAAGACTCTCTGGGGTTAGGTAAACTTAGACTGTCTGAAGCCTGCATTTGGAAATATGATCAGATGCTTCCTGGGAAAGACCACTCTGCTCTTAAGCTAAAAGTTTTTCCTCTTTTATTTACCCAATTTTTACTGTGCCTATACAAAAAGTAAAAGGATAATGTTACAAAGTCCTATTGGGGCACCAGGGGACTATAACTGAATTGTCGTATCTCTGCCTAAATTAATGTCATGCTCAATAATTTCTGATATGTATTATATATATTGTAATAATGCTGTCCCCCAGAAAATACATATAAATAAATACATATATTTTCTAATATTTTTATTGAAAAAGTCCAAAGAAGCAATACTGCATGCTAATAAAAATACTCATAAAGAAATACACAGGATTTCTGTAAATTTCATTTGTCTATATTCAAATTCACTAATTCTATTCCCTGTCATATTTTACCTACTATTAGACCTCTACAGTGATTTTCTTAACTTCTGTTATTTTATTGTTAAGTTCTATTATTTCCACTGGATACTTTAAAAATACTCTTTCCTGAGATTATGTTTTGTGAATTTTTATCAAGAAAATTGGTAACACTTGTTATGGAAGAATTTGAAAAAAAATTAAAAATCATTTTAGATAGTTTCAGCATCAACTTATCTCAGTACTCATATCAATAATTTTTTGATATTAAAAGTTATAATTTTTTTATTTTTGGTGTGACAGATTATTTTACTCTATCCTAAACATTTTTCTACTATATTAGAGACTGCATTTTATTTAAATATTACTTTTAACACATAGTCATTCTATTTAGGACTGCATATTCTGGCCCCAGTTTCTGGACTGTGGTTCTAGTAATAGTTTAATTATAAAATATTTGTGGCAATATCATAGTCTGCTTGATTTATTCATTGCTACCAGATTCCAACTGATGCAGTCTGGAGAATGGTATAATCTTGACGAGTTTTGCCTAAACTCCATTTCTACTCGATTTTTGTGGGGTGCATGGGGAGCATACCCAGAGGCACTCAGAGGTTACTCTGGGCTCTGTACTCAGAAATTACTCCTAGCAGTCTCAGATACCACGTGGATGCTGGCAATCAAACAAGGTCTGCTGTATGCAAGGCAAATGTGCTCTCTCCAGCCCCTCCATTTCTACTTGAGAAGTGGAGAAATGTTCTCAGGTTGGGAACTTATTCTGGCAACAGCTCTTTCCTAATAGTGTCCACTAGCAATCCTTGTGTCTCTGCGTAATGTAGGGGAGATTTAGGCTGGAAAAACAATGCAATCTGCTCAGGTTTGCTGTGATGACATCCCTGCCATTTTTATGTCTTATCCCTGTGTATTACAATTGCAAAGAGGTTTTTCAGGTCTAGAGAGTGAGTGCTTCTCTTGGCTATTTATTGCTGATGGCAATTAAGTTATCTGATGAATTTAATTATTTGATAAATCTAGAAGTTCACTTGATGTAATGTAAAAATCTCTCTGATCTATCAAAAAAATGTTCTTTAAATTATCTTCCTTTGCTAGTTTGAATCAGAAAATGTGAGGTCTGCATTTATCTTTTTATGTTGCTGAACACATGTGAGATGTATTGCTGCTTGTTTTTTTCTCTAATTGTGAACTTCGAATTAGTTTGTGACTTTTTAGAAATTTTCTTTGGTTGCCTTTTTATTATTCTCAGTATTTCTGAAATTTTACTATGCAGAGATATGCAGGGAGAAATGGGTATGTAACATTTTATTTGGGCCAACAATCTTAGCTAAACTTTTTATTCAATGTAATATATGTACTTAACTTGTATATGCCACCTTTACCCCTCACATATTCTCCCCTTGTGTCTTTGGGTCTCCTTCCATGATTTCATAATGACATCAGTCAAATTGCCTTAAAGTCTGACCCAATTTTAAAGGGATATTGAATCATTACAAATGCAATCATCATGTTCCCAAATAAAGTCACACTCTAAGATACTGGGGGGTTGGGGACATGAATGTTTACTGTTAATGTGATAACAGAATATAGATTGGAACCTATTTCAATAGGTGCAACAGTTGAACAAAATTCCCGGTATCATTTTGCTACTTATGTCATCCCTTATCTTTGTCTCTAGAAATTAAACTACCTTTCTATTTACAGTAAAGACTACTATTTTTATCATTTTTTGTTTACTTTGCATTTTAGTGTGTAATGTTACACATATTTTAAGTATTCAATTTCCATGTACAGGTAGTTGTTACCATATTTAACATGATAGGCATATACTCATACCTATAAATAAGTATAAATTCATATCTATGAGTGACTTCTGATTGAGTATTTATTACCCTTTTCAGTAAACACAAAGGCAAATATTTACTCTCCAGAATCTTCTAGATTTCTTACTTTCTACCCTGACACTAAATTTTCAGTTCCATATCTGCATTTAGACTCTATATTAGTCTCTACATACACTGTCAATCACTTCTTGTTTTGTTTTGATTTTGGGCCACGCCCTGTGACACTCAGAGGTTACTCTTGGCTATATGCTCATAAATCGCTCCTGGCTATGGGGACCATTTGGGACACTGGGGGTCAAACCACGGTCCATCCTAGGTCAGTGCATGCAAGGCAAACACGCTACAGTTGTGCCACCACTCCAGCCCCAATAACTTCTTATTTTACTAAATCAGATAGAAGAAAAACACATGAAAAGAACCTAAATGTTCTCCAAAATGTTTTATATGGGTATAGGCTATCTCATGATGTATTATGTCTTCTTATTACAGTGTCTATTAAATGAAGGTGTGCACTTTCCAATCAGTATTTGCACTTCTAGCATCCCTGAGGTGAAAACACACCCAAAACTAAACTATAACTCTGCATTTCACTGTATATTTATTCCTATGCTCTTAAACTTAGAGAATTGTGTTGCCATTTCTGTACTAGAATGCCTACCCTGAAATTTCTTTATTTTCATGCTCATTAATCATAGTCCTGCAGAGTTGACCTTTTAAATATTTGAGTCCACATGTTTCTTTTCTTTTAGAAATTATCTTGATAATCAAGCCCACATAATTTTATGCCTACACTATTGTATTATCCTTGTAGAATTTCTGCCTCCACACACGCCCCCTAGTTTATCCTTTAATCTCCTTTTTAAAACATAAATATGTTAATTATATTTCTTCATATGCAGTTTGATTAAACAAGACCAGTATTTCTCTAAGTTTAGATCCAAAGTCTCTGCCATTTAGTTCACATATAGGCATGGGTTTCCAGACTCTGTATTTTGAAAGGTGATATTGGTGATATTGAAAGGTGTTCCTTGTCTGTGAACTACACTTTGAATAGGAGTGTCTTGAAGGTAAAAAAAAAAAAAATCTCCAGAGAATGGAATTTCTTAAAGTCCTCAAAACTATAATCTAATTCTCAATCCTACTAGAAAAAATAAAGTTTATTTTTTTATATTAAAGCTATCTAAGCTGCTTATTTACTCTCAAATTTCTTATTTTTGACCTTTTAAAAAATTTATTTGTGTGGAAAACTTAAAGTTAAAAATTCCAGTAGCTTTTGCTCTAACTCAAGACCCCAAACAGAAAGAAGCATTGGAAACTGGACAGGCCAGAGATTCCAACATCAGCATCCATTCTGCCCTCTTGTGGCTCTTGGTTTTAAATAAAACCAAGGGAAAATTTAATATAGTCTTTACAGTTCTGCTTATAATCTGGTCCATTTCATCCTTTGGTGGCATAATGTTGAAGTTGAGAGAAGAACTACACAATCCCAACAAATGAGGTATTTGGAAGGCTTAGTGAAGCCCAGGATCATTCCTGGAGATTGATTTCTAAAGAATGTTCTAGACTTGTGAAGTGGATTACTTCTCCCTGGGCAGCACTCATCTCTTCTTTTAAGACCACTGTCATTTAGTCACAGTTAGCCAATATTATCATATTATCTGAAATTTCCTTCAGTTTTTCCTTAGTGCTCAAGTCTTCTCCTGACTCTTACCAAACAAAATATCTCAGTCAAGTCTCAAAGTCAGTCCATGCTTCTTCTTTCTCCATATAACAAACTCCTCATAATATTGCCCTTGTGTTCAGTACTTTTTGTCTTATAATATCTATCAAGCAATTGCTATGTACCCACTACTGTGCTCAGTAGTAGAGACTGCAATGGAGCTACCTCACCTCTGAACTTAATATTATACAAAGGCAATGAATGAAACAGACTCTTAAACTAGTACGTAGGAATGCAGGTTACTTGTTTTTTGTTTTCTGTATTTATTTAGATACAGGGACCTTTGGGAGCCTCTGGCTTTTCTTTTGTTTTACTGACCTGGAACTATGATAAATGTGCTTACCCTAAGGTGTTAATATCAGTTGCTAATTAATGTCTCACTATTTCTGTTGAAATTTCCATTAAAAACATTGTATAATTTTATATATGGTCATGGGGGTATTTACTGAGCACTTCGAAGGCAAGGAGGTGATCACCTATGCATATCAGAACCATCAATATCAGCAGAATCAAAAACATCTTAATCATGATCTATATTTTAAATTAAATTATTTTAATTGTTCAGTTGTTATGTTAGTTATTGTTAGCTAATTTTTGACAAAGGCGCTGAAAGCATGAAATGAAATAAACATAGCCTCTT
Source organism: Suncus etruscus (assembly GCF_024139225.1). NCBI lineage: Eukaryota > Metazoa > Chordata > Mammalia > Eulipotyphla > Soricidae > Suncus > Suncus etruscus. Next base: position 16,338,310 of record NC_064867.1, on the reverse strand, counting down.
TAAGAAATGGTAGTAGCGCTGGGAGAAGCGACCAGCCTAGGCGACGTGGTGCTCTTGGATACAAAGGGTGGACAAACTACAATTGCATCTTGGAGCTCAGTCACACGAGATACCATACCCAGCTTGCACTATGAGAATGTCCCGATAAAACTCTTTAAGGTATCCTTTATCTCTAGGTTATACCTTCTTTTAGGACTTGCAGCACGAGACCAGCCAGTCCACCGAAGCAGCAACTGTGACCTACAAACTTATACTTCAGGCCCTACTCATCAATCACGTTCAAACAAACTAGCATTCCCTTGCTCTTTTCTCTTCTCTTCTCACTACTTTCTTTTTTTCTCTTTTCTCTTTTTCTCTCCTTTTCTTGTTAATTTATTTTCTCTTTTCTTTCCTGCCCCTTCCATATACTTTCCTCTTTCCCCCCTTTGGAAATCTGACTATCCCTTCATCCCTCAATCCCATCCTGATTTCCCCCTTATTAAAACTCTTCACCCTCAGTTCTTAATCCATTAGGCATCAAGATTGACCTCCTATCCCAACGAACCAGTACCCAACACCCAAGCGAAGGGACAACCAGTCAAACCCACACCTGCAAGAAAAGGCAACCAACTCCCCTGCTGACCCCATGCTGCGCTATCCTCCTTACCAACCCTTCCTAACGTGGACTGTTACTTGAAACCAGACTTACCTCTAAAAGTATCCCCATAGTAAGAACTCTTCCCAAGACCTCCCTGCCGCAAATCTTTTGCCAATCTCAAGAGGGTCACGTTTTGTAATGAAAAGGCACCCAGGAACCCACACACTACAAGAAAATCTCAAAAGACAATGGGGAAACCTATACTTCCACTATAAGTATAAGACCTGTATTACACCACCTCTTTATCTGCTTTTCCCCAAATGTATGATAGTCTCTTACAACACCTTGTTCCTTCATTTACTTTTTTTATTTCATTTCGTCTTCTTTTTTTCTTTTTCTTTCTTTACATAGGTGAGAACATATATTTTTATCTCTATTTTTATCCTTTTTGGGTGTGTGACCCTTTTTTGTTTTCTTCTTTTTCCACCCTCAAATGCACCGGCAATATAATATAGCAGCATTTCTCCCTGCAAAAGGCACATTAAAAGAAAGGGGGGAACTATTACATATAAAAACGAGTTCTTATCTACTAGGAATAAGAACTCAAACTTGTTTACAATACAGGGGCATTTCCCACCTTGAAAATATGTCACGTGGACCCAACTTAGACCCTAGGTGATTAGACACCAATCGTCCAGCCTTGAACCCTGGATCCCAGACATAGAAACGACACAGTTTTCCACATCATCCACAGGAAACAAATCCCATCCGGGACATCCTTAACACTGCTGGGACACCAACAAGTACCAGCCCTAATATGATATCCTGACAACGAGGAAAATCGGAACAACTTGACCTAAGAGCAAGTTACCCTATCTCACCAGCTAAGGATAAGACAAAATCAGAAGACTTGTCACCCTTTGGTCTACCCAAATGCCAAGATCGCGATTTACAGATGACTGGCTGACAGAACCATGACCGGACTCTAGGTATCCTGGGACTAATAAAAAAGCCCTAGTCTAGGGTTTGAGATATGACCTGCACAACAACCATGTTCTCTAGTTCCAGAGGTCTGTCTGAAACATTTGCAACGGAAGTGGTCTCCTGGAAACATAATGAAAGACGCTATCCCAGGCCCCATCCTAAGATCAGCAACAAGACCAGGACCACCAACCACAGAAGACAGATTACAACAACACCGGGGAACAGAACTTCTAGAATCACAAAGAAAGACTTCATCATAAGTTCCACTCCCTGACCTGTGTAGATACCGAGATCTCTAGATACAGAGGTCTGATTTTATCACCCAGGACGGAACAGAAGTCTTCCATACACTACAAAAGCATCAAGGGGAGAGTAAAGGAACCTGAAAGGAGTCTTTCCTATGACAATATACTTCAAGGGTGGAGAATCCCTGGATCTCTTAGGCCAAGGGAATTTCTTTTCAAATGACCCCAATATTTACTGTGCATGTGCAGAAAGGGAAAAAAAAAAAAAAGGCAAAAAGCACAAAACAACTTTTTTTTTTTATCTAGTTCTTGTTGATTTCTTTGTTTTGGTTTGGCTATTGAAGTCATTGTCTCCATCTATACTTATTTTTCTTCTTTTCTTTTCTTCCTTTATGTGCTCTGCCACATTTTTTATTTCAATATCATGGATTTTATGTGATGCTTATCTTTTTTTTCTTCTGGAGTGCTCACTGAATACTTTATTTGACACTTTTTATTGTACTGTTGTGGTGTTTCACCCTCTTTTTCCCCTTCGTCTCCCAAACCTAGGATGAGAGCCTTTGGAAGGACTCCTCCCATGTTCTGAGTATTTGATTTTTTCCCCCAGTTTATTACTTTTCTCTTCTTCAAACAAAACCACATAACTTGAACTGTCTAGACCTGCCTCTCAATTAGAAGGGTAAATTAGGGAGGTACCAAGACCAAACAGGGGTAAGCCCACTTAGTACTAAGCTAGGCACAGAGGGGACCACTTATTCTAGCAGCCCCGTGGGTGAGGTAAGAGGATATGGGAGGTAGGACGGGAACGGAGGTGGAGGGAGGACAATTCGGTGATGGGAATTCCCCCTGATTTTATGATAATATATACCTAAAATATTATTGTCAATGACATGTAACCCACTATGATTAAAATAAAATTTATATTAAAAAAAGAAATGGTACTAGCAAAACTGGTTAACCACGTGTAAAAAATTAAAGCTGGATCCATATCTCAAACTTATACAAGTCAATTCAAAGTGAATAAAGATCTTGATATCCAACCAGAATCTATAAAATATCAGTGATGAAATTTAAGCAGAATGTTCTAAGATCTGGAACTCAAAGATATTTTCAATGATACAATACCCCTCGTAAAGGTGACAGAATAAAAAAATAAACAAATGGGACTACATCATATTAAAGTGTTATTATTGTTACATTTAAAAATAAAAGGCTCAGTTGATCTACCAACTTAAAAGAAAGAGTATGGATTCATGAACAATAGGAAGTCTGTCCTTGAACTTTCTCTTCTCTCTACAACTATTCATGTTTATCACTATTAGCTCACCATAATATTCACATCTCTTGGTTTCTGCCCTTAGAATAATAGTTTGTTTTGTTCCTGAAGAATCTTAGAGAAGAATTTATGATTATTTCTGAACAAAAAGCTCCGATAAGAATGTAGAATTCTTGGAAATTATAAGCCAAAATACCTGTGATGTTTTCTCATACTCCTAAAAGTAATTATTATGACCATAAATACTCAATGAACAAATGAGACATACTCAGTTTAGAAGTTGACTAAGGGCTAAAGTTTAAATTTAATATTTAAAACCAGAAAAATGTTGAAAATAATTGTTAGATAGCATTTAAATAATGTGACATTTATTATTATTATTATAGTAAGGCTACCAACATACACCAAACCATGTGTGCAAACTAATTATTTAGACCTTACTTTGTTTCTCAGATTTTTTTTATAATAATAGTGTTTTTATTATGTATACTGTGTATGGACTATGAATGTGCAGATGAAAACAACTGCATTGGATTAGACTGACCTCATGCTGATTCCTGGAAAAATTAACCATAACCTTTTATTTTTAAGTATCATCCTTTGCTTTTTTTTCATTCTCTATTTGATGTGCATTGATTCATTAGAGTACTAATGTCTTTCTGTGAATAATTGAGGCATAATTCTTTCTGAGGTTTGTAATGCTTATGATCTAGTCTAGAATCTTGACACATACGAGCACTTGCTCCACTTTGAGCCACAATTTTGGCTTTCGGTTTTTTTTTTTCTTTTGTTTTGGGGCCCACCCAGTGATGCTCAGGGGTTATCCTGACTATGTGCTCAGAAATCACTCCTGGTTTGGGAGACCATATGGGATGCCTGGGATTGAACCTAGATCTGTCCTTGGCAGCCAGGTGCAAAGCAAACTTTTTTTTAATAATTGATCACATCTTCTTAAAATACATACCTTCTTGTATGTCTATCCTCTACATCATTGCAAATTGCTGGATTCAAGAAAACTTGTTAGTGGGAATGGTGGACTAGTGATTGGTTCAAACCAATGCAGTTGAATTCTGGCAAGAAATTTATTTTTTTATTTTTTATTTCTCAAGAGATTTTTTTTGTGGCATTAAGTATTTGAAAAACTATTTTTATGAAATTTTAAGGAGAAAAAATTCTACCTTAAAATACTGGTAAGTGAAGAAATGTATATTAAGTTCCAAATGGCAAATTTATTATGAAAACCCTTGAAAACACCCCTTTCAGGTCTTTGTTCTATAATTATTCTTCCTTAATCCATGGTATAGATAGAATTATTTCCATCAATTCTGTAGCTAGGAGGCTCTGAATGTATTTTATTTTTAATATTTTGGATTTAGGGAGCCAAAATGATAGCACAAGCAGGCCAGGATTGGACCCTTAGCTCTGCCGGGTGTGGCTAAAATATATTTTGACTTATTCAGCCTCATATGAGATTCTAATGTTTGTGATGAAAATTATTTTTGTTAATATTTTTGGCTTTGGAGTGACATCAGAGAGTGCTCATGAATCACTCCTAGTCAAACTTGGCATACTACGTGGATGCAAGGCAATAGCCCACCTGCTATACTATCTCTTCAGTTCTGTGATATAAACTAACATAAGATATGCCTTTAAGAAAGTTTGACATTGGTATCATAGAAAAAAAGAAAAATAAATATTTTCCTCATTTTTGAGTATATTAAATTTTTTTTATTTATTTTAGTACAAATGATCAGTAAACTATAACGCATTACAAACAGGGTCAAAACATCACTTATCTTTGAAACATTCATTACCTGGAGTCATAGGAATTGGCTAAGGATAGAGAATAGAGGACAGTTTCCCTCTGAGGCTGTTTATTATTCCTGGGCTGCCTAAACTGCTGTGATATTTATAAGACAAAAATGAGAACAATCCCTTTAAATAAAAATTGAAAGACTGTATACTACTTGAACTTGGGGAGATTTTCATGAGAACTATTAGAGAAACCCAGTAACAAGTCAGTGAAAGCACCAGAGTATTCTTATAGCTCACTTTGTGGCCACCAAGCACATAAACAAAGCAATTTTTTGGATATTGAAAAGTGAATGATGGAAAGTCAGAAAAATGCATGAAGCTTGATGTACAGACTTGTAGTAGACATTCATTGTGCCCTGCTTCCGAGGGACACTACAATCTAACTTGATAATAAACCTAGCAAGATGAAAAAACTACAAATTACAGCTTAATAATTTTGGCCAGGAATAATCTCTGAACAATACTGTGTGCCTCATTAACAATTTAAAAACCAACCAAAAAAAGTAGAGTCCTCCTCGACACCTCCCTAGGAGTTACTGAAACCACAGAGTAGACAGCCCTCCCATGTTCAATGCCTCCTACCTTCTTACTGAACTTGTTTATATCACACACAGAAGTCCTGTGGTCCAGTCAGTGATGATTAAAGACAGAAAACCTGGACTCAACTCTTCCAAACAGAGAAATTTTGGGATGATTTTCAGTCTCTCAACTCCTTCAACTTCAAAGCAATTAAAAACAACAGAATAAAGAAAGAAAAATAACCTGAAATAATTTATTTTCTATATTTCAATGATAAAACTAACTGTGAAATAAGTTAAAACTAATGATTATTAGGCAGGTTTATTTTTTTGGGGGGGAAAGCAATGCCTTTCCATTAGAAACAATCTTGAAGATATCCTTAGCTATTTAAAATTTACTATTTATTAAGCAATTTAATTTGTTATTAAATATTGCCATTGCCAAGATAACTTTAAAAATGGTAGTTGGGTGTGAAGTAAAACAAAAAAAATTGGGCCAGGACAGATAGCACAGCGGCATTTGCCTGGCAAGCAGCCTATCCAGGACCAAAGGTGGTTGGTTCGAATCCCGGTGTCCCATATGGTCCTCCGTGCCTGCCAGGAGCTATTTCTGAGCAGACAGCCAGGAGTAAACCCTGAGCAACGCCGGGTGTGGCCCAAAAAAGCCAAAAAAAAAAAATACCAAAACAAAAATTACTTGGTTTCCAGTTTCTATCATGGCAACCCTTAAATAAATACACTTTTTGTACTATAACATTTTGTACTATACTTAAACATTTTCTACTATACTTAAATCATACTATACTTAAATCATACTATACTTAAATCATACTTAAATCATATACATGGGGTTTTCCATAGGGAAAAACATGGGGACAGTTAGATCAAAGAAAGCATATTTATAAAAAGGAAAATATTCCATTAATTTAAGGTAATTATGTTAACAAAATAAATCCTTTAAAATAATAAAAATTACTTTAAAAACAAGTTTTGAAAATTACATGATCCTATACGGCTAGAACCCACATATTAAGAAGCTAGGACCTTACATATCTGAAGATATGAGCAGTGCACACTAGAAACTTGAGTTGTTACTATTCTTGCTATTGATGAGGAAACTTCTGAAAACAATTGCCAAAATATAAACAATCAAACTGATAAGTAACAACTTGATTTAATTATGTGATAATGCTTTCCATAAAGATTTGTTTAAAATTGAGATTCTGGGACAGAGAAATAGTACAGATGATGGGGCATTCGCCTTGCATGCAGCAGACTCAGATTCGATCCCAGGCATCCCATATGGTTCCCTGAGCCTGCTAGGAGCACTTTCTGAGTGCAGAGCCAACAGTAACCCCAATAAGATTGGTCCCTGGTTCACAACAGTGGTAATGAAAGATCAGTAGTAATGAAAAATCAAATCATGTTACATTCTTGTCTTAGGGTTTTTGTTATGGATCAACTGAACCCAGTACATTTGCCAAGATCTCATTTTAATCAAATTTATCACCCAGAGAACAAATCTCAAATGTCAGCTTGGTGGAGAGTTGGAACACTTAGCTTCCTGTATTCCTCCTACTTCTGCTCCAACTCTTCTCCCACCCCATCTCCAACCTTGCTCCAGTTCCAAACATCCCACCTGAAAGTTGCCACTCCTGGAAAAGATAACTATTACTAGTTCGTGTTCTGAACACAGCTGCATTGATAAAATAGCAGATGGGAAAAATAAGCATGTATCAATTTCCTGCATACAACATTTCTCAATTCACTGAGACCAGAATTTCTGAGGAACATCCGGAAATCCAGACATTTCCTTTGATTGTTATATCTGTGATAAAAGTCAACAGAAAAAAAAAAAAAAAACCAACCTCTGATTCTACACCCACCAGCCACTCTTCTCCCATTCCAAGATAATAAATTGTTTAAAATACTTTGCTTTAACTCTTATGATATAGTACTTCTGTTATTGCTTTCTATTTATACCTCTAGTTCAACAATTCCTGGAACTGTTGATGCATAAAGTTAAAACCAACTGCTATATTATAATTTTGAACAAAACTGAAAACTCTCTCTGGGCTCTCTAATTAAGAAAGTCTTTATGAAAAACAACAACGACAACAAGATAAAGGGCTTATATTATTCATTTTGAAACAGGTAATTCTTAGACTAAATCAGTCAGAGAAATCCCCCATTTGTCCTAAATGTCTGTATTATAGAATGATTATTCTTTTAAAAACATTTTGTTCACAGAGAACCACAGCTTTGCTGTAAGTGGAGTCTTCCTCAGTCCTTTGCATCCCTAACTCATGTCATTTAAGAATTGCATGGTTTTTCAAAGCTGAATTCTCGCTCACCAGAAAAAATAGCTTTTTTTTTTTTTTTGGTTTGTGGTTTTTGGGCCACATCCGGTGATGCTCAAGAGTTATGCCTGACTATCTAGAAATCACTTCTGGCTTGGGGGAACTTATGGGACGCTGGGGATCGAACTGAGGTCCGTCCTGGATGAATCACATGCAGGGTAAGCACCCTACCACTGTGCTATGGTTCAGGCCCCATGTTCTTGTTCTTTTTTTATGTGTGCCAGTCTCTGACGTGTGAGACAATATCTCATTGTTGCTTTGATTTGCATCTCCCAGATGGTTAGTGATGTGGAGCATTTTTTCATGTGTTTTTAGACATTTGTATTTCTTCTTTGAGGAAGATTCTGTTCTTTTCTCCCTTATTTTGATGGGGTTGGATGTTTCTGTTCTTATAAAATTCTATTATATATTATATTTTGATATTAACCCTTATCAGATTGTTGGTAGGTAAATAATTTCTTCCAATCTGTTGTCTTTGTATTCGAGTCATTGATTTCTTTTAAATGTGGAATCTTCTTAATTTAATGTAGTACCATTTATTTGTCTTTGCTTATACTTGCTTGGACAGTGGTGTTTCATCCTTGAAGATGTGTTTAGTGTCAATATTATGGAGAGTTCTGCCCATGTTTTACACTATGTACTTTATAAATTCAAGTCTGATATTTAGTCTGGTGTGGAAGGAAGAATAAAAAAAGAATTATCATTCACTGTTGGTAGAAATGTCAACTAGTTTTGCCTTGCTGGGAAAAAATATGGGCAGTCCTGAAAAACCTCAGAATTAAGTTTCCATTTGACCCAGTGACTTTATTTCTCAGAATATACCACACGGTTCCCAAAACAAAATGGAGAAAAGGCATTTGTACCCTGACATTGCTTGTCACGTTATGCAAAGTAGTCATAATCTGGATACAACCCAAGTGTCCTAGAATAGATGACTGGATAAAGAAACCCTGATACATATATACACAATGAAATATTACTCAGCCATAATATAAGATCAAGTCATAAAATTTACTGCTACATGGAAGAAGATGGAGAGTTTTTTTTTTTATTTAAACACCTTGATTACATACATGATTGTGTTTGGGTTTCAGTCATGTAAAGAACGCCACCCATCACCAGTGCAACATTCCCACCACCAATGTCCCAAGTCTCCCTCCTCCCCACCTAACCCCTGCCTGTACTCTAAACAGGCTCTCCATTTCCCTCATACATTCTCATTATTAGGAAAGTTCAGAATGTAGTTATTTCTCTGACTAAACTCATCACTCTTTGTGGTAAGCTTCCTGAGGTGAGCTGAAAATTCCAGCTCTTTTCTCTTTTGTGTCTGAAAATTATTATTGCAAGAATGTCTTTCATTTTTCTTAAAACCCATAGATGAGACCATTCTGCGTTTTTCTCTCTCTCTCTCTGACTTATTTCACTCAGCATAATAGATTCCGTGTACATCCATGTATAGGAAAATTTCATGACTTCATCTCTCCTGACAGCTGCATAATATTCCATTGTGTATATGTACCACAGTTTCTTTAGCCATTCGTCTGTTGAAGGGCATCTTGGTTGTTTCCAGAGTCTTGCTATGGTAAATAGTGCTGCAATGAATATGGGTGTAAGGAAGGGGGTTTTGTACTGTATTTTTGTGTTCTTAGGGTATATTCCTAGGAGTGGTATAGCTGGATCATATGGGAGCTCGATTTCAAGTTTTTGGAGGAATAGGAAAGGAAGAAGTCAAGCTCTCACTGTTTGCAGATGACATGATACTCTACTTAGAAAACCCTAAAACTCTATCAAAAAGCTTCTAGAAACAATAGACTCATATAGCAAGGTGGCAGGCTACAAAATTAACACACAAAAATCAATGGCCTTTCTATACACCAATACTAATAAGGAAGAAATGGACATTAAGAAAACAACCCCATTCACAATAGTGCCACACAAACTCAAATATCTTGGAATCAACTTGACTAAAAATGTGAAGGACCTATACAGAGAAAACTATAAAACTCTGCTCCAAGAAATAAGAGAGGACACGCGGAAATGGAAATGCATACCCTGCTCGTGGATTGGCAGGATTAACATCATCAAAATGACAATACTCCCCAAGGCATTATACAGATTTAATGCTATCCCTCTAAAGATACCCATGACATTCTTCAAAGAAGTGGATCAGACACTTTTGAAATTCATTTGGAACAATAAACACCCTCGAATAGCCAAAGCAATCATTGGGAAAAAGAATATGGGAGGAATTACTTTCCCCAACTTTAAACTGTACTACAAAGCAATAGTTATCAAAACAGCATGGTATTGGAATAAGGACAGGCCCTCCGATCAGTGGAATAGGCTTGAATACTCAGAAAATGTTCCCTGGACATACAATCACCTAATTTTTGATAAAGGAGCAAGAAATCCTAAATGGAGCAAAGAAAGCCTCTTCAACAAGTGGTGTTGGCACAATTGGATAGCCACTTGCAAAAAATTGAACTTAGACCCCCAGCTATCATCATGTACGAAGGTGAAATCCAAATGGATTAAAGACCTCGATATCAGCCCCAAAACCATAAGATATATAGAACAGCACATAGGCAAGACACTCCAGGACATTACAGGCATCTTCAAGGAGGAACCTGCACTCTCCAAGCAAGTGAAAGCAGAGATTAACAGATGGGAATTTATTAAGCTGAGAAGCTTCTGCACCTCAAAGGAAATAGTGCCCAGGATACAAGAGCCACCCACTGAGTGGGAGAAACTATTCACCCAATACCCATCAGATAAGGGGCTAATCTCCAAAATATACAAGGCACTGACAGAACTTTACAAGAAAAAATCATCTAATCCCATCAAAAAATGGGGAGAAGAAATGAACAGACACTTTGACGAAAAAGAAATACAAGTGGCCAAAAGACACATGAAAAAGTGCTCCACATCACTAATCATCAGGGAGATGAAAATCAAAACAACGATGAGATACCACCTCACACCACAGAGAATGGCACACATCACAAAGAATGAGAATAAACAGTGTTGGCGGGGATGTGGAGAGAAAGGAACTCTTATCCACTGCTGGTGGGAATGCCGTCTAGTTCAACCTTTATGGAAAGCGATATGGAGATTCCTCCAAAAACTTGAAATCGAACATGGAGAGTTTTAAGGTGAGTAAAATTAGTCAGAAGGAGAGTCTAACATACTTTCATTTTTATATTCATATGCAGGATATAAAGAAATATGATGGTCGGATAATGAATACCCAAAAACAACAGAAACAAAGAAAATCAGAACTGGTGTTCAGTAGAAAATATGCCCCTTAGGGGTGCTGAAAGATAGGACATAGTGGGTGTATGTGGTCAAGGACGGGGGGATGGAAAAATGACCATTGTGAAGAGAAGGTTTCAATAAAGAGGAGTAGATTGTGTTGGAAAGTGGTAATGTGCTGTGGGCTGTAGAGATAAAAAGAGGGTAGGGTATTTGTCTTACATGTGGTGATCTGGGTTCAGTCTCCCATACCACAAGAATTCCACCAAGATCCATCACTGAACATAGAACAATAATAAACCCTAAATATTACTAGGTATGCTCTTCCTCTCCATCCCCCAAATTTGAGGGGACCAGTATGACTTCACAATATGTCCTTGGATTTCAAAAAAAAGCATTCTTCTGCTTAAAAAAACTATTCCCCAAATTTGGGGGAACCAGTATGACTTCACAATATGTCCTTGGATTTCAGAAAAGCATTTTTATGCTTAAAAAACTCTCAGTGATTGTATTGTAAACCACAGTGCAGAAATTTATATTATATATATTAAAAATACCTCTTGTAAAAGCACACTGATAAGAGAAAAATGGGAGTGGTTGGGTATTGGTTGATGTAAGTGGATACTTGTAGAGGGATTGATGTTGAAGCATTGTATGCCTGAAATCCACTCACTAATAATAACTTTGTAATTTCATGGTAACTATATAAAGAAATAAAAAAGTAAAAAAGTAAAAAGCTGATTTACCAGGCTTCCTTTACTTGACTTAATAGAATATTGAAGAGAGATGCGTGATTTTTGTTTATATAAAAATAAGTATGAGAACAGATTTAGGTGTTTAAATTTGACAAGAGTTAGAGCTTATGTCTAAGTTTCTCCCCTTCTCTAGGAGTTGATCTTATAAAAAGCTTTACACTAACAGTTATCCCCAGGAGTGACAATGCTTTCTTCTGGGCAATTAAAACAACAATGAAAAATTGTCACAAAGAATAAAATTCTCACACTTATTCTAATGGGAAAAGAATAGGATCCATGGAAGTAACACACTTCAGAGGCTATAAACAGAGCTCAGAATTTTATTCTTTCAGCAGACTGTTTCTTGGGGGAGAAATCATTGAGAAAAAAGTTCTTGTTTTTTGACAAACACAAATCAATGATATGTGTTTGCATTTGCATCATGGGAAATATTCTTATTTTCATTGTTATTTTTCCTAAAACTAGAATTTTTGGAGATATTTACAGTTTAAATCTCCTGAGGTAAACACACCACTTTTACTTCCTATCTGTTAAGATGCTATTAAGTCAATCTAGTCTCTTTAGAAATAATTATTGCTTCCTGGCCTTGAGTTTGGAAAGATTTTCAAAGAAGATGACAGAAGTTTGGACAGAGTCTCACTTGGCATTATCATGACAGTATTCATTATGGGCAAATAGAGTATAGCTTGGCTGAAGAATAAGGGGGATTTTAGTTGGGAAACCCATAATGATGGGGTTGTGAATGTCAACAAACCATTGTGAGAAATATGTCTGACTGGTAAGTAAGCATATATCTTCCTTCTAATGCAAAGAACCTTGGTAGGAACAGTTGATTTGTGTCAGGATAGCACAGTAGTTGTATGCCTTTACACTTTTTTCAATTTAAGAGCATTGTCAAAATGTATGCATCTTTGCAGAAGTTCACATTTGCTGCTGATGGGAAATTATAGCATATATTCCCATAAAATATTTACATGGTTCTTTAGCCCTTGCTGAATTCCTCTGACTGTACACTGATATTGTTTTTGTCTCTGTATCATTGCCTAACTTATGTATTTTAGTCTTGGCTCCATGGAAGAGATGTTTGTATGGAATCTGATATAAGGAGTCTGGATCCCTGCAAACTGAATGGTTTGATAAGCTCCAGTGTCTATCCAGTGTGATAAGTTAAATGCTCTTTTTCTCACAGATTTCTGTCTCCTTTTGTGTTGTCAAGAATTTTTCAAGACAGATCTGAAAATGCTTTTTTATCATTTAAATATCTGGTGACATAACATAATATTTTTACGGTTTTCTGCTTTAATCGACCCAATAAGTCAAATAAATTTGTTGGTTTTGAAATAATTTGATTTTTTTCTAATATCCTTCTAATCAGTGTCCATTGTGTTTTAAAAACTATTTTTATATATTTTTTAATTAAAAAATATTAAATAAACCTACAGGAACCTTGTGGGGAGATGCACTTAAAAAATCAAGTGTATTTTAAAATTCTTAAATGTAATGGTTGGAAAAAATCACTTATCAGTTATTTTGTTTATCTTTTTATTATTTTTATTTATTTATTTATTTATTTACTTACTTACTTACTTACTTACTTACTTACTTACTTTGGTTTGGGGGCCACACCCGGTGAAGCTCAGGGGTTACTCCTGGCTATGTGCTCAGAAATCGCTCCTAGCATGGGGGACCATATGGGACACCTGGGGAATCAAACCATTGTCAGTCCTAGGTTAGCATGTGCAAAGAAAAATGCCCAACCACTTGCACCATTGCTCTGGCCCCCTTGTTTAACTTTTTAATCTCTAAATTTTTGCCTTTTTAGGGGATTTGGATTTTTAAAAATGTTGACTATTAGTTTTTATGCTGAACCTAGTCTTTCACTCAAGCTGAATCTGATCCCCTTTAGATTCTTAACATGTGGACTAGTAGTTATCAGTTTCCCAGAGAAGCTGATTAACATAGCTGCGTCTTAAGCTCCATTTCAGACCTATTGAATCAGAATCTGATTTTTAGGGGAGGAGTTCTCCCAAGAAGGCCTGAGGGTCCCTTCTGGTAATTCTTGGCTAACTGGGTCATTGTAGGTTAGTTGTCTCCCAACACTGCACTATCTTTGTGTTTCAGATTATAAGCTTTAACTAAAAAGTTTATTGGTTGTTTTTTTTTTTTTTCCAGTAGTGCTGGAGCATTTGGAGCCATTCCCTGCAAAGTTGAGCCTAGTGATTCTTTGAGGCCATCAGGCCTTTCCATGGAGCCACTTGCTGCTAGAATTGAACTTAGAATATATGCCAGTCTTATGCTCTTTCCACATGAAGTACTTCCTAGGCCATTTAACAAGGTTTCTTAAGTGTTGCATTTCAGAAGTTATACTGGGACATAATCCTTCCAGTATATTATAGCATTTCTACACACAAAGCATACTTTGCACTTAGCTCATAAACTCTAATGTTGGAGTTATTAATTTTAAAGACAGCTGAGGCAAAATCATAGTAAGAGCAACTCAAGGGAGGTGCCTGCAGTGACCCAGGGGAGAGTTGGTAATGACCCGTAATGGGGATAGCAGTGGAGATTGATATAAATCTCAGGATGAAATTGAAAAATAAGGAGGATCTCCATTCCACTCTGCCTCCAGCTTCTCCTTCAGACCTTAGAAGAAAACAGTTTCTTGTTGAACTTTTGTTTATGCAGACCCAAACTCTACAGGACTTTGTATTGCTGCTCACATGGCATGGTTTTACATTAATAGGCCACCAAATTGAATAAAAAGAACTAAAAGTTCTTAGATATTGAGACATGAAAGGTAAACCATAAAATAGCATTGGTTTCTCGATTTTGAACATTTTGAGGTAAGATATTATTTACCTTTCTGAGTAAAATAAGAAGATAAAATGTGAGTCATCTGTGATTACTATTAGATTATTATCAGAAACAGAAGAACTGAATTTGTGTCCAAGAATCCAGAATTCACATATTAAAGTGTTATACTGTATGGATGCTTAGAGGATTTAAACTTCCCCCATGGTTTTGCTAAATGATGACAGTAAGTTGCTTTCTCTGGTTACCTACTTTGAACAAATTAACTCAGACATAGAGGATAAGCAGAGAGACAGTTACATAATCAGGTATATGACAATGAGTTCAAATTCTGAATTTGTAAGATAGGACCTCACATGCAGAGCTTGTTTTCATTATTTGTACATTATTTTCTCAAGCATGGCCATATGTTTTTGCAGCCCACATATGATTAGAAACAGCAAATTAAGAATGAGTGGGAAGCAAGTGAGATATAATAGTTGACAAGCTTACATCAGGAAAGAAATGGAAACATGTCATACCCATATATATAAAAAGCCAAGAAGTCTGGGTAATAGTCTTGATCACTGATTTGGAGGCATACTATCTCCATAGATTTCATAAATGGTAGACCCTTAAAGTTAATTTAGATCTTATTTTCCACCCAAAAAATGTCTCACTATAATATCCTAGATGAGAGGTCATTTTTGCTTTTCTTTGAGAACTTCCAGGAGGATGTCCATTTGTGTCTCTTTCTTCTGATAAAAAAAACCTAAAGTCATGGAAGATTCATATAGCATATCAAAATATCTCTCTTACTAATACTTACAAGTTGTGCACATTCATTCCATTCTTTATTCCTTGTCAATCTTTCAACTATGAAGAGATTATTTAGAAATATAAGCAGAAACTGTCTCTGAAGAATCTCTACTCTATCACTCACTTCATTTGAAACCTACTCCAAGGCAATAATGTGCCTCCGCATTGGATATTTCCAAGATATGTATGCATAATATCTGGAGGCAAAATAACTTGTATTTATTTTATTTGTAAACACCAAAACAATCCTTTGATTTAAATGTTACATAAAATATATTAATTGATTATTTAGTTGTCATTAGAAATTACATATCATTTGGTAGAATCTTAATAAGAAACACTTTTACCTGATTAATAACCATTGCCACCCACTGTCTATTGCCCATTCCAGCACAAGTTCTATGAGATTGGCGTGTGGAATTTGGATACCTATTAAGAGTTGAAGATGACGCAAGAGAAACAAGTGTGGAGAGTCAGGGGATGAGTTTGCCAAAGTAGGAGGCTGGTTATTAACATGTCAAGGTGACTTCAGAATTTATTGTTTTAAGTGGAAGCAAATATAAACACATGGGACTACATTAAACTGAGAAGCTTCTGCACTTCGAAGGAAACAGTGACTAGGAAGTAAAAGCTACTCATCGAATGAGAGAAACTGTTCACCCAGTACACATCAGATGATCAGTTTAATATCTAAGATATACAAGGTACTGATATAACTTAACAAAAAAAAAAACCAAACATCTAATCCTATAAAGAATGGGGACAAGAAATTAAGAGACATTTACAAAGAAGAAATACATGAAAACATGCTGTACATCACAAATCACCAGGGAGAGCAAGTCAAAACAACAATAAGATATCATCTCACATTACAGAGACTGTCACTCATCATAAAGTACAAGAACAACCAGTGCAGGGAGAAAGAAACTCTCATTCACTTATGGTGGGGATGCTTACTAGTTCAGCCTTTCTAAAAAAACAATATGGATATTCCCCAAAAAGCCGAAATCAAGCTTCCATGTTATCCAGCAATACTACTCCTAGGGATTCACTTTAGGAACACAAAAACACATTAAAATGCCCTTTGCTCTCCTATGTTCATCACAGTACTATTTATAATAGCCAGAAACTGGAAGCAACCCAGATGCCCAACAACAGGTAAGTGGCTGAAGAAGCTGTGTGGTATATCTACACAATAGAATACTATGCAGCTGTTAGGATAACTGAAGTCATGCCATTTGCTTATACATGGTTGAGTATGGAGATTATTATGAGTCAGTGAGAGAAGGATAGACATATAATAGTCTCATTAATCTGTATGATGTAAGAAAAATAAAATATATTATGGTAATAATACCCAGAGACAATAGAGATGAGGGACAGGAGGACCAGTCCCTGGTAGGAAGTTGCCACAAAGAGTGGTGAGTGCAGTTAGAGTAAAAAGGATCTACTATGACAATGATAGTTAGAATTGATCACTCTGGACCAAACAATGAGTGCTGAAAGGAGTTAAAGTAATCTGTTCATATTCTTTGAGTAATTTTTATTACTTCTACTTTCATGCCCCTTTGATTTTTTCTTTTTTGTGTGTGTGGATTATTTTTTGGTCCCTTCCATGTATTCTTTGAGTTTCTTGATCATCTTTCAAGTTTCCTCTCTAATATCTTTCTCAGAGAGACTCTATAGATGGCTGGTACTTGTTGGGTCTTCAGATCCATCATCTTCATTCTCTAAGCATTGTGTGTTCTGCTATGCTTTCTCATGGTGTCCTTTAATGTGTTTTTTACTCCATGTTGTGCCGGTGTACATTAATTAGGGAATATGCACAGCTATGGTTTAAAGTGGAGAAGCTGTTCTCCCCTGTTTTTGTGTTTCTGGTAGAAACCTATGTTCTCTCAGTGGAGGAGGAGCATTACCTCTAAGGGTAAATATATCCTTTGGGGGAGGGGGAGCTTACCCCTATGTTTCTCAGGAATTCTGGCTGCTTCGGTTGGAGCTGTGATTCCTGCTGCTTTTGTCTAAATTTATATACTATTAAATAGCATATAGATATCTATATGTACATATCTATACCAGTATATTATTTCTCATGAGTTGGCATCTAGACTATATAAGCAAAATTGTGATATATTAATGATAAGTAGTTGTAAGATCTTATATTAGATAATGTAAGAAGTTCTGAAAAAAATTTGTTTAGACCTGTTACCTTTTTTATGAACACTTGCTTAATAATATAATTTGTTGTAAGTACTTTTTTTAGCATTACACAGGTTCAATAGAATTATATTTGACAACTTTTGATTAAAATAAAATATGAAAATAAAAATTCTAAGAATTCTTTAAGAGAATTTGGGTATGTACAAAGCTCACAAAAATAACTATAAACTTAACTTTGTACATCCCAGTTTCTAATTTTCCAATATTAGTCATTACCAAATAGCATAGTCAGGAGTAAAATTTACATATGATTAAGGACTTGGTTAGCCAGTATTTAGTCAACTGAAAAGTTCAGCCAGCCTAAAATATTGCAATGTAATAATTAATGGTTAATGATGACTCAGGATAAACATTTAGCAACCATTTTTCTTATATCTTCTGTATAACTGAAGATTTAAGATACTATCTTTTTTGGTTTTGAGCCACACCCAGTAATGTTCAAGGATTACTCCTGGCTATGTGCTCAGAAATTGTTCCTGGCTCGGGGAACCATATCAGACTCTGGGAGATCTGCCCTAGCTCAGCCTCATGCAAGGCAAATGCCCTATCATTGCCCCACTGCTCTGGCTCCTTAAGATACTTTTTAATGTAACATACTTTAGTAACAGAATACTTATTTGAAAGAAGTCATACTATTTTTTTGACCAAACCTGGAGGCACTTGGGATTCTCCTGGCTCTGCACTCAGGAATCAGTCCTGGCTGGCTTGGGGAACCATGTGAAATACTTAGTATCATACTTGGGTCAACTGCATGCAAAGCAAATACCCTATGTTTTCACTCTAGCCCCAGAAGTCATACAATTCTATGTCACAGATGAAGTAAATTATGTTCAGATAGGTTATAAGTACTTTTTCTATGTATATGTGATGAGAAAGAGGTACTATATTTCTGTTCTCCTATTTCCCAAGAGCTCTTAAGTTTCAAAATTTGTCATGTCTTTATTTTTGATCATTTATATTTGATAAAGTAACTTGATATGCTATTGATATTTATATATGCTGATTGATCCCTTTTTTATTTTAGGCCACACTCAGTGGCCCTCAGAGGTTATTCCAGACTCTGTTTAGAAATTATTCCTGATAAACTCAGGGGACCATTTGGTAGGTTTGAGGATTGAACGTGGCTGGCCACATGCAAGGAAAACACCTCACCTATTGTGCAATTGCTCTGATCCTGATTTCTTCTTTTATCCAAATGTAAATTATGGGAAATCATGTATATTCTGTAAGTTTTTATTCCTGTATGAATGATGAGAATGGATGTGAATATTCATCTAATATATAACATTCTCCTCAGAATCCTTTAGTTACCAGAAGACATGTTAAGATTAGAATTGAAGTATAGGACTGATGATATTGCCTTTCATCAAAATGACTTAGAACAAAATTAGATATTTATTTACCCTTTCATTCCTTCTCTTTCTCAGATGTACACTGAGATTTGGTGTTTTGTTATGTTTGTTTGTAACATAATCAGAGAATATAACTAGAAAATATTTAACATTTATTTTGATAAAATTCCCTAAATTTATATTACATTATTTGTACTTCTCTGTTTCCACAGTTAACACACCCAAATTACTTTAGCATCACCCTCTTCCTAGACTTCAGTAGCATCTTAGCTGGTTTCATTATTTTTACTCAGGTTCTTATCCTGGATCACACCATTTTCTCAAGTCCATCCAGAGTGTTTGATTCTAAATTGTAAACTTCATCATTTTCTAGTTTGTCTAAATTCTATAATTGTGAAACCAGGAATTAATATAATAATTAGGGCACACCTTACCTCTTTTTGTTCAACTCCCTATACCATATGGTCTTCTGAGCAACAGAAGTTTCTCTTTGTATAGTTCTGGAAGTCCCAAGCAGCAAAGCCTCAGTACCTTGCACTGAAATTTTGGTCTTGCTGACTGAGAATTCGTGGTGCATCCCAGACTATCTGAGCACCACTTGAGAGTTCCTGTCCCCAGTAAAATCCATAATTGACTGTCTACATTGGGCAGAGTCAGATATAACAGTCTTATTTTTTTTTGTTAGTGCCACAATCTGGTTGTGCTCAGAGATCACTCCTGGTAGGGCTCTGGAGACCATATGGAGGAATGCCAGGAATGGGACATTGGTTGACTATTTGCAAGACAGTCAACTTACCCACTGTACTTTCTTTCCCTGAGAGTATTATCTCTACACTTCATCTTCTCTCCAGCATTTGTTTTATATTCTAGGTATGCTTATCTTGTGACCCATTCACTAAATTTGGCATAGCTTCAATAAGCTGAAAATTACAATTCTAGCAACTCTTATTCTATTTCACTGTCCAATGATCACACTTCAGAACCCATCTTCATGTCAATTTCTTATAACAACTTTCCTGTAACCTTAGAGTAGTCTAGATGTTTAGTTGTCTAAATTCATATTTATATGCTTTCACAATGTATGCCACTTTGAGGACATTCCCCCAAATTGAATTCAAGAAAATGCTATTCCTTATTAAAGTAAGTCTCTTACATTAGACCATTAACTTCATGATAGTAGGGTCTTATCTTTTCTTTTTTTTTTTTTTTTTTTTGGTTTTTGGGTCACACCCGGTAACGCTCAGGGGTTACTCCTGGCTATGCGCTCAGAAGTCGCTCCTGGCTTGGGGGACCATATGGGACGCCGGGGGATCGAACCGCGGTCCGTCTCCTAGGCTAGCGCAGGTAAGGCAGGCACCTTACCTCCAGCGCCACCGCCCGGCCCCAGGTCTTATCTTTTCTATTGATCTCTCTTCTGACATCATATCAGAGTGTTAATGAGTGAGAAAAGTAGAGTACTTGTCTCAAATACAGGCACAGGTGGGAGAGGACGGAGATTGGGCATTGGTGGTGGGAATGTTGCACTGGTGAAGAGGTTTTTTTTATGACTGAAACCCAACAACTATCATGTTTGTAAACAAGGTATTTAAATAAGGATATTATAAAATAAACAGTGTCTGACCTTTATAAATAAGCAATGTATTTTCTTTAAAATATCTTACATTAATAATATTTTAACATTTAGGGCTTTTGTCTTGTTTTGTTTTTAGACTACACTTACTGGTCTCAGAACGTACTCCTGGCCATAGTTGTAGAACCTTATAGGGTACCATATCAAATCCAGGTTAGCTATGTGCAAGGGAAGCACAATGTCAACTATGCAACCTCTATTAGCCCTAAACTTTTCACTTTTGTAATTACACAAAATAAATGGTAACTTGCATGTCTTAGAAACAAAATCTGTTGGTAGCTAAAACTTTTTCTATTAAGCATTTAACAGATAAACTCAGGAATTAATCTCTATGGTTAACATCCAATGGACAACTACAATGGCAGTTAATGTTTGGTCTGCTAATTGTAGCATTTATTGAGAGTAAAGTGTTGTAGATCAGAGGAATTAGTAATTCAAGGCATTGATAAAAACCAGAGAAAAGTAAATAGAGTCATGGATATTATGTATAATCGAGGTAGATAAAATAATAACAAAACTTAGGTAGGAACAAAAAGATAGTATGTGAATATGGTTCATGTATGTTTTCTGAAATGTAGTCTATTTAATTGGAAAAATAACATGTTTAAATTATAATAAGTTACTAAGAAAATTTAGAAACTTCCTTCCTCTTGTTAGTCATTTTCATGGAAGAATTTTGAAAACACTGGGATAAAGGTCAAGTCATGGGCAATAGAAAAACAGGAGTTTTAGTTAGATAATTTTCTGGAAACACCTTCAGTAAATAAAGGTCATAATAATACCGAGTTCTTATCATAATTGTGAGTTTTTAATCAAATCTACTCTCAAAGAAAGCACTAAAATAATTTTCAAAATGGTGTGAGATAACAGGCAGCTATAAAAAGTCTTATCCCAGGGGCCGGGCGGTGGCGCAAGAGGTAAGGTGCCTGCCTTGCCTGCACTAGCCTTGGACGGACCGCGGTTCGATCCCCCGGTGTCCCATATGGTCCCCCAAGCCAGGAGCGACTTCTGAGTGCATAGCCAGGAGTAACCCCTGAGCGTTACCGGGTGTGGCCCAAAAACCAAAAAAAAAAAAAAAAAAAAAAAAGTCTTATCCTAAAACTAAAATTATCAAACTGTTTGCTTTAGAGAATTCAGACATAGGTCCTTTATCTCCTTTGAATCGTGGCAATAGAGTGATTTATAAAGCCGAACGTCTCATTTTTTGAATTATAATGAGTCTACACATTTCTATTCTGTTCGGCTGTTTGTAGATTATGAATGAATATTCTTAGTAATAACTTTATGCTTTTAAATATTATTCTAATGCAATAGCCAAAAGTTTTATTTCGTGAATTACATCAACTATGCGGGGCATGAGTGATCTTTAAGCCTACACGTTGCTTATAGAATCATATTGGTGCCAAAGTACATCCAGACTCTCAATGTTCTTAAGGGAAGAACTATACTTGCTTTATCAAGTGTGTTAGAAAATGAGAGACAGAAATTTTATCTGTTAGAAATTTTATTTGTTAGAAAATAGAGACAAAGATGCTAAGAGAGAAACAAAGCGAAACCCAGAAACATTTAAATCTGTCATTTTCAATGCATGGTATATTACGAGAAGAGATTTCTAATAAAATATTTATTTTTATCCTGGTGAAAATAATTTGGGCCTTCCCCGATGGAACTTAGGTACTACATCTAGCTCTGTACTTAGGTGACTGTGTGGTTCCGGAGAATTGAACTTGGACCTTGCATATGCAAAGCATGTCTTTTGCCCATTCAACTATCTCCAGCACTGGATTGAGTCTTAGTTTGGTTCAGTAATCCGAGTAAGAGATTTTCTTATCAGAGTACTTAGCAGAACTCGACCTTTAGTTCACTAGATAATGTATTTTCCTACCATAAGACGCACCTCCCACTCAAAGTGAGTTTTATGGAGCAAATGCTGCCTGGACCTAAAGCTTGAGTGCAGGGGAGGAGAACATCTAAAAACTATTACGTCTATTGGTCATGTGCATCTTATAGAACAAAAAATATGGTAAGTTTCTAGTGAACCATTCCGTTGTTGGAAGTTCCTAATATAGAGAACAGTGTTTTCCCTATTTTAAGTCTCTGGCCACTTCTCAGCCTTATTTTCTTTCTATAACCCTACTATCATACCTGTTGTTCCTCTAATCTTGAGCAGTAATTTCCTATTTAAACTATCTCCAGTGACCTCCTGATCTGATGATATGCTGAGGGCATAAGTGGAAGGGTGTTATGGTTCATATTTGAGAAATACTAATTTTGAGACACATAGCTCAGACTTCAGTATGGCTGCGAAGTTCAAGATTTTCCTATCCTAGCCAAGTTACAATTGATACAATATATTTGTATCAATATATACGATATATTTGATACAATTTTACTGATAGAGCAGATAGATTACTTTGTGGTCAGTGGGTCTTAGTAGCCTTCTCCCTTATATAGTTTAACTAATTTTTTGGGGGGGTCACACCCGGCAGCGCTCAGGGATTACTCCTGGCTCTAAGCTCAGAAATCGCTCCTGGCAGGCTCAGGGGGCCATACGGGATGCCGGGATTACAACTATGGTCTTTCTGCATGCAAGTCAAATGCCCTACCTCCATGCAATCTCTCCAGACCCAGTTTAAGTAATTTGAAAACCCCTAACAGACATATATTTTACCCTGAAAACCCCCAGATTTAAAGTATTTTAAGTAGTGGGAACTTGAATTTACTCTTATCTTGGGTTCTTCAAAAATCTAGGACCAGAAGTATTTAAGAATATTGGTTCCCATTGCCTTCTCACAGTCAGTGCTAACTTGGCTAGAATAGGTTGGGCATTCCTCTATTTTAAAAGATGATGAAAATTAGAGAAAAAATTTTGTAAATTTACTTTCAGTTAACACCTTTTGATGACCTTAACAAGTACACTTTGCCATGAACACGTATCATTTGGATGTTAAAGTCTATGTCTTCCCTCTCATTCACATTTTTGAAGACTTTGAGTGAAATAAATTGTTTTTCATAAAATGATGTTCAAAATGATTGGCAGGAAAAACTTCAGCTAAATATGAAAAGTTGTTTTCTCTGAAAATTCTCTGAGGTTTATATGTTTGTCCTGAGGTAGAACTTAAAACATTTTACTGGGTCATTTAAAGTCATAATAAAAAAGTTTGCATTGAAGTATCATGAAGCCTCTTGGACTCTCCTTTCATTCTCTCCTTTTTTTTTTTTTTTTGAAGGAATCTCCTGCTGAAGTCAGTCATAATTTACATAATCTGAATCCAGGCCTTGTGTTTGTTATGGTTGTCATCTCAAATTCTAAGTTTAGAAAATGCAACTGTTTAACATTATAAGATTATTAGGTTCTTCATAAAAGAAATAATTTTACTTATTCAAACTCTGTGGTTACAAAATTGTTCATGATTAAGTGTCAGCAATACAACATACACCGCCCTTCACCAGTGCACATTTCCCATGACTAATGTTCTCACTTTCCCTCCCACTCTTCCACTTGCTTGCCCCTAGGACAGTTATTTTACTCCTCTCTCTCTCTCTCTCTCTCTCTCTCTCTCTCTCTCTCTCTCTCTCTCTTTCTCTCTCTCTCTTTCCCTCCCTTTTAGACACTGTGGTTTGCACTGTAGTTAATGAAGGAGTACCATGCATATCTCTTGATCTCCTTTCAGCACCCAGTTCTTGTCCAACTATCATTGTCATAGTGGACTCTTCTCTATCCTAACCACTGTTCTACTATTTGTGTCCTGCTTTCTACCATGGACTGGTCCTCTTGTCCCTCATCTTTATTGTCTCTAGATATTTTTACCATATAATCTTTTATTTTTCATATATCTCATAGATGAGTAAGAGTATTCTTTGTTTATTCTCTCCCATAAAATAATAAATATTTTTTAATAAAAATAAACATAGACAATCATTTATAAATCAAGATTCTTTTTATTTTTTGTTTTGTTTTTGGGCCACACCTGGTGATGCTCAGGGGTTACTTCTGGCTATTCGGTCAAAAATCACTCCTGGCTTGGGAGACCATATGGGACATTGGGGATTGAATTCAAGTCCCTCCTGGGTCAACTGCATGCTAGGCAAACACCCTATCACTAAGCTATATCTTCAGCCAATAAATCAAGGTTCTAATTGTTAAATATATCAAAAAATTTTGGTCTTTTTATTTTTTATTAAGAATTCACAGTCATATTTGTGTTGAAAGAAGGCTTAATAATATTGGTTAGAAACGAAAACAAAATGTCTTAGATTAAGTCTTGGGATATAAATAAGAGCAACTACTTCAAATATTTAAGGACTTTCTTTGATTCAATTTTTGATACCATACACACAAACAAAACAAAAAAGCAAAGTAAATAATATATATGTAATGAGGAAAGTGGTAATTTTTTAAACATCCTTCTCTTCCAGTATTATGACTGGGAGACTTATTGATCTCTAGTATATATTGTTGTAATCTTGTCAATATTTCTTTGCTTATGCACAACACAAGGAAGTTCAAGACTTCACAGGTGCCCAA
Organism: Suncus etruscus; assembly: GCF_024139225.1. NCBI lineage: Eukaryota > Metazoa > Chordata > Mammalia > Eulipotyphla > Soricidae > Suncus > Suncus etruscus. The sequence continues at coordinate 16,313,192 of NC_064867.1, read as the reverse complement.
CTCCACTCACTTTGCTCAGGTTCTAAGATTCTTTTTTTTTTTTTTTTTTTTTTTTTTGGTTCTTGGGTCACACCAGGCAGCGCTTAGGGGTTACTCCTACTTCTATGCTCAGAAATCACTCCTGGCAGGCTCAGGGGACCTTATGGGATGCCGGGATTCGAACCATTAACCTTCTGCATGCCAGGCAATTGCCTTATCTCCATGCTATCTTTCAGTCCCCAGGTTCTAAGATTCTTAATTTATACTTTTCTGAAAGTCCTCTTATTGACTCAATCTTTGAGCATTTATCAAGAATAACTATTTAAGGTGATCTAATCATTGTTTATTTACTTTTCCCAGACATACCTCTTTCCTGGGGTCCTGAAATTCAATGAAAATGGTGTGTATAGGAGACAGTGGGAAAACATCTAATGTATTTATGAATATGAGGTATTCTTCTGGTTTGTATAGGAGCATTTTGGATGAGAAATATAAAATGGGGATCAAGATAATGGACCAATTGAATTAAAAATTCTTTCTATATGCCAGTGTAACATGTAAGAATGATATGGATGCAGGTCAAGATATTAAAGGCTAGGGGTGGCTCAGTGGTATGGCGTTTACCTTGCATGTGGCTGACCTAGGACAATCACCGGTTCAATTCCCAGGTGTCCCAAATATTCCCCAAACCAGGAGTGATTTATGAGCACATAGCCAGGAGTAACCCCTGATTGTTGTTACCAGGTATTGTCCAAAGACCAAAAATAAAATAAAATAAAAAATTAAGGTGCATACAGTAAAATTTTACATGCCTGCAAAGTACTCAACTATTGTAAACAATATTACAAAACTGAAGGAAGTTGACTTTCTATCCAGGAGAATAAGATCTGTGGGGCTGTGTAATATTGTAATAGTATAGGTAGAATAATACTAAGAGAGAAAAAGGCTAAAATGTAGAGAGGCTAAGCAATGAGGTTTTCTAGAAAAGACCCTAGGTATTTGGTATGATGGGTTGAATAGCGGCTTCTTCCAAGTACATGCTAATATCTTAAACAATGGCACCTGTAAATGTGTACTGATTGGAAGTGGTGTCTTTGCAGATGTAAGATAAGCATCTCAAAATAAGGCCTTTTGTATTAAGGTGAATGCTAAATTCAATGAAATGACAACAGATATTCTTTAGGGGATAAAAAAGAGGCTGGAGCTATGCCTTCTGCATCTATTACCCATAATTGCTGCTTGATCAATGGCCCTTCTTCACTACTCCTCTAATGCTCTCTGCAGATACACTAGTCTGATCAAAACTCAGGAGGTATGCTGGTATTTTGGCTAATATCACCAGGACAATTTTTAAGTGAATGTGGGCAATCTTCTCTTTGCCCTCTTGTACTTCTGGAAACCTGGAAGCTGAAACATGCCTAACAAAAGCTAGAAAATCAGCAATGACTTTAATTTCTGGACAGTGGACCATGATAAATCTATTTTTAACACTGTCTTCCCTGTAGGAACACATTAATTTAGACACTAATGTGTGCCACTTAATGTCCAGTAACAAATGAAGTAACAAAATGGTCAACTAGCAACAAGACCTTAGTAAACCTTCTGAAAATGATTTAATAACCTTATTGGAGATATTATAATTTTCACCATTTGCTTGTCACTGTAGTCTTTATATTTCTTCTTCTTTTTTTTTCTTTCCCTCCTTTTAATGGTTTATCTCCCACTTACATGGAAACATGTATTATGAACAGCTACATTAAATATAGGATACATGCTCCTTAAATAAAGTAAATAAAATTTTAAAAAAGAGAAAAGAAGAGAGTGGAAAACAGAGAAAAAGAGAGTGGAGATAAAGGCAATGTAAATGGAAGAAGAGGTTGTACAAAGCATGCCAAAGAATATTACGGAGCCTAAAAAAAGTTGAGGAAGAAAATATAGTATTTTTCTTTAGAATGTTCAAAAAGAACTAGATCTTGATGTTGGACTTTTGGTACCTGCAACTTTGAGAAAATAAATTTCTATTGTTTTAAGCCAAGAAGTCAGTGGTGATTTGTTCCAGTAGTCCCAGAAAATAAATATGTGAAATGTGAAATTGTGCCAGTAAGAGCTCTTCTGGGAGATCCAGTGTGAACGAGGTGGCTAAGAATTAAGTACTTGAAATCTCGTTTCAGGTTTTATTTTTTCCAGCAGGAGGCAAATAGTGAAATAAAATAATTTTATTTAGAAGAATGAAAAAAGAGAAAGTTTGTAACCAAGATCACATTATAGGCTGTGCAGATGATGATTTGGACAGCAGAGAACGCTCACTGCCTCTTTTTTGTTGTTGTTAAGTAGATCCTTTTCTTAGAGAACATGAACATGAAGATACGAGGTGCTGAGAACAGTAAATTGGTGGATAGGGTGGGGATTTAGTCTCTGAGTCAGACTGGATCTTTGTTCTGTCTTGAAATGAAAATATATTGTTCTGTCTTGAAATTATGGAGATGGATAGGTTTTCCCTTATACAAAGTCTTTATATTCTAAGTACTTAAGGAACTGTGATTATAGAAAAATATACAAGATGGTTTCCTTATGATTAGAACCTTCTGATGCATAAGACTGTGTATTAGGGTAAGAGGTCTGAAACACTGTTTATGAACTGGAATTCCTCAGCAAATAGTTTAATGGAAGTATTTCCTACCTCTTACAATATTTCTGGGATAGATCCTGAGACCTGTTGCAACCAATAGTAACTTTGAGAAATAGTAACTTTGGGACCAATAGTAACTTTGAAAAAAATGAGCCATTCGCACTTTGATTCAGTGTGCCTGAATATCCCAGACTTTGGCCAATTTCTTTTAACACTCCAGTTATAGAACCCCATAGGGATTCTATTCTGCCTGGACACTTTGTCTAAGTAATTCTCTGGGACTTCTGGTAACTTTTGAGGATTGTTAGAGTGAGATACAAGAGTTTCAACCAAGATCTCTTTTAATGGGCACATTCTATAGTTGAACTCTTGTATATAGAAGTTATTTACTGAAAGATTTAAACAGTTAAATTTCATTGGAAAATATTTAAAATTTTTATAAATTTTAAAAATTTAAAAATTCTCAATTGTGTCAGTGACAAATTAACAGTTGAGTGATCAAATGTAGCTAGTAGCATGCAGAGATAACATATTCATAATTATAACAAACTTTTGATGGAAAGCAATGATCTATGGTTTCCAATCACCTGAGGATCTTGTTAAAATATAAAATATTATTCATTTAGTCTGGGTTGTGGCCTGAACTTCCACAATTCTAACAATGACCCATTGTATGTTTATGTTTCTGACTCATGTATTTTGAGAGCAAGAAAACAGGAAAGAACACCGAATTAATTAGGGCTGTTGTGCCACTCTAAACTGGGGATTGGTGAGGACATTTTATTTACAAGAAGTATAAGATGGGGCTGGAAAGATAGTATAGGGATTTAGGTACTTCGCTTGCACAATTCTTGGTTCTATCCCTGGCATCACATATGTTTCCCTGCGTATCGCTGGAGAAATCTCTAAGCATAGAAACAAGAACAAGCCATGAGAACTCTCTGTTGTGACACAACCATACAGATGCTCCCAAACATAAAAGAAGAAAATGAACTGTATTAGCTTGATTAGAATAAAGGATTTATGGGAGAAAAACTTGGTTCATAAAGTAAAGATTTGAACTTTGTAGAATATTATGGTTTTTATCTCAATTATTCAAGTGTACTTTATACAAGAATGCAACTTTAGAAGTTTTTAATACAATTAATATGGCTGTGGTCCATTCAAACTTTATTTACAAAACATGTAGGAGTTGGCCCGAGGGCCATAGTTTATGACTTTTGGATGTCATGACGGATGACAGAGTTTAGAGTGGAGTTACAACTTGTCCAATTATTTTATGTAAGATAGAACCTGTTTATTATATTTGTTATGACTCATCACTAATAAAATAAGAACAAATGTAGAATGCTAGTATAATATAATTAATTTTAGTTTTGAATTTTAGTTGAATTTTAGTTTAGTTTCTCATTTTAGTATAAAATTTATTACATGTATAATACATAATTATATTTTAATATTAAAGTAAAATTATACTATGTACAAATTATAAGCTTCCCGGTAACAAAAAGTAAAATATCTAAACTCTATATTTAAAATCAAATATCTACTACTACAACCTCTTATCACGCTATAGCAAAAAACAATGATTTCAAATCTCAGGTTACAGAGTTATTTCTCACAAGGGTAATCAAAGACCTAGGACCTTCATGGTTTATTGTGTCAACTAGTGATTAGCCAACTTCAGATGTAGTCAGTATTCTGATTACCTACATAGCATATAAGCTTTTGTGACTATATCACTGCTGGGTACACAAACTGTTCATAGATTAAGTATTAATAGACTACTCATGACTACGTTTTTGTCATTCTGTAAAAATTTTTGGTTGAAAAAATTTCAAGATAATTTATATAAATTTATTTTGTATTTAAGATAATTTATTTCATATAATAGTTTCACTTTTGTTTTCTCATTTTAGTCTAAAAGTTTTTGTTATGGCACATGTTTATAGTTTTAATTTCGATGTGCAATGATGAATAATTTTAATTATAGATAAGATATGTTTTACCTACTCAAATTATGCATTATCTCATTTTTGCTTCCTCCCTTCCTTCGATCCTCCCTCCCAATCTCCCTCTCTTCCTTCCTTAGAAGCTGCCTCCCTTCCTTCCTGGCTTCCTGGCTTCCTTCCTTCCTTCCTTCCTTCCTTCCTTCCTTCCTTCCTTCCTTCCTTCCTTCCTTCCTTCCTTCCTTCCTTCCTTCCTTTTCCTTCCTTCCTTCCTTCCTCCCTCCCTTCCTTCCTTCCTTGCTTCCTTCCTTCCCCCTTCCTTTTTTCCTTCCTTCCTTCCTTCTTTCCTTCCTTCCTTTCTTTCTTCCTTCCTTCCTTCCTCCCTCCCTCACTTCCTCCCTTTCCTTTTCCCTCCCACTGCCTACCCTCCCTTCCTCCATCCCTCTGACGGTCCCTTTCTTCCTTCCTTCCTTTCTTCCTTCCTTCCTCCCTACCTCCCTTCCTCCCTTCCCTTTTCCCTCCCATTGCCTACCCTCCCTTCCTCCATTCCTCTATCGGTCCCTTTCTTCCTTCCTTTCTTCCTTCCTTCTCTCCTCTCTTCCTCCCTCCCTTCCTTCCACCCTCCCTCCCATCCTCTATTCCTCTCTTTCTCCCTCTATCCCACCCTTCCTTCCTTCCCTCCTCCATCCCTCCCTTCCTTACTCCCTCCATCCCTCACTTTATTTCTCCCTCCCTTCCTTACACCCTCCCATCCTTCATCCCTCTCTTTTCCCTCCCTCCCTCAGTTCCTTTTTTCCTACCATCCTTCCTCCCTTCCTCCCTCCCTCAGTTCCTTCTTTCCTCCCTCCTTTCTCCCTCCCTTCCTTCTTTCCTCCAGTCCTTTTATCATTCATTCCTTCCTCCCTTCCTTCCTCCCCTCCTTCTTTCCTTCCACCCTTTCTTCCTTTCTCCCTCCCTCCCTTCCTTTCTTCCTCCCTTCTTACCTGCCTCCCTTCCTCCTTCCTTCCTTCCTTCCTTCCTTCCTTCCTTCCTTCCTACCTTCCTTCTTTCCTCCCTCCCTCTCTTCCTCCCTCCATCCTTTCTTCTTTCCTCCCTCTCTCCCATCATTCCACCCTCTCACATTCCCCACCTTCCACCTCCCCTCCCTTCCACCTTCTCTTCCTTCCTCCCTCCTTCTTTCCTTCCCTCCCTTCTTCCTCCCTTTCTTCCCTCCCTCCCTCCCTCCCTCCCTCCCTCCCTCCCTCCCTCCCTCCCTCCCTCCCTCCCTTCCTTCCTTCCTTCCTTCCTTCCTTCCTTCCTTCCTTCCTTCCTTCCTTCCTTCCTTCCTTCCTTCCTTCCTTCCTTCCTTCCTTCCTTCCTTCCTTCCATTTTTCTTTTTGCCACAGTGCATAGTCAGCTGTGCTTACTCTTGGTTCTGTGCTTAGCACTCCTGGCAGTCTCTGGGAACCATATGCTGTAGTTACAATTGAACCAGGGTAGGTCACATGTAGGGCAATTGTCACCTGTATTACCTCTTTAATTTGGTCTCTTTTATTTAAATATATTAAATATATATATGGGTATGTAATTCAGTGGTGGAACACATATTTTGCATATATAGCATTCTGAAATCAACCTTTGCTTCACCTACAATATATCTTTAACACATCTGGTTTGTTTACATAGGGTATAAGGAAGAGATTGTTTTTTGTTTTATTCTATATAGATAGATCATCTAGAGCAACTAAATTAATTATACATTCATCCTTTCCCAGTGAATTAGAATGGTAAGTATAACATATAAAATTCCTATAGATTTTATTTTTGGGGGGGCCACACAAAGTTTTACTCAGGGGTTACTCTTGGTTCTTTGCTCAGTCATCACTCCTGGTGGGCTCCAAGGACCATCTGATATGCCAAGGATTGAACCTGGGTTCAGCTGTATGCAAAGTAAATGCCCTATCTACTGTGTTATTGCTCTGCCCTTCAAATCCCATATCTTTTATTTATTTATAAATTTATTATTTTTGCACCACTCCCAGTGATGCTCAGGGGTATATACACTCAGAAATTGCTCCTGGGTTGGGGGACTATATGGGATGCCAGGAATTAAACCCATATCTGTCCTAGGTCAGCTGCATGCAAGGCAAACACTCTATCACTGTTCTATCACTCTGTCACCAATATATTTTAGGAAAAATTTTTTAACTGTATCTATGTTTCTTTCCTCAATTTCTCCATTAACTTGGCAGTTGCCTCCTCTTAAAATTTTCAAAGACATTTTGCTGGATCCTAAACATTTAATTTTCTCATTTCTTTTTGGAGTTCATTTTTCCTATAGGTTTAGGAAAATAAGAGAAGGTTCCAAGGTTCTAAACAGTCTTTTACTTCACTGTAACTTCTAAGAAATACAAATATTCCAACACAAAGTAATAAAAATGAGAGAGATATTCTTTTAGGAAAAGGAACAACAATTTACTATACAATCTCCCCCAAACTAATTTCATTCACTCTTCCCATTGATTCCACCAGTCATTCCTTAATCTCATCACTCCTAGGTTTTTATAAACTAAACTGCATCAAATTCACATATTCTCTACAACTAACTTAAATTCTGCCTGATCTAACCACGTCTATAAGTCAGATAATACAGAGCCCACAATTCAGAGCATTTGCCTTAAGTATTTTAGAGTTAAAATAGAAAATACAGGGGCTAGAGCTGTGGTGCAGCAGTAGGGCATTTGTCTTGCATACAGCTGACCTATGATGGACAGCAGTTCAATCCCCCAGCGTCCTATATGGTTCCTCAAGCCAGGAGTAATTTCTTCTTCTTCTTCTTCTTCTTCTTCTTCTTCTTCTTCTTCTTCTTCTTCTTCTTCTTCTTCTTCTTCTTCTTCTTCTTCTTCTTCTTCTTCTTCTTCTTTTTTTTTTTTTTGGTTTTGGGCCACACTCGGCATTGTTCAGGGGTCACTTCTGGCTGTCTGCTCAGAAATAGCTCCTGGCAGGCACAGGGGACCATATGGGACACCGGGATTCGAACCAACCACCTTAGGTCCTGGATCGACTGCTTGCAAGGCAAACACCGCTGTGCTATCCCTCCGGGCCCCCAGGAGTAATTTCTAATCACAGAGTTAGGAGTAAACCCTGAGCATCACCTGGTTTGGCTCAAAAAAACAAAAACAAAATAGAAAATACAAGAAGTCCTCTCTCTGTATTTGAAGCTCTATTCAGAAAACATTTTTAAAATGTAGATAATCTCTGAACTCTAGTTTCTGAGGTATGAATAGGTAATAAAAATAATGCTAGCAATCTACCCAAATGGGGGAAATTGTTTTAAATTGTTCTAAGTAAGAAAAAATATTCAACAACTTTCCCTCATTCCTCTTTTCCCAACCATTCTCTCTCTCTCTCTCTCTCTCTCTCTCTCTCTCTCTCTCTCTCACACACACACACACACACACACACACACACAAACACAGGTATCTTCAGTTCTTGCATAAAATATATTGTGAATATGCAAAGATAATTTCCTCAGAGGTTGAAGGTCCCAGTATAGAAAGCAAATATCTCAAATTACTAACTAGTATTAAAAATAAGGAAACACAGTTTTCATAGTTTAATTTTTTTCCCAATGCAACTGAAACACTTTCAAGAGAGCTTCTGAATACAACAGCTTGTGTGGGAGCAGATTGGCTGTTATCCATAAAGTTGGTCTTCTATTCTGCCTGTGACCATCCTCCAGTTCGCCCTTCACCTATGTACTCTAGGATATTAGAACCACTTTGAGCTGAGTTTTTGTCGTCCCAAGATGGCAACCACTTGTGTTTACATGGTTTCAATAGGCAATTCTGATAATGAAACTCCTTCCATGTGATATAAAAAATGGATATAAAATATGCATACAGGCTCAGAAAAGATTCCACCTCTGTCTCCTTTGAATCATGGGGACTTTGAAATGTATTGCCCACAAGGGACAAAAGAGCAAAACAGATGGTGAAATTTCATGTTTTTTCTGGAGAGTTAAAAATATCATCAATCATCTACTTAGAAATTGGCAGCAACTGATTTTTTTATCCCATAAGTTATGCCAGACAGAAAGATTTTTTTAAATAAGAGATCATAGATGTTTTTTGTGAAGGAGAATTGTGATTTCTACTGCCCTCACATAGGGAGAACTGAGAAAATTTATTCTTAATATCTCCAATAGCAAGTTAACTATATGCTCTAAGTCCTATGAGTCATACACAATAAAAATGAGACCTCAGTTCTGGAAGGAGAAATTTCAATTGTGTGTAGAGACATAATAATGTAATTAGGGGTACCCAGATTAGAAAACATCCATGACTGCAAACCCAGTTTCTGCTTCAGAGGTGAGATTGATAGGAAATATTTGCAGATACCTGCAACTTCTGACCAGGCCAGGTGTGATGATATGGCTTTTTAAAGCTTCATTGAAATATAGCTATTTATTCTTTATATGCATGTTTGATATGCCACACATTGTTTTAATAAAATTTTCAATTTATAAATCCAGTGCAAAAATTATTACTTGCAATGACTCCTAAGAAAACATGAATGCTTTTATACATGTCTATTTGGCTTGCTTGATCTTACTGAAGCCATGGATGAATTAAACTAAGTGGTCAAAAATACTAAAACGGTTTCTGGGGTTTTTGAACTCTCAATAGTATTTCCTATTACCCCTCTCTCCCAATAACCCACAGAAACTTCATAATAGAGTGATTTAGTTGGCTGAATCTATAGTTCTTACTTATAACTTTTATAATGGTAGGAAATAATCCTATTCAAAACAAATAATGGCCCAAATCTTGAGAATTTATAGGATGATATGATTTCTCTGGGGATTTATTTGAGCTTCTTCCCAGAGCCTTTCTTTAAACCATGCACGCACAACCCAAAAAATTTTAGATTAATTATTTTTAGTGTTGTTTCTTTTATAGTAGATTGAAAAATATGATTCCAAGTGTGAAGACGAAGGTGGACAGAACAGATGCTTGTATCTGATGAGATGCATGGGTAAGACTGTGTTTGAGTAAATAATTTTATTTCTTCAGTGAAATTGTGAAATAGTACACATGTACAGGAAGTATACATATAACCTTTAAGAAATAATAATAAGTATGCATATTTCCATTGGTAAAAATGAGAATAAGGGCTATTACCAATAGTCTTTGAAACACGTGTATATACTTAGGTCTTTTCTCTCTATTCCCATTTAAGAACATTCATCATATGACTTTACCCCCTTTGTATATCACCCTGTAGTGCTTGGGGATTCATGCAGTGTCCAGCAGATCTGGGAAACCTAGGTGCCATTATTTTGGGCTCTCTCCACAGCCTGTATCAAATTGTTTGTAATAAGTATTTTATTTTTTCGTTTTGTTTTGGCTACAACTGACAGTGCTCAGGGCTTAATCCTGTCTCTGTGATAGAGATCACTCCTGGCAGTGTTCAGGTGGTCACCATATGTGGTGTCAGGGACCAAATCCAGGTCAACTACAAGCAAGGCAAGTGCCTTACGTACTATATTCTTTAGTCCCCAATCAAAAGACTTTTGACTTTACAAAATCAAAAGCTTTTGTAAAAATGCTTTATTAGATATAGGTGTATCCCGATAATCAATTTCTTTAGTTTTTAAAGTTTATATAAGATGTAATATGTATTTATTTCTCTTTTCTGTTTTCAACAATATGACATTGAAACATGTTGTTTATGGCTTTAGTTTATTCTTGTATACTATTATTATTTATTTTAATGTTGATGAACTCATGACCTTCATATCTTTATTTAAACATATAGCTGTTGAAAATTTTGCATTTCTGGATACTTTAAATAAATTTCCCGATTAGTACATGCAAGTATTAGTTCATATATGATTAAAGTGAATTGCAGGATAAGGGATATGAGAATTTTTTTAACTTTCTTAGTAATTTTAAACTCTTTTCTCAAGTACTTGTATCAATTTGGCACATTAAAGGCAATGAGAGTAAGACTTTCATTCTCCTTGGAGCTTGCCATTTTATGGCTTCATAATGATATTTCAGATGGCTTTGGTTTATGTTTATTTCATATTAATGGAGAAGTTGAATACACATGTTTATTGAATTATTATTACCTACTAGCTTATTGGTAAGTCAAGGCACTCTATTGTGAAGTGTTCTTGCAGATTACTTGTTTTCCTTCTCAAGATTATTTTTCAAATGCAGTTTTAATATCTCAGTGTTGGCTTTTATCATTAGAAAAGTTTCAGGTCTATAGCATATTAATGTGGTATTTGTGAACACTACATCATAATTATCACCAAAACCAGGGAATAGAAAAAAAAACACGTGGGTTTTTATTTTTCTTGTCTTTTTTCTCTGAAAGAAAAGTGCTTTTATTACATGATTGTGTGGGGTAAGTTTTGTTATGGAGAGCACTTCTAAGATTCAGAGAGGAGAGTAAAAAAGAAGAAAGTGGAGAGCACTTCTGATATAGATGGTGCCAAAGAAAAAATTGTTTAGTTTTTAAGTGTAAGTAATATATAAACTAGATAGTCATGATAACTTTTAAATAGTTCTTTTGAATATGTAAGTAGAAATATTTAGGAAAACTCAATACTATAAAGATGCTAACTTGTCAATTTTCAATTAAACCTTGAACTTAAAGAGAAATCCACAAAAGTTAGTTTTAGTTTCAGTTTTTTTTTCTTTTGGCTTTGATAAGAGGAATGTATGAAAAATTAAATGTGTGCAATAAAAGTAATGAATAAAAATATTTATGTCACATAATAACTTGTTAGCTGATAGAGTTGACATATCAATAGAAAATGGCTAACTTAGAATCAACGAGGATAATTCTATTCCATAAATTATGCTAAAATCAATGTGAAACATAAAATCAAAAAACAAAGCCAACCAAAGCCAAATAAACAAACATATAGAAGCCAAATCTGTAGAGTCCTTTTATCATACCTCTCCCCTCAAAATAGAATAGAATTGCAAGATAGGAATATTAAAACTATGTAGCAGCTACTAATATAGTTTTATTCAGGAAAGGACATCAGTCAAACCCCACTGAAATTCCTATCAAGACTTGTTTAAATTTTCCATATGCTATTTTTATGACATGAGCAAAATATATATATAATAGTACTTCATTTTTGTTTCTTGTAACATTTCTTGCAAAAATTGTGTTTTAACTAACTATATTGACTTCCTCAGTGTCAGATAAGTTCTCAGTCTTTTTATTGCTAGAACAACCAGCCTATGTTATGGTCCCTGTAAAAATAGATAATTATAGGTATTATAAATCAGCCATCATGGTTTTAAAAACAATAGATGCATTAGCCAAATCTAAGCGGTTTGTATCAGCCTTAATTTTAGGGATTGTAGCCTTGATTACCATCCTTACATATCTGGCTGTATCCATCACAGGTCTAGTTCAGAATATACATAGCACATCTCATATAATTGAATTATCAAGAAATATTTTTCTTGCTTTGGTTGAACAGGAATTAATTGAGCAAAAGTTAGAAACAAAGGTCAATGCCCTGGAGGATACTGTTATCTGGTGAGGTAATGGAATTCAGAATATTAAGACTCAAATGTCCACAAGATGTCATTATGACCGTAAGTATTTTGGGGGTTGGAGCGATAGCACAGTGGTAGGGCATTTACCTTGCATGTGACTGACCCAGATGGACCTGGGTTCGATCCCCTGTGTCCCAGGAGCAATTTCTGAGTGCATAGCCAGGAGTATCCTCTGAGCATCACTGGGTGTGGCCCCCCTAAAAAACTAAAAAACAAAATAAAACAAAAGAATATAATTATTTTTTTGGTGTCATAACCTATCCCTATAGTTAATCCCAAGCATGGGATAAAATAACCCATTACCTGGGTTAATGGTGAAATAATGGTATGTCCTTAGATATAAAACAGCTTACAAAAGATATAAATATTACTAGTATGTCTCATTTGATCCATTGGCTGAAGAAATTTGGACAGCATCTAAATCCTACCAATTGTTGCCACTGGATTGTTACCACTGGGATTGGATTGCTGATTATAATTTTTGTTGCAGTTCGTTTTCCACTCCTTATTAGATTGATTTTCTCTACAGTGAGGGAGCTTAAAACTGAGATTGCTGCTAAACTTCTAAAAATTAAAAAAAAAAAAAAAGAGCCAGAGAGATAGCGCACTGGTAGTGCGTTTGCCTTGCACACAGCCCATACAGGACAGACCTGGATTCAATCCCGTGTCCCATATTGTTCTCCGAGTCAGGAGCGATATCTGAGCTCATAGCCAGGAGTAACCCCTGAGCATTACTGGGTGTGGCCTAACCCCTCAAATGTTTTTTAAAAAGAGGGATTTATCACTTTCCACATCTAATGAGAATCTCATCAGAAGAACCACTGAAGTCTTCACTCAGAGTAGATGGATGACCAAAATTTTTGAGAGAAGGTGATATTTCTCATGCTTAGTAAAAAACATTTATTTGGCCTAAATCTGAATCTCCCTTCTGATGTATAAGTGTACATATATTTGAACTTCTTACTTCTAACATAAGAGTTTTATAGGCAAATATAGCCTTGATTAAATTTCTCTTTTTATATATATTTTTTATTTAAACACTTTGATTACATATATGATTGTGTTTGGGTTTCAGTCATGTAAAGAACACCACCCATCACCAGTGCAACATTCCCATCACCAATGTCCCAAATCTCCCCCCTCCCCACCTAATCCCTGCCTGTACTCTAGACAGGCTTTCGATTTCCCTCATACATTCTCATTATTAGCATAGTTCAAAACGTAGTTATTTCTCTAACTAAACTCATCCCTGTTTGTGGTGAACTTCATGAGGTGAGCTGTAACTTCCAGCCCTTCTCTCTTTTGTGTCTGAAAGTTATTATTGCAAGAAAGTCTTTCCTTTTTCTCAAAACCCATAGATGAGTGAGACCATTCTGCTTCTTTCCCTCTCTCTCTCTCTCTCTGACTTATTTCACTCAGCATAATAGATTCCATGTATCCATGTATAGGAAAATTTCATGACTTCATCTCTCCTGACAGCTGCATAATATTCCATTGTGAAAATTCAGCACCAAAAGACGCTTTAAAACTATTTCTATCCATCTTTGTCTTTAAAATGCCCTTACAGTTTTTTTTTTGTTTTTGGGTTTTTTTGTTTGTTTGTTTGAGGGCCAAGCCTGGTGACTCTCAGAGGTTACTCCTGGCTCTGAGCTCAGAAATTACTCCTGGCTCAGGGGACCATATGGGAGGCATGAATAAAACCAAGGTCTATCCTGGATCAACTGCATGCTAGGCAAATGCCCTACTGCTGTGTTATCACTCCAGCCCCAACCCTTACAGTTTTTAACAGAAAGGAATGCTCTGCTTTTGGGACATATCTAAAGGACTTTGAGTACTTGCTAACTGGTTTTTAACTCAAAAGTAACATCAAAAAAATTGGCCAGGACATAGCATTGGGCTGTTGAGAACTTTCACCAGGTATAGATTTGCATCCCTTTTAAAAAGACATTATTAAATGGTTCCCTCAAAATATAACCTCTATCTGTATATAAGCACAACAATAAATATGGCAGGAAAATAGTTCAAGTGGTAAGAGTTCACATGTAGCTTGTGAGTTAGAACCCTGGTACCTCATGCCCCTCATGCCCCTCTCTTCCCAGCATTGAATCAGCCATGAGCTGCTGGGCTGAGTATCTACTGGGATTGGCACCAAGACTCTGTTAGAAATACCTCCATTTAAAGAAAAAAGTTTTAAAAATATTAAAATACTTGCAGTGGTAAGGGAGAGATAGTACATAACTTATGGTTTTTACATTGCAAGCAGATTCATCAAGTTTGATTTCTGGCAGCACATATGTTCCCCTGTGCACTATCAGGAGTGACTGACCCTTGAATACAGACCAAATATTAAGTCCTGAAAACTGCCAAAAACAAAAGCTCAAAGATAAAAATAGAATTGCAACATCTACTTCCAAAACAGTAAAAGTAGCATTAGAATTTTAAAAAGAAATATCAATTCAGATAAACAGTACACAAAAAATAGAAGTGGTAATAAATATCAAAAATTATGCACATTAAGTGACAAAAGCAAAAGAGATATAGCATGGGCCTCTTTGCTTGAAAATACCTTTCAACATATTAGTATGACATATTGGTATAAATAGTGTTTGATTATTAATAATGTCTATTTTACATATATCTTGGTAGTTTTTAACTTGGGAACCATGGAATATAAATGTTATTTTGAAAGAAAAATAGATACTTCAAGTCCTAACATTTGCCACTGTGTATAGATAAAATCTTGAAAAGATTTTCAAAATTGTAACAATACTACTAAGTATCAATATTTTCCTCTTACTGTTTTGTTTGTGTTTTCTGAACATAGATATTTTATTATCAGAAGAAATTATTTTAAGCATATACTCTAGATTTCTACCAGTAAATGCATAATTGAGTTGTTCGATCCATTCTACTTCCTAGACAATTTAATAACTCTATTGCCTAAAATCAGATACTTTAAGTTTTTTTTCCTTTATTTAAGCATCTTGATTACATATATGATTGTGATTAAGTTTCAGTCATGTAAAGAACACCCCCTTTCACACATGCAACATTCCCACCACCAATGTCCCAAATCTCCCTCCACCCCACCCCACCCCCACCTGTACTCTAGACAGGCTTTCCAGGTCCCTCATTCATTCACATGATTATGGTAGTTCTCAGTGTAGTTATTTCTATAACTGCACTCACCACTCTTTGTGGTGAGCTTCATGAAGTGAGCTGGAAGTTCCAGCCCTCCTTTCATTGTCTCTGAGGATTGTTGCAAAAATGACTTTTATTTTTCTTAAAACCCATTGATGAGTGAGATTATTTTGCGTCTCTCTCTCTCTCTCCCTCTGACTTATTTCAGTCAGCATGATAGACTCCATGTACATTCATGTACTTCATCTCTCCTGATGGCTGCATAATATTCCATTGTGTATATGTACCACAGCTTCTTTAGCCATTCATCTGTTGAAGGGCATCTTGGTTGCTTCCAAGATAGATAGATAGATAGATAGATAGATAGATAGATAGATAGATAGATAGATAGATAGATAGAGATATATAGATATAGAAATAGATATAGATATTTGGTTTTTGGGTCACACCCAGTGACCCTCAGGGGTTACTCTTGGCTATGTGCTCAGAAATCGCTTAAAATAGCTTGGGGGACCATATGGGATGGTGGGGGATCCAACCCAGGTCCGTCCTAATCTAGCACATGCAAGGCATATTCCTTACCACTTGCACCACTGCCCTGGCCCCATTGATATTTGAAACATAATTGCCTTGGAGAGTTTTCTCTATGAGGCAAGATTTTTTTCCTCTCTTATTTTGTAAGTAGAGTATCTGAGGCTAAAAAAAAGGACATGAACTTTGGGCAACTGTGTTTTTTATCCATCCTGGTTCATGTCCATGAGCCCACATTGTTCCAGGTGATTCCTGTGGGCTGACACCTGACCTTTTGATAGTTAAATCATGGGTAGAAACATAGAGACACACAGAACAAAGTTAGAGATGAATTCTTTAGTGCAGAATATACCTGGAGTAGCCACAATTCTTCAGGTGTAGTCATCTGTATATTCCTGACTCTGACACAATCCACTCCAGACCCAAGAGATACTTCTCAAATCATAAATGATCACAACCAGGAAATGACAAAAATCTTATATTAATTTTAGACTTAATTATATTTACAAAAAATATACTATAGTTATTTCCAGTTTTAGTAAGCGCTTGGAAAAGTATCAGGACTATCAAGTGAAATACGATTGGTTAACTGCATGTCTGCAACAAAAACCAAGAGTGAGCAATTGAATCAATGATGGTGGATAACCCGTCAGTGGTGAAAAATAAGGCAAAAGCAGACCAATAAAATTTTCATTGAGTGAATAAATTTCTTTTCAGTTTATGTTACATTATAATGATATATGCAATTATAATATAAATAATATATGTAACAATATATTTTATTGTTATATATATAAATAATATATAAATATATATTTATAAAATATAAATATATATAAATAATATATGTAACAATAATATTATAATATGTACCATAAGCTATAGAAAGCCTTTAGGAAGAATAAAGCAGAAAGAAATTGTGGATGGAGTTGATGAGTACTAGCAATACATTTTATTCTCTTCAGCTAGAAGTGTCCCAAACAGAAATAATATTATATATGTGAAAAGTTTTTTGTAGTTTCTTAACTTGACTCTGAAAAATCTGTTAAGTATCACCAATTACTTTGATTTCAAGAACGTTAAGATTTATAACATAAAAGCTATATTTAAAATAAACTTAACTTGTATCTCATCAAATTATATTTGTATTTTCCACATATATATATAAATACACAGTTTATACCACATATGTCCAAAGGCATAATATCCAGACATAGAAATAAAAGTTAGGTTGATAAGTTTATGTAAAATATGCTGAAATCCGAGAAACACAAAGATTTTTAAGTGTTCACTGGACAAAAGACCTGCAAAATCAGAATGAAAACCCCTTCTTACTTATTATTTCTACCATGTCAGTTACCAGTTATCATGCCAAGTTTAAATCAGATGACTCATAAATTTGCATAATTTAGGCTGTAATTCACTAAAAATATTCAGTGCTTTGCTATAGGAAATGCAGTTTGTGAAGAAATTATCCACTATCAGGATCTCCTCCAGTTATTCATAAAACCTTGTAATGATTGCACCGTTAGTTTAAAAGGGTTGATTGTGAGGGTTGAATACAGTCTGTGAAGATAAAGAATAATGGAAATTTGAATGCAGGAAGCTATTTATATGGCCAGAATATGTGAAAATATATGCTTACTTTTCAAAACAACCTAAAGTAGATATAAATAGCTGCCATCTGTTGAGATAAAGCCTAGATAGGACATTGACCATAAAAAATATGGTTCTGACCAGCAAATATGGGAACTGGAAATTTTATTGCCAACATCCATACTTGGAATATATTGGTATTAGCAGCTCAGTTAAGAAAAGCTTTAAGGAAGGCACTCAAAATGAGCCCATTTTAAGTGTCACCTCCACTTCAAAACGTCCTCCTTGCCCCCACTCTCTTTCCATGAAAGCCAATGGCTTTCATTTCATTTCATACCTGCCAGATGAATCCATGTTGCATGGGCAGTCTGTAAGAATCTCAGGTTATCTCAGTAGCATCTCTACTCTCCTTCGGTTTCAATTTGGAATAAAAGATTATGAAAAAAGAGAGAGCAGTTTCAAAATCACTCTTTACAGCCACAATATTTTTCTTTCTTTTAATTAAAAGTTTATTTTCTCATAATTCTATGGATAATCGATACAGAATCACATTTTGAAACTGGAATTAGTTTGTATCTGATCCATGATGTCTGAGGCATCAAGTGAGTTGACTTGACTGTTGAAAAACTCATAGGTCTGGCTTATTCAGAACTGAAACTGAGCTAGAACTTCAGTTATGGTTGTTGGCTGAGTTACATGAGTGAGCTGAAGAATTCATACCTCAGCTATTTTGGCCTTTAAATAGCTCATATATTTAGAGTTGTTATTTTTAACTTTTGTAGATTTTTTAAATATGTGGTAGTTCATACCATCTTATTCCCCACCCCCAAATTCTAATGTTTATCTGTGTTGGAGATGCTGGAATAGGTAGTAATGAGATGAGTCCCACATGCCTGGCTAATATTTCTGATTTTAGCTTTTCTTCATACACTTTCTCCCATACTTGACCTATTTTAACCATTAACCACTCCCCAATCCATCTCACCTCTTGTTTCGTATCTTGTTTCTACTCTTGTTTCTTCACTTCTTTGAGTTATGATTTGTATGTTTATTTTTCCCCAGATTTCACATAAAAGTGAGATCATGTGCTATTTTTGTTTTTGTGATCATTTTTTGCATAATTCTCTCAAGTTCCATCTATGTTGTCAAAAATAAAAAAATGTTTGTATATTTGTGCTGTTTGGTGAACAGAACTCAATTGTATATTTATATGCCGTAGTTTCTTTCTTAAATCTTACAGATTTAGTGTACAGGTTTTAACTTCCTTGGTTATATATTTTTTAGTTATTTTACCTTTCTGATTATAAATCAATTGTAAATGTGAATTTTGAGCATCCAATAAGCTAGAGAAAGTTAGAGTATAGTCATTCCTATTAGTCTTATTAGAGTAGTGATGTTTTAATTTTTTTTTCTGTCTTAAAGTTAACTAAGCTGAGGCAAATGAATTTAATTAGCCAATTGTACTTAAAGAATATAAGAGAAAATTTTAATACAAATATACAATAAGTTAGCAGTTTAATACTGGCAATATAATACAATTTTTTTTGATTCAGGATTTTGGGGGAAATTTCAGGAAATTGGAAAACTAGATCAATCGTAAATATTGGCCACTTTAATATGTATATATCAAGTTAGAAGAACACTCAATTACTAAAATGGTTAGTGAAGGTAGTCAGAATAATGTCACTTTACTGTTCTGTGACCAAACTATAAGTTCAGTATATTTAGGTTGATGTAGCGAGTTTTAAGTTTTAAATTAATATATGGCTTTAAAAATATTTATAATAGGGGCCAGAGAGATAGCATGGAGATAGGGCATTTGCCTTGCATGCAGAAGGTTGGTGGTTCGAATCCCAGCATTTTATATGGTTCCCTGAGCCTGCCAGGAGCGATTTCTGAGCACAGAGCCAGGAGTAACCTCTGAGTGCTGTCGGGTGTAACCCAACCCTCCCCCACCCCAAAAAATCTTTATAATAAAAGCCCTTTAGAAAAAATGGTGATTGGTGTAATTTCAGAATAAAAATCAAATTTCTTTAACAGCAAAAATGCATTTGGTCAATTGGTACATATAAGGTGCTCAAATATTCTAGTTTTCCTGGAGTTCTTAGAATGTGGACTTTCATTGCTAAGACATTGAATTGCTGGGTATTCCTTGTCATTATACATCTCTTAAGAAATAATTAAATGCCACAGAGAAAAAACATATTTAAATGATAAGCTTTGTGAAAAAGTAAGTCACACAGGGCTAAAACTCCATGTTATAGATGAAAAAATACATAATATTAGAGTTTAGGTGAGTAGAGCTCTCTTTATATTACAGGTTCAGATTCATAGACAGAATCTGGCTGGTAGTTGATCACCAAGCTACATCATTCCTTTTATATCTCATCACCTGTTTTTTTTGTTGTTGTTGTTATTGTTTTGGGGCCACACCCTATGACACTGAAGGATTACTCCTAGCTATGCGCTCAGAAATCACTCCTGGCTTGGGGGACCATAAGGGACGCTGGGGATCAAACCGAGGTCCATCCTGGGTCAGCCACATGCAAGGCAAGCGCCCTACCACTGCACTACTGCTCCAGTCCCTCATCACCTCTTTTTCAAACCTAAAAATAGTTATCAAATCACATCATATAGGTGACAGACATAATATTGAATTTATAGAAGAGCTATCAATAATTCTATGTTGTAACCATCTCTGTGTCTTTGATTTATCCTCTGAATCTTCAGAAAGTGATGGGATAGGCCAAGGACTAACTGTATTGGATGAAGTTGTAAAATTGCTGAACCTCTCCCAAACTCTAAAAAAAGGCTCTCTGCTCTGAATAGTGACTGAAGTAACAAGAAGCTGACAGTAATTAGTGGCATAGTGCCTCACTGGTTCTCAAACACTTGTGCATTAGAATCACCTTGCTCCCTTATCAATGTTTCAGACTTAGTGGTTATGTATAAGACAAGCTCTGAAACTCTGCAGATCTAACAAGTAATGTAGCAGCTAGTAGGCTGACGCCTTGCTTTGAAAATGAGTGCTTTAGGTTTAAGTAATTTTTATTTCATTTTATTTCATCAAAATGCAATGCAAAGCACTTGTTTTGCATTCTGCCAACTCTTGGTTTGATTCCTGACACTTCACTTGTTCTCTCAGCACTTCCAGGAGTGATTACTTATATTACTTCTTGGGATAGAGCCAGGAGTAGCCTTTGAGTACCTGAGTACTCTTAGGTGTGGCCAAAAACAAAAACAAGAAAAGCCCCTCAAAAAACTTCAAAAAATTTCTACTTTCTCTTCTACACACAACCACACACACACCCTCCACCAAAGAATCATTTATAAGTTAGCCGTTAGTCAAAAGTATTCACTTTAACAAATATAGTCATATGTAATGTAAAAAGAAACTAAGACATACATCTTTATAAGAATTAAAAATAATTTTGTCTCTCCACACACAGCATTAAATCTCAGTTTAGTGGAAAATATTTTTTAAATTACTTATAAAATGTGTCTACTTTAGTAACAACACCATGATAGAATAAATAGCTTTTTTAATGGCGTATTTACAAATTGTGTTCTCAACATTTGAGTAGGATATACCTTGAGGAAAGCTTAACAAACTTGTAAATCATTTACAACAACAGTTAACAGCTTTTAACCCATCATTAATTTTCACAGTAAGTGTTCTTTTATGCCTAAAGTAATCAATGTTTCACAAGCATTTTAAACAACTAGTTACATCAAAAGCTTTAATGTGTGTAACAAAGAAAGTAAATTAGCAGGTTTATTGGCACTAGGAAAATTTGACTTATCTTTGGTGTCAAGAATTTAGTCAAATCAGACAATATCTGCTCTTACTCTTGCAAAATGAGAGAATTAAGCTATCATACTTCTTAGCATTAATAAGCTGACTTTCTAGGGCTGGAGCGATAGCACAGAGGTAGGACATTTGCCTTCTATGCTGCTGACCCAGGATGGACCACAGTTCAGTTCTCGGCATCCCAAATAGTCCCCGAGCCTGCCAGGAGCAGTTTCTGAGTACAAAGTGTGGAGTAATCTCTGAGTGTTGCTGGGTGTGGGCCCAAAATTAAAAAAAAAAAAAAAAAAAAAACACTAACACACAACAAAACTGACTTGCTGGGTTGGGGACATAAATGGTGATGCTATGGGATTACTCTGGTTCTATGCTCAGGGATCACTCTTAGAGGGACATGGAAAACCATATGTGTTGACAGGGATCAATATTGAGTAAAATGTGTTTAACAAGGCAAGCAATGGGGCCTGAGAGATAGCATGGAGATAGGGCATTTGACTTGCATGCAGAAGGATGGTGGTTCAAATCCTGGCATCCAATATGATCCCCCGTGCCTATCAAGAATGATTTCTGAGATTTCTGAGCATAGAGCCAGGAGTAACACCCTGAGCATGCTGGGTGTGATCCAAAAAACCAAAATAAATAAATAAAATAAAAAGGCAAGCAATTTACCAGCTGTACTCTCTATGACTTAATTCTTTGTTTTGTTTTGGGTCACACCTGGCACCATTCAGTTGATACTCCTGGCTATGCACTTAGAAATAGCTACTGGCAGGCTCAGGGGACCACATGAGATACTGGGGATGGAACTTAGGTCAGCTGGTGCAAAGCATATGCCCTATTCGCTGTGCTATTGCTTCGATACCAATGAGTTTATTCTTAATTTAAAAATATGTTTCTGATCCTATATAATCCCTGATATTATAAACTGCTTCCCCAAAGTAAAGAAAAATACTTTTAGGATGTGGAAAAGTGAAAGAAAATTATGTATCTCTATAGATCTAACTATTCCTTTTGTGTATTCTCATCTTAAAAAGCTATTTTAACATCATTCATCAGAATGGAGTACTTCATTGGGGGGGGCACACTTAGTGACACTCAGTGCTTATTTCTGACTGCACAGGAATTATTCCTAGTAGTGTTCAGAGGAACCATACAGGATGCTGGGGATTAAGCCTGGGTTAAATGCTGCATGCTAGGCAAGTGACCTACTCACTGTACTATCTCTCTAGTCCCTGAAGTGTCTTTATTCATCCTACATGACATATTTAAAGCAACAATTTTTCAGTGAAGCCAAAAGTGATTCCTCCATTATGCTTGCCTACAGCATCATGAGTTTATTCTTTTTGGAGAGTTTTATACAGAAGCATGATTTTTGTTTGTTTGTTTGTTTGTTTTTGGGTTTGCACCACACCCAGTGACGCTCAGGGGTTACTCCTGGCTATGCGCTCAGAAATCGCTCTTGGCTTGAGGAACCATAAGGGACACCTGGGGATCGAATCGAGTTCCATCCTAGGCTAGCTAGCATGGGCAAGGAGGACACCTTACCACTTGTGCCACTGCTCTGGCCAGAGAAGCATAATATTTTTAAGGCTAGTTTTGCTTTCAGAATGAAATATCATGAAGGGGTTTATATCTGTTGCCAGTCTTTCCCTGCTGTGGTATAAGTATAATGCATTGTTTACTGAATAGAAAGGGATTGTTGATTGTGGACCATCCTCCAAGATGGTACTCAGAGATTTCTGCCTTCTAATGTTTATATCTCTGTCAGCTGTTACTTTCATGTAGCAGAGTTAATTGTTGACCAATATAATATATTACCATTGAAATGCATATTCTACAATAGAATACATATTCTATTGGGAATTATAGTATGAATCACATCTAAGATTAGTTTATAAAACATCACTGATACCTTGGATGCTCTTTATCTTTCTACTCTATGGAAAGTTAGTTTAATGTAAAAAATATTCCAAGGAAGGAAACATGTGGTCTGAAGCAAAAGACTCTGGCAAATGGCTTAAAAGGAACTGATGTGTACTGATGTGTACCTGTACCTTAGTGAGCAAAGTTGTCTAGCCTACATTGATTAAGGCTTGCAATATCAATCTAGGACAACATATTGACTAAAACCGTTTGAGTAAATGAGAGTTTTTTTTGCCTTTTTTGCTTGTTTGTTTGTTTAACCATTTGAGTAAATAAATAAGAATTTTCTAGCTCAAGGTTTTTCAATTTTGGGTCATAGAACTTTTGCGTCCTCCTATAGATTATAAATATATATAATATATATAACTATATAAATATAGTTGGTGATAGCACAAGACTAGAGGTATACTAACAGAAAGGGAAGACACAGGATAAGAACAGGTCAGAAGGGAACCATAGTCAAAAAAGACTCCTGGTGAGGTGGCGCTAGAGGTAAGGTGTCTACAAGCACTAGCCAAGGAAGGACTGGATCCCCCGGCATCCCATATGGTCCCCCCAAGCCAGGGGCAATTTCTGAGAGCTAAGCCAGGAGTAACCCCTGAGCATCAAATGGGTGTAGCCAGAAAAAAAAAAGACTGAAGAAGAAAAATATACTCTGATGTCATGATCTTCAGAATCTTTGTGGTAATAAAAGTTTGTTGATTCTGCACCTCAAAAGAAATAGCACCCAGGATACAAGAGCCCCCCACTGAGTGGGAGAAACTATTCACCCAATACCATCAGACAAGGGGCTAACCTCCAAAATATACAAGGCACTGACAGAACTTTACAAGAAAAAAACATCTAATCCCATTAAAAAATGGGGAGAAGAAATGGACAGACACTTTGACAAAGAAGAAATACAAATGGCCAAAAGAAAAAATGAAAAAATGCTCCACGTCACTAATCATCAGGGAGATGAAAATCAAAACAACTATGAGGTACCACCTCACACCCCAGAGATTGGCACACACCACAAAGAATGAGAACAAACAGTGTTGGCGGGGATGTGGAGAGAAAGGAACTCTTATCCACTGCTGGTGGGAATGCCATCTAGTTCAACCTTTATGGAAAGCAATATGGAGATTCCTCCAAAAGCTGGAAATCGAGCTCCCATACGACCCAGCTATGCCACTCCTAGAAATATACCCTAGGAACACAAAAATACAATACAAAAATCCCTTCCTTACACCTATATTCATTGCAGCACTATTTACCATAGCAAGACTCTGGAAACAGCCAATGTACCCTTCAACAGATGAATGGCTAAAGAAACTGTGGTACATATACACAATGGAATATTATGCAGCTGTCAGGAGAGATGAAGTCATGAAATTTTCCTATACATGGATGTACATGAAATCTATTATGGTGAGTGAAATAAGTCAGAGAGAGAGAGAAAGACGCAGAATGGTCTCACTCATCTATGGGTTTTAAAAAAAAAAGGAAAGACATTCTTGCAATAATAACTTTCAGGCACAAAAGACAAAAGAGCTGGAAGTTCCAGCTCACCTCAGGAAGCTCACCACAAAGAGTGATGAGTTTAGTTAGAGAAATAACTACATTTTGAACTGTCCTAATAATGAGAATGTATGAGGGAAATGGAAAGCCTGTCTAGAGTACAGGCGGGGGTCGTGTGGGGAGGAGGAGATTTGGGACACTGGTGATGGGAATGTTGCACTGGTGATGGGTGGTGTTCTTTACATGACTGAAACCCAAACACAATCATGTATGTAATCAAGGTGTTTAAATAAAAAAAAGTTTGTTGATTTAAGTTTCTTTTACAGTCTGGGGTTAATTATTATATATCAATGTGATAACTAAATGAAAGATGTAGAGGTATGATGATTCATATAATCATCACAAATTTTTTCCAAACTTTGGTCACTATCTGTTTTATCACAGATCTAAAACTAACAGGTTAAAGTTGTAATAATTTAAATGTAGTACTAAAAATATTTTAAGACAATGAAATTTAAAATATTTTACTTAGCACGTAAGTTTCTGATTAACTGCATAATTTCTAAAATGTAGCAATTAACAAAGCCACTATTAGCCCAATAGTATTACAATTGTAGATACATTATTTATCAATTATAATAACTAAAACAAATTATTCTCTTGACACATAAAACTATTTTTAAATCGTTTAAATGCAAAACAGTATTGATAATAATACATTGAAAGTCTTAGGACTTAACAATTTGCTATAAAATTGTTGCATGCCTTACTTTTAAAGAAAATAAAACCATTTATTATAAAGTCAGTTTTCTTGCTCTAATAACAGTAAATCACTAACTTAATAGTGTACATTGTGAAACTATGGTAGGACTTGCATATTTTCTAATACTTTTTCATTTTGAGAACTTGCATTCTCCACTGATGACATTAAATATATCCCAAGAGTTATAAAGTATTCAGAGATATGTCAGGTAACTTCTTGCTCTAAATATACTTTATAAGTATTTTAATAAGCATCAAATTAGATTTTAAAAAAACAACTCAAAGGTTGTTTATTTCTTATACATTCAATATCTTATAAATATTCATTCCTTAGTATGCTAATCAATTTCAATGATATATATTTACTGAACTGCAAATAGTTCATATTTATGCTAATTCTTCAAAATTTGTGTTGTTTAAAACATGAATAAGGTCATGACCTTTAAGTTTCTTCAACTTTTTTGGGGGGCCACTTCCTGTGATGCTCAGGGGTTACTCCTAGCTATGTGCTCAGAAATCGCAGTGTTACACATTTTATCTAACAAAAATGGAATTAGACTTATAATACTATACTCATGTTTTTTACTTTCTTTTCACTAGTAATGCATTATATATTTTAAATTAAAAATATGAATATTAGACCAGAGAAATTAAAACAGGGTTTAAGGCATTTGCCTTGTATGTTACTGGCCCTAATTTAAATTTACAGCAAAAACCAAGCATTCCTTAGAGCACCATTGGGGGTCATTCCTGAATCCCAAACTAGAAATAGTTACTAAGCACAGTGTCAGTCTGGTCCAAACACATCCTCTTTTCCTCCCCGCCAAATATTCCAAAATGAATATTAATCCTATTTTGATTAAAAAATTGGATTTCTTTATTATGGATATGTCACAAATATTACTTGTAATATTTAAGTCTCATTTTAGGGCCCAAGAGTTTAATATGTATAAGTTTCTAAAGTAAACTATGTGTTAAAACTGCTTTGAATATTACATAATAATTTTGGGCAAAATTTCATGCTTAGGACACAGGGAAATTGCTCAAGTGATAAAGAACCTTTCTAGCTTGTAGGAGATCCTGCACTTTATCTCCAGATCTTTGCTCTATATTTTGCTGAGCTAGAGATGACTGTCCTCTGAGCATATTCAGGATGACCCCATATTAGGAAAATCTCATGTTCACAATCATAGTCAATGAGAGTGGCTGCATTTAATATTTAATTGCACTACCCTATAAATCTGTGTGCAAGAAGTTATATTGACTTTAATAGTCCTTATTTTATTTTTACAATTTCCTTAAAAGTCACTTATAATCAAGGAAGTTAAATATAAATTTATACTTTGCTCACTGCTATTAGTGAGCTCTAAAAGAGAAAGTTTTAGAAGATCCTAATAGAAAATTAAAGGGATGGAAATGTTGCACTGAAACTCAACTACAATCATATTTGTAATCAAGGTGTTTCAATAAAATATTAATGAAAAAATTTAAGCATGAAGTAAACATAATGTAAAAGAATTCTAAGGACAAAACTTGTCAAAAAAAAAAAAGGAAAGAAAGAAAATTAAAGGGGGCATCACTCGCAAGAGTTCTGAAAAGACTCCAGGCTCCTGTACATAAAACATGTGCACCATCTCTTTGAATCTTCTACTTGTATATAATTGGAGTGTGGAAACAACCAGTAATGCTTAGAGCCTACTTCTGTGCTCAGGGTCACTTCTTGTGGTGCTCAGAGACCACATATAGTGTCCAGAATTGAACCAGAGATGCATATTTGCGAGGCAAATACCTTAATTTTTATAGTATCTCTTCAGTCCCTAATTCTTATTGTTTTGCATTTGAGCTACCTTCTCTCAAGTTAAGAATACAAATATTTTTTTCCTTTTTATAACTTTTCATGATCCTATTCTCTGTATATATTTTTCTGTTTGGTATTCATAGACTATTTCATCTTAGAATTGTTAACACGTCAAACTACTGTGGATAAAAATGCTATAATAAGGTAATTAAGTTTGTATAGTGTTTATAAATTAATAATAAAATAATATCTAGTGACATAATTAAGGACTTGTAAATTTTATTTTGATGTGCAGCCATGTGTAAGCATATATAATATAAATCAAGGACATAAATGTCAACCTGAAATTTCAATTTTCTCCAAGGCACTAATTGTCGCATCAAAGAACAGCTATCCCTTATTTAGTATTATGAGATCTCAGGTCAATAAGATATTTTTTCCCTTTATATTCTTTGGAAGACTTCCCAAGCGTTGTTATGGGATCCCAGGGCCATCCTGGAAATACTCTGACAACTGAAGATGATTCAGTGCTGGAACCCAGTAATATGGTGCTTCTCAGGCCCAGCAGTTCTAAGGGTCTTTATCAATGATATAAATACTATCAAATACAAAGAACATATATTTTCCATTTGACCATGTTAAAGGCACATGAGTGATATTTTTTACATGCTTGGCCTTTCATCTCTAGAACTTTGCTGGAGTCCTGGCATGACTCACACCCAGCATTTCTGGTATGGCCATTCATGAGAACTCTCCAGAAAATAAGGCATCGGCTTTCGAAAAAGTTTGCATGAAGTGACATGAAGCTTGGCATGAATCTGATCATTTCTCAATATAAATGTTACAATTAGACCAAGGTGCAAACAAATAACCTTGGTTTTATTGTGCAAGTATTTGGCTTCTTAGTATCTGTTTTATTCACCTCTTTGCAGCAAACACCCTTGGTTTTCTTATGCTAATAGCTGGCTGCAGCCTCCTTGGGGCAGGCAAAGGTCTGTGGTTTTCTTGAGCAATCATTTAGCTTCTGTCTCAGTCTTGCAGCAGGCAAACAAAACATTAGTTTTGTTTCCGATTTAAATTTAATTTTTTTTATTTTGGGCCCACCCAGCGAACCTGAGGGGTTACTACTGACTATGCGCTCAGAAATCGCTCCTGGCTTGGGGGACCATATGGGACTCGGGGGATGAAACCGAGGTCTGTCCTGGGTCAGCCCCATGCTAGGCAAATGTCCTACAGCTGCACCATCACTCAGGCCCCTGTTTCCAATTTTTTAAAGTTGTGTTTCCCCATTACTTTTCAACTTACATGATAAACTACCCTCATTAATAGTCACCTAAACCTAGTCACATAGAACAGATAATAGGATAGATTATAAAAAGTAGAAGGAACCCTAATAAAGTTGTTATTGGTATATAAGTTGTTATTGGCATATAAAGTATAATATATAAAATTGTTATTGGCATATAGAAAATAGAGAACACAGTAGTCCATATCATTTTCAGGCTCTGCACCCCAAGTATCCCGTATTGCTAGAAGAAATATACTCTTCATCTACTAAGACTACCAATTAAATATGCCTCCAATCTTATTGTTCCAACTTCTGGCATTTTCATGCCACTTTCTTTCACTCATCTCAACAATGTATTTAAGGGTTGTTTGCTCCTGCATTATAAATTTTCAGTATGAAAAATGATGGCAAAATGTTCCCCCATCTCTCTTTTAAGTGCATTATTTTCATAAACCAAAACATTTAAAACCCTGAAACAAAAACAACCTGGCAAAATAAAATGTATCTGTCTAGAAGAAAACTTGTTGGTATCTTTCAGAAGTTTTCAAAATAATTATTAAATGTTATTAATTCTAATAAAATATTTCAAAATAATAAGAAATTAATGATGTCATGGTGCCAAGTTAGATATGACAACAAAAAGTGTCCTCTTGCAAAGATGCTAGAAGAATAAATAGTGCAAACACTATTTATTAAAAGAGGTTCATGAAGAGGTATTTTTTTAATATTAAGAAAATATGTTTTGGAACTGGAGAAAAAAACAATGGGTTATATGTTTTAATGGTACAGGGTGATCTGGGTTCAATCCAGAAAGCCAATAGTGATCCTGAGTACAGAACCAAAAGTAAGGCCTAAACACTGCCAGGGCCAAAACAAGCAAATAAAACATTCCATATATATAATATAAAATTACAAATTATATATGAGAGGATTCACAATAATGCCTTGCTCTTTAGTAGATACTTTTTTTGTGTGGTCTTTTGGTTTGGATTTTGGGCCATATAGTGCTGCTCAGGGCTTACTCTAGGCTCTGAACTCAGGAATCAATTTCTGATGGTGCTTGAGGGAATATATGAGATGCCAGCGTATGAACATTTTTTGTTGGCTGTGTGAAGACCAAGGCCTACTTACTGTACTATCTCTCCAGCCCCAATACTTTGTTTTCTGCTTTGAGTATTTGGCCACACCTGGCAATGCTCAGGCCTTATTCCTGGCTCAGTGATCAGGATGCCATATATAGTGCAAGAGTTTGAACCTCTGTTCACATTCTTTGAGGATTTAAGAAAAATAAATCATAATAATACACAGAGACAATAAAGATGAGGGCTGGAAGGACTGGCCCATGGAATGAAGCTTAACACAAAGAGTGTTTAGTTCAGTTAAAGCAATAACTACACTGATAACTATCATGACAACAATGGTAGTGAGAAAAATAGAATGCCTGTCTCGAATTCAGGCAGGGGGTGGGGATGGAAGGAAATGGGAGGCAATGGAGATTGAAATATTGCACTGGTGAAGGGGGATGTACTTTTTTATAACTGAACCCCAACTATAAACATGTCTGTAATCATGGTGCTTAAATAAAGATATTTATTTAAAAAAAGAGTTTGGGGACCAGGGCGGTGGCTCAGGCATAAGGCATCTCCTGCGCTAGCCTAGGACAGACCATGGTTTTATACCCCTGCGTCCCATCTGGTTCCCCAAACCAGGAGCAATTTCTGAGCACATAGCCAGGAGTAACCCTTGAACATCACCGGGTGTGGCCGAAAAACAAAACAAACAACAACAACAGCAGCAACAAAGAGTTTGAACCTGAGCCAACTGTGTACAAGGCAAATACCTTGTCTACTGAATTATCTCTAATGACTCGTACACATTTTAGAATATTTTTTTTTTTTTGTGGTTTTTGGGTCACACCCGGCAGTGCTCAGGGGTTATTCCTGGCTCCAGGCTCAGAAATTGCTCCTGGCAGGCACGGGAGGACCATATATGGGACGCCGGGATTCGAACCGATGACCTCCTGCATGAGAGGCAAACGCCTTACCTCCATGCTATCTCTCCGGCCCCAGAATATTTTTATTTTCTACACTTTTGAATAAAGTAATATTTGAAGCTCTTCAAAGTATGACATAAAAATACAAGTTTTAATTCATGTGTGCTTGTTTAACTATTCAGTTTGAATGTCAAATGTAATATAAGTAAAGATCCAACTTAACACATATCTCAAGATACTTAAATAATTCTTTTTTGCTATATTAAAATTTTGTATAACTTATATACAGTATGGAAATATCAATGTACTGAATTTAAAAAGAAAGAAAAGTGAAAGGAAACAATATGTCAAAATGTTTTAACTTTTAATGCTAAAAGTATTAATATAATGGCAGACACTCCTAAGAATATGTTCCCTCTTTCTGTATAATCAAAATTTTACACATATACCTTGAACATGGCCCATTAGCAACTGTTCTATAAATATTTATTAAATGTAGCTTAAGTGAATGACATCACAATATATCATAATTTTTTTCTCTACAATTCTTGCTCTTTCAATTTTGAAAGAACTCTATCTTTACTATTTACGGCATCTTTTTTCTTTTGTGTCTTCAGAACTTTTGAAAAATTTAAGTATTTGAAAATTCCACTTCATACTATGTATCTACCACATCATTTTTATTAGTTTTTTTAATTTATTTATTATTTTAATTTTAATATTTTAATTTTTCATTTTATTTATTTTGTTAATCCTTGATGGCTGCTTTTAATTTATTTTACCACCACAAACAAGACAATTTTTATGCTTTGACTTTAAATTTTCTAGTGCTCATTTTTTATTAAAAGTTTGGTTATTCTTATTGTTTTATATAAGTTCTTTGTACATTCTAGATATGATCATATGATTTTCTTCAATATGTATGCTATTATTTTTGTTCCCTTTTCAAAGTCAGTGTATGGGATTGGTAACTTTTTATATAACATTTTTTTCCTTTTATAATTCATGTCTTAAGGGCTTTCAGTACAAAATTCTTTTCTAAATATTTCAGAAACTGTTCTCCTACCTTATAAATTCTATTGATTTTAATAGTATTATAAATTATGGTGCCTAGATTAAAAATGTTCAGAAACCCCTTTTAATATGAATATATTTCACTAATTAAAGATATGATTTTTTTTTGTTTTCTGGGCCATCCCAGCAGTGGTTAGGAGATCCTCCTGGTTCTGAATTCAGGAATTATTCCTGGTGGGATGAGGGATACCTTTTGGCATTGGTTGGTCATGTGCATAGCAAGCACCCTACCCACTGTAGACTCCAGCCCATGATGTATATTTTGAAATTTTAATTTTTATTGCTTTATCTTTATTATTTATTTTCAGGGGTCTCAAACTCGAGGCCCGCGGGTCGTTTGCAGCCCTCTGTA
The DNA here is from genome assembly GCF_024139225.1 of Suncus etruscus. Classification (NCBI taxonomy): domain Eukaryota; kingdom Metazoa; phylum Chordata; class Mammalia; order Eulipotyphla; family Soricidae; genus Suncus; species Suncus etruscus. The sequence continues at coordinate 16,281,298 of NC_064867.1, read as the reverse complement.
CATTTTGTGGCCCAGCGCTAGAAGAATTTTTTTTGTTTTGTTTTGTTTTAGTTGTTTGGGTCACACGCCCCCAATGTTCAAGGCTTACTACTGACTTTACACTCAAGGATCACCCCAACTTTGCCTCCTGCGGCCCCCAGGTAAATTGAATTTGAGACCCCTGAAAGTCATCTTTCTTTGGGTTTCCTTTGTTGCTATTTATCTGTATTATTGCATTGATGTTTTAGTGTGTGAATTTTAACTTTTTATAGTCCCTGGTCAATGTTTTTAAGGCTGTAAGTTTCTCCATATATATTGTTTTAGCAATTTTCAATGAATTTTGATGTATTGATAATTTGCTTATTTATTCAAAGATTATCAAGCAATAAATTGTATACATACCAAAACTTTCAAAATATGGTCTTTACTTTTAAGCTTTAATTTTAATGTTTTCTGATATATAATAATAAATATGATAGTGAATATGTGGGATATTCTGAAATATCCTTGTAGATTAATTGCAGATAGTTTTTTTAAAATGCTTCTAATGTGACAAAAAGAATTTCTTTGAATTAGGTTTTAGCAGATTAAGATTTTCATTCTGGGGATGAATGATAATACAAGCTTAGGGTGTTTACCTTATGTGATATTTATCTTCAATCTTCTAAACAATTTATGGCTTCACAAGATAGCCAGAAGTGATATATGAGAACAGAGCCAGGGATATACATTAGCACACTGCCAGGTGTGGCCAAAAACCAAAATGAAAAAAAAATAAAAACAGCCCCACCCCAAAAGATTTCTATTCTAGTATATTTTATTGAACATTTTCATACTTTACCCTCATTTTTAAGATTATTTTCTGTTTTTGTTTGCTATTATCATTATTATTAATTATTATTATTATCACTATAATTATTGATGTTTGGCCCCTACTGGTGAACTTCTTGGGTTATTCTTGGTCTACACTCAGTAATCATTCCAGACAGTGTTTGGGGGATCATATGGGATACTGAAATTTGAACCCCATACAGCAGCAAGCAAGGCAAAAGGCAGTATACTATCTCTTTTGTGCCTTTAGTCTTTTATTTTAAACAAGTCTCTTGTAAACATGTATTGTTATCTCTTGTTTAAAAATAATCCCTAGTTTACCTGCTTGTCTCTAGTGTCAGAGATAGATAAACTGTGTGTTTTTTACTTAAATGTTTTAGATTATTTTTGGTTTTGCTATATAAAACTTTTAATTGTTGTTTTCAATGAGAGAATTTATCTAAAGGTAGCTACACTGTCATATCTGGAAACAAGTGTGTTGGTTTACTGGTCCTACCGTAATCAATATTTGTACTCCACCCAAGGGTGTGATCTTGTGATGGGATATTGGATTATTTCCTACCTGGTATTTCTCTTCCACCCTAGGGTGGGGCCTGATTCTTGTCAATTAAAGCAGGGGTCTGAGGAAGGCAGAGGCTCATTCTTCAATCTTCTTCCACTTAGCTCCATTCCTTCTTAGGAGCAGAAAGCTTGGGTGGTTGAATTCCTTGCTTGAGTGCTGAATTTCCTTAACCTGTTCTTGTTCCTTTTCACTGTGTGGATTATTTCCTGTGTCGACGTTTGCTTCCAGGCCTTTATCTCACCAGATCCTCATTTTTGAGTCTTAGGCTCCACTAACACATGTGAGGTGCATTTTGAATGTTAAAAAAACACCTCTTGTCAGAGATGGCATGGTGGCGCTAGAGATAAGATGCCTGCCTTGCCAGCGCTAGCCTAGGACGGATCGCGGTTGGATTCCCCTAGCGTCCCATATGGTCACCCAAGCCAGGAGCGACTTCTGAGCGCATAACCAGGAGTAACCCCTGAGAGTCACTGGGTATGTCCCAAAAACAAAACAAAGCAAAAACACCTCTTGTCCTCATGACATCGTTTTTTTGAAGGAAACTACATGCTTCTCAAATAAGAACCTTGATAGCAGCAATATCTGGGTGAGGGGATTTGCTATTTCATAATTTTTCAATTTTTGTTTGTTATTAAAATTGGTGTTTTTTTAAAGGAAAATAAGAATGGAGAAAGAACAAGAAGAGAAAAATCCCATAAAGTATAGAAACACAGAGCTACTTATAATGCCAGTGGTTCCAAAATTGGGTGTCCTTGAGAATTTTATAAGTGTATATACATACAATTTATGAATCATTATTATCTTCCATGTATTTATAAGTTTATAAATAACCATGATTTATAATGCTGTTCATGATAGAACTTCATGTATAAAACATTTTGCCACCATACCCTTTACCAGAATGTCTACTTCCTCCACTATTGTCCTAGGGTCTCTTTCTCCAAATATATCTTCTGCAACACTCTTCTGCTTTAGTAACTTTCCTAACAGGAACCTAACAGGTTCTCAGTTTTTTGCTGTCTTTGGGTTTTTATTATTTGCTATCAAAGTTTCTTTCATATTCTACATATGAGAGAGATTATTCTATGTCTGTTCCTCTTCATCTAACAAACTTCACTCACCGTGGTATTTTCCATTTTCATTTTGGGGGCCAGGTGGTCCTGGGGATCAAAGTACTTGAGTTATTTTTTGATTCCCAAATTCCATCCTTTGATGGTAACTGGATTTTGCATTCTGATGATCAAATCATTCTCAAATGTGTTAAATTTAGTGGCATCAATTAGAACTGATTGTGAAGATGACTAAACCCATACCAATGGTTTATTTTTGTTTCTTATATTTAGAAATAACCTTGTGATGATCATAAAGAATAGCTGTGTTGGAAAAAATTTTTGTCTATACTGGACACCAGTGTATCTTTGGTATCTGTTTAGTCCTGGCACATAGTACTATCTTCAATAGAAGATTCTTTAATTCTTTCTTTATAATAGTAATTTTATCCATAATTTAAGAATAAAGAACTTCAACCCATGTTGTTATAATCCTTCCATGTAAATACCATTATGAATATTCAGGTAGAATCTAGATGAAAGGGTCTTTCAAAATTTTATCTGCTAGAATTGATTAAATTTTGTATTAAACATATAAAAATGGCAGTCAGTATTATTAAAATTTCAAAGTACCTTTAAAAAAACCTCTTCATGAAAGCTTTTTAATTTAAAATTTTACCAAATAATTTAACAAATACATAAGATTGTTAAAATAAGAAAACTGAGAAATACTGTCAATATAGAAAATTTAGCCTTGAACCTATACCCACTCTTGAGCTTTATTCCCCAGAAATATTCTGATTGGCAAAGAGACATAATAACAGATAAAATAAATGACTAACATAATCACTATTCAAGTTTAGCAGAAACCTTTGAATAAATCTTGAACTTTCAATCCATTTTCTTACAATGAGATTTAAAGGTTGAATAGGTCAATAACTGTGTGGTTGAAACTGCATGATTTATTCGCACTGGCTGTTCCAAAGACTTGGAAGAAACAGAAAGCCTATTTGTGTAGACCTCAACATTCAAGTTCAGTTTAATCACTTTAGACACAAGTCCAATTTCATCCCTTTGAACATGTCCCATATCTGTAAAAATCATCTGAATCATTTTCTTTAGTCTTCAGACACAAGATGAACCTGAGAAAATTGTTTATTTCCTGTCCGTGAACATTTCATGTTACTTACATGAGGTTTTTCTTCTTTTATAAGCAGAAGGTACCCTTTTACTGAAATAATTAGGAGCAAGATAATTTATTGATGTGGTTGTTACATGCAGATTAAGTCTTCACCGGAACCTCAGCTCTTTTTTGTTAAATCCCAGCTATGATCTTGATTTACCACATATTCAGTTGAAAGTATTAAACACTACAAAATTAACATAATGAATAGGAGAAATTTTAACACTGCACTTGTACACTATTTAGATAATTAAAAACGCTCCCGTTATTATGATCTGTTATAACATCTTCTTAATATTAAATTGTACAAGCACACAAAACTCTAACACTTTAATATATCACTTTAATGCTTTTCATCATAAAGATACTATTTTCCGGAAATAATATAATTTGATATAATAAGATTACCTCCTCTCTTCCACCTTTTACTTGGAAGGATAATTAATTTGTTCCTAATTTATTAAACTGGATAAATTACAGTTACAATGCAATGCTAGGGTTTGGGAATGGCTCTGTAACAAAGGTGCCTTTCTTACTAGTGTCAATCCTAGAATTCAGTTTACAGTGCTGAACACTTGCACCAAACACAGTCCCAGTTTTCTTCTTTTTGTGACCTATAGCACTATGACTAGACACACTGCAACCAAGTGTGTGCACATAACTAAGGTGTGTGACCCTCTCTAGAAGTGCAACTAAATAAATGTAACTCAATAACATTCAAATAATGTGATGCCCAATGAGTACACATGGTGGAAGTATGTGAACTCAGGCATCATCGTGGCTAAGTGTGTCAGTACCAGAACCAAGTGTAAAATCTTTGGCGAGAAAATAGTCAGGTATGTAAGCAACCTACAAATCAGTGCAAACCTGGTGAAGGGGGTGGGTGTTCTTTACATGACTGAAACTCAAACTACAATCATATTTGTAATCAAGGTGTTTAAATAAAGATGTAAATTTAAAAAAGAAAGTATTAGAAGAGTATAATTCTTTTTCCTTAAGTAGAGAAGTACATGATAGAAATATGAATCCTTTCCATTATGCAGAGAATATAAAATTGCCTATAAATTAAATTTTGTATTTAAAAATTAAAGTTAATATATATACCTCATCCTTTGTTAAATAAGGTCATTAAAATCTTTTAAAAATCAAATTGGTGCAAACAACAGAAAAAGATATGGAGACAAAAATCCAATTGCTGTGATTTTTTAAAATATATACATATATGTGAGATATTTGATTCCCTTGTAGTACAGTGCCACAAGTCACAGATGCCCTTTGTCACTTATGAGTTCATTATGTTCACATTTAGAGACTGATGCCAATGGAGATCTCCAGATGATTTATTTGAAGTATGGAGGAGGGAGGCGGCAGCCTTTCTCCACCTCTACCATCCAGGAATGTCTGGGAGATCTAAGACTCTAAACTCTGTGATGAGCCATTGCAGAGCACAGACTTCAAGTCCCGACAAAGGGCAGCCATCAAGCCTTACCTGTCCAGTTGGTCTGTCCAGCATGAGAGTTATTCCCTGCCACTTGATTTTTCTGCGAGCCTTGGACCTTGGCTGACCGAGGATTTGCTCTTTGCAGGAAAGAATAGTCAGTCCTAGATCTCACCCAAACCTTTCAAGTCCATTGCGTTCCCTCACAGAAAAGAATTTCAGAAGACAAGGAGTGAAGTATAAACATGTTTTATTGAAAGGTAATGAGGAAGGAGAGGGAAAGTATAAAAAAGGGAAAGAGTAACACACTCAAGAGAGAATCCGGGTTTCTCAAAAGATAGAGAGAACTCCTGTACAAAACCAGCATGAAAGCAGAAAAAGTACATATCTCAAATGGGGATGTGTGGGAAACACGTGCATGTAGGCTCCATGCAGGGAGTACATGTGTGCACCTCCTTTGTTCCAAGTAAGTTTATATAGGATTTCTCCCAACTTGCCCATGTGGGGTTTTCTAATTAGGTATGTTAGAGTGGTTGCCAAGGGGAGATAGTTGATGGCCTTAGCATTCCTTCCCTGGCTTTTGTTCTCCTGTAGGGTCCAGTATTCTGGGTCTGTTCAATACCAGTTATAGATCTTACTTGGCCTTGGTCTCTAGTCTAGCTGTCAACAAGGTTTTTTTAGACTAACTGGTTTTATTACTGCCAAGAATTCATTGCCATGGGGTGGGGACTTCTCTATCGTCTGCCTGCCTTATATAAGAGCCATCATGTGCTCATCATGCTCACATTTAGAGACTATAGCACAATTTAATCACAGTAGAATCAATCAGATTAGTAGCTTTGACCCCTGTCCAAATACAGGAGGACTTTCCAAACTTGCTGGTTTTCTCTGCCCCCACAGAAACCCCCCACCCTCCCACTCATTCAATATAATATTACTTCCCCTCCCAGGCTCCCAACTTGTGAGCTATTTAAGTTGACAGAGACATTAAAGACAATTAGTAGCATATAAAGACTGTTTCATTCTGTCCTTTTCTGAGAACACACTGCCCAATTTATTCTACAAGACCTTAAACAGCCTTGTTCAAGGGACTATCCTGATATTGAGGTTTTTGTTATGGGAAAGATTTCCCATCAGTAATGTTACAGATCATTTATTCTTTAAATTTTGAAAAAATCCATTAGTAAAATGATTAGTTTCCCAAAAAAGATAATTATAATTAATAAAGTTCAACCCATATATTGCACTATTTAGAAAAACAAAGATCAAAGGAGAGTTTATAGGAATTAGGTTCTTTAGTCTTCAGGTTTAAAAGTACCATTCCAGCCTATTAAACATTTTCAAACTGAGGGAGGATTTCTAAAGAGCCTACTTATTCATCACAAAATGACTTGAAGAATAAAGATAAAAAATTTAAATTTACTGCGAAGAGTTTTTTTCCAAGAATTTGGCTTACTAGGATCTATACCAAGATAACTAAATGAGCATGATTCCATGAATTATAAAACAATTCTCTTTGTCTGGTTTAATGGAGGGTTTAATCATGCGTGAATACACTTGAATCCCTCCTACACTGAGGGTCTGACTCATATGCAGCAGGATCCTTGACCCTCCTGAAATTATCTAGAGAAAAAATTTCTGGGCAAAAGTCTCATAGTTTGTATCATAATTCCAAAAATTATGAGGTGTTTGCTTTCTCCAAATACAAACAAATGGAAAAAATAATGATTGTGTTTATAGAGTTCTTGTTAATAGCACTAAAGTAAAGAATATGAATATACTTCAAGTTTGTAAAATGGCTAGAAACAATCTTATAAATTGACTTAAAAAAAAAAAGAAGAAATTACAAAGGTTATCTAGGAGACATTTAAATCTAAGTAATTTATAGCTCTTGTGTTACCCATAGCCCGACAAGATTCCCAGATCAGATTGTGATGCCCAAGTAGGAAAATTGTCAACTTTTACTCAAAGCAACACACACATAAACTTTAGAATTATTTCAATTTTGAATCACTAGCTAGTGGAAAACCCCCCTTTTTGACAATGTGAATCTGAAGATTTTATTTGCGAAAAAATATTGAATTTAATGACATTTAAAGCTAAATTGTGAAAGAACTAAAAGGAATATTTCTCAGGGCTTTTAACGGTAGTCACAGTATTAAATGATAAGCTTTATAAGGTTTGTATTATCCCTAGAAAAATATTGCTATTACGATTTAATTTTTGAAAATCTTATACAATTTACATTTTAAAATTTGTATTGAGTTGCTGCGATTTATAATATTCTTTCTGATAGTCATGCATACATTATTGTTTCTTAATTCCCTTACAAGTAAGTGTAATAAACCTGATGAGTTTGTTAACAAAATCTGTTTAAGACTTCTTTAAAATAAAAAAAAATGCTGTTTATTATTTTGCAGGGATCTTAAATCAATGTGTCTTTATTTCTCTTGTGTAATGCATGGCATGGTATATTGTCAGAAACCATATTTCACCATTGCAGATAGCAGAAGAAATAGGGTTAATTGAAACTTGTAATCACTTCTCAGTGATATTATACCTGTAAAGCAAAGCTATGATCTAGTCATTAGAATAAAAGTTTAGTGAGGTCTTTTTCAATAATAATCAATTTTTTTAATATGGCTGTTCTTTAGTCCTATACCATACCCTTAGCTAGCCATAGTTTATACTTTCTTCACTCATTCAAAGTTTTGTTTTTAAAACTCTGATTCTACTCAGGAAAATGTACAAACTTTTAGTATTAGATAAATAATTAATAATTAATGTATAAATAATTAATACAAATGTATTGCAGAACATGACAATTATAATTAAATTATATTGCATACTTGAAAGTTGCTGAGTAGACAGAAGTTATCATTATAAAGATATTATGGTGAAATGTTAACTAGGCTTATTGTGATTATTTCATAAAATATTCATTGACACAATGTTGTCAATTTATACCTCAATAAAAGAAACAAAAAATTATTGTTCCTAGTTTTTAGACTTAATGAATTGTCTTGATGTAAAATAAAAATCGTCGCTGAGGCTGGAGACATAGCATAGTGTACAGTAAGACGTTTGCCTTGATGCCAGGTGATAGGTGTTTGATCTCGGGCATCTCATAAGGTCCTCTGAACCTGTCAAGAATAATTCCTGAGAGCAGAGCCAGGACTAACCTCTGATTGCTGCCACATGTGCTCCCCACCCCCCCCCCCGCAAAAATAAAAATGTTTGGCTGTATTTTGTAGTTGCTGTGCCACTGTTGGTTTTTGATGTTTGGATGTTTTTTGTTTTTTGACAATTTTTTTCTGGACCTGCTGCAGGCTTAAACTTCCTTCTTGTATATAAATTAGTTTCATTGTCTTATTATCCAAGGAAGTCCTTCTTTTAATTTTTACAATTTTTATAGCACTGAATATCCAATTGAAGACAATTCTATGACATTCTAGATCATTTCAACCCAGCACATTAGTTGTCCAAGGATAATTTTACATGTCATAATCTTTCTTTTTAAACATATGCATTTAAGTCTTATATTTCTGGGAATTTCTTTTTTTATTATATTTATTTATTTATTATTTTCATTTTCATTCTCCCCTATTTTTATTTTCTTCAGAAATTTTACTTATATACATGCTTACCTTGTTGAGGGTAAAATCGCTAGATAAACTTAGAATTTCCATTTGTGTCTTCTTTTATCATGTATTTATTCAAATGTTATTTATTTTAGTATTATTTTATGGTTAGTTTATACTTTGAGTTTTAATCCAATAATACTTTTGTTATTCAGATTCTACTTTTGCTCACTGGAGCACTTTTTACTGATTCCTATATTCTTTTGTTATGTAATTATCATCGTAGATTAGTTTTATCCCTTTCCTTGCTTTGTGGCAAGTTTGCTCAGGATCATTTTGTATATTTTATTTTGTGTCTTAGCCCTGAAAAGTTGTCAAAGAGCTAAATTTTCTTTTAATAAAGAATAGTTTTAGAAATTATAATCTCTGCACTAAATGCACCTAGTATGACAGTAGCTTTTATCTTCTATTCCATCTCAGGTAACAAAATAATTAAATACATGTCAGTATACTAGCATGAGTAAATGCAAATACCTATAAGTACTTTTATATGTAACATTTGCATCTATATGGAACTAAACTTGAGATGGTATGGCATTCAGAGGATACTCCTGGCTTTGCACTCAGAAATTGCTCTTGACAGAATTGGGAGACCATCTGAGATGCCAATGATAGAACTGCATCTGTCTTGGGTCAACTGCGTGCAGGGCAAATGCCCTACTACGATGCTACTGCTCCAATCGTTCATTTACTTCTTTAATTTTTGTATGCATACTGTATCAGAATTGTTGATGATATCCTTGTCAATAGGAAATATTATTCAGCACAACAGACTAATAATGTATAATGCTTTTGTGTCTAGTCTTACATTCACCCACTCTATGCTTCCAGAGTTTCTTAGGTCTGTAAGTTTTTCTTCCACTCTCTTAAACAAGATTGCTTAATACATATTTTAATTCATGAATCTTTTATTGCATGTGTTCAAAGAAGTCCTCATTTTATACTCCCCAAATCTGAGAAAGTGCAAAGTTGGCATATGTACACAACATATTCACCAAAAATCTCATTGTAGACACAACACATTCAATGCCTGCATATTTACGTGTTTCCCTACTGCTAATACAAAACTACCTCCTAGCACTTTAGTTTAGAACAGATATTTGAGGTTTAAAATTAAGAGCAAATTTTTTTTTTCAATATAGCTCCAAAATTGGTACTTCCTAAGAAACAATTTCTTATTTTACACAAGATTACAGAAAGACTAATAGAAGTTTAGTCAATAAGATATCTTGATGTTTCTGAAATACAGCTACAAATTCAGATTTTAATTAGAATAATGAAAGTACTTTTGATTTATTATTGAGCTAAAAGTATAAAAATGCTAATATATGTGGCTGGCTTATATAACATTTTCAAAATTAAAGTCATTCTCAGTATGTACGTTTCCATTTACTTAATAAAAAAGATTATAATAGGGAATGCCTCAATTCAATGAATTCACCACAATTTTTTGTTTCCTGCCTGCTATCTATTTTCAATCTTAAATTTAACTTTTTATATATAAGCAGTTTAGAATTTATTTCATAAGAGTAAAACAAAATTATTTTACTAAATAACTTTAAAAGTATTTCACGATTTATTAACAAATATAAGTAACTTGATTTCTTGCCAAAAGTGATCTGGGAAGCTCTTTAAAATTTACAAGGTCCAAGCCAGGAGCAATTTCTTAGTGCATAGCCAGGAGTAAACCCTGAGCGTCACCGGGTGTGGCCCAAAATAAAAAAAAATTACATGGTTCTTCCTGTTCAGAACTAATGATTAAGAATATTTAAAGTGGGCCCGGGGAGATAGCACAGCGGCGTGGCGTTTGCCTTGCAAGCAGCCGATCCAGTACCAAAGGTGGTTGGTTCGAATCCCGGTGTCCCATATAGTCCCCCGTGCCTGCCAGGAGCTATTTCTGAGCAGACAGCCAGGAGTAACCCCTGAGCACTGTCGGGCGTGACCCAAAAACCAAAAAAAAAAAAAAAAAAAAAAAAAAAGAATATCTTAAAGTGGGCTGGAGAGATAATACAGTAGGTAGTACACTCACCATGCCTGGCATATCATTTTATCTCCTTAGCACCACCAGGAATGATTCCAGAGTGTGAAGTCACTGAGTTTTACCTGATCAGTATTACGCCATATGGCTCCCCTTCCAAAAAAAAAAAAAAAGGAATATTCCAATTTTTTTCAAAAAAGTATTTTTTCAAGTTGATGTGATGATTAAATGCAGTCCACTATTGGAATCTCTGACCTAAACTCTTCATATTAGCTTTCAACTTTTACCATACACAAGAATCGCTTGAAAAATTATTCAATGCAAAATAAATAGATTTGTTTCATTGACTGAGTGATCTAGAAGTCAGAATTTTATTATATTTTTTAATAATTTACTTGGGAGACTGAGGGGTTGTAGCTACTTATTGTGGTACTTGGTGGTAGGAAGGTATATGGTGCTATGTATATAACCAGAACCAATTACATGGAAAGAAAGTGCCTTAACTTACCTCCTATATTATCTCTCCTGCCTCCAGAAACTAGCATTTTATATATTGATGGCAGTTGGTCTGTTCTCAAAGACAATATAAAGTCATGAGTTATTAAATAAGTACATTCACTAATTTAGGTGACACTGTCCTACAACCCTAATTAATCCTGTAGTGTGCAACAGGGCCTGAGAGTAACACTGCTTTTTCAAGAAAAATAAATATATAATCTTTACAAAGTGAATTGTGAATACTTTTAATTCATTAAGGGTAATATTTTCAAACAAATCATTCAACCTTTAATAAGATCAGTCCTTAGCACTCAAGTTAAATCTAATGTTCTTGTCCTTTACATGACTGAAACCCAACCAAAATCATGTTTGTAATCAAGTTGTTTAAATAAATATATTAAAAAATAAATAGAATGCTCTTTCTCATTAATTAGGATATGTACTCAGAGGTAGTAACTCCATCTCACTAAATATATAATGTAGGTTATAAAAGATAGATATTCTAATAATATACTTTTAAAAGTTCTATAGAGTTATACAGAGATTAGAGAACAGCTCAATAGAAAATACTAAAATAGTAAATAATATACTCTCATTTTTAACCTATGGAATGCCATAGTTTTCTATTGAAAAAACAGATGAAAACATAAAATATCATGCTGCCTCTTTTGTGAAGAAGATAATTGACCAATTTTCCACCATTACTGTATTATCTATAAAATAAGCAATTGGAATACTTTAGAAATTTTTTAAAAGCACACACTCAAAAGAAGCTACATATGTGAAAATATATATTAAGTCTATCATTTGAAAAACTAAGATCATTATCTTATCAACTTGACAAGGGCATCTCCAAATATAACAATTTACTAATTATCACAAATATTTGTGCATATCTGAGTGTCTGACAGCTTTGTCACTCTACCAAACTAAGAAATAGATAAAATTTACTTTGAATCCAGAACCTACAAAGAACTAAATAAACAACAATAGTACTTACTTAGAAAATAGATGATGTATAGGATCAGGGCATCTGTCACCAAGCTCACTATTTAAGTCTAAGGTGCTATTATTTACTGTGGACACTCTCCTGTCTGTCTTGCTTTTCACAAAAGCTTACACCACATTTTTTTCCCAGGAACACATGTGAATGTAGAAATTGCTTTTTAGCCAAAGAATAGAAAAGCAAAGAAACAAACTTTATCTAAATGTACTACCAGAAGTGCAAATCAGTTCATAAAGTAAGATTTTTTAACTTCTAAATCCATAATTACTAAGAAGTTAAAATTTTCATACTAAATTTTGACCATATGTGGCTAATAGATCACTTTCCAGTCTATAAACAATTAATTTTTAAATGAATACACTGAGAATGGCACTGCAATCTGTATTAATTAAATCACATTCAAGTATGATCCACCGTGGTACGTACCAGCATCAACATGTTTAGAAAAACAGAAGCCAAACAAAAATTACAAAGGGGTCTCAAACTCGCGGCACCCGGGCTGTTTGCAGCCCTCTGTACATTTTGTGGCCCTCCGTACAACATTTTGTGGCCCTGCCCTAGAGGAATCTTTTTTTGTTTTGTTTTGTTTTGGTTTGGTTGTTTGGGTCACACACCCAATGTTCAAGGCTTACTTGAGTACTTTGCACTCAAGGATCATCCCAACTTTGCCTCCTGTGGCCCCCACGTAAATTGAGTTTGAGACCCCTGCAACAGTCCAAGGAACACTGTCTTCTATACAGTGAAACAAAGGTTATTTTTTTCAAAAGCTGAAATGAAGATATGAAGACACAGCAACCTGAAAAAGGAATTTCACAACAGGACTAATGTACAAGACTCTATACATTAACTTCAGTCTATACTTGGTTCATTTAAACCCAAAGATGTGGGAGAGGAAAGCAACATCTTGGATGTTTCAATTTTCCATATCCTTCCATTTTTTAATATATTAATAATTTTTATTTTGACCAAAGTGAATTACAAATCATTCACAGTAGTATTTTAGGTACATAGTGACATTGAACCAGGGGCATTCCACCACCAATGTTATCCTCCCTCCACCCCTGTTCCCAGCATGCATCCCATATCGCCCCTCCTTTGCCCCCTGGGCTGCTAGTATAAATGGTCCCTTCAGTGTCTAGCCTGTTGTAGATTGGGTATCCATCTGCTGTAGTTGGCTTTGGTTTTGATGTTCAAGTCTGGTCATTTTTTATTTCTACTCAATGTTCATACGGCTGTTTGGTCTTGGTGCCCTCCATTATTCCCCCCTCAATTTGTGAGGCAGAACAAGATGGTTCAAGCAATATGGTTCTGTTTGAGGACAAGAAAAGAAAAAAGAAAAAAGGGGGGGGCAAAAATTCAAACAAGCAAAAAAAACTGGAGGAGTCCTTCTAGAAACTATAAATATCAGTTTAAGAAAAGAAAGGGGAAAAGGAAGGAAAACATAAAAATAATACAAGAAAAATTAACCCCCCAATAAAACCAAAACCAAACAAAAACAAAAACAAACAAAAGACCTGAAAAGCACCAGAGCAATAAAGAGGACAGCCAAACACTAACCACGGTCCTGAAATAAAGACTAATCAAAGCACAGGGAAAGGAAAAAAAAAAAGGCAAAGAAAAGGAAAAAGAAAACAAACCAACAAACAAAAAATAAAACAAACAAACAAAAACAAGCAATCAACAATATTTACAAAAATTTTTTTAAAAAAATTTAATTTGTGCTTTTTTTTTTTTTGCATAGGCACAGTAAAAATTGGGGAGATTAGAAAGGGAATTCCCCTGGCCTAAGGGATACAGGGTTTCTCCTTTCTCCACCCTTGGCAGTTAACTGCTTTTCTCTTTCAAATTCCTCCTCTCTTCGTTACTCCCTTTTAACTCTTCTTTTAGTGTCTTCTGTTGCGATTTAAGTTCTCTCTTTTTTTTAATTTTGAAGTCTTTTCATGAAGCATCATAATCTCTTTTCTTATATTCACCAACTTGTCATGATAGTGTTTTGCTTCAGTGAACAAAGCGTTAATATTCAACATAGAATGACATTCTTTAAATTTTGAAATCTCTTGTTCCACTATATCTAACAATATAGCTTGGTTCTATATAAGTTCTTGAGGGCTTGTTTGGATCTCTGCAGATCTGGCAGGTAGTGAGAAGACAATCCTTCCACCAATTGTCCACAACTTTGTCTTTTACTGGCACATCCTATATCAACCCTTTATCTGGAGAATCAGGGATTACTCCTGGCTATGCACCCAGAAATCGTTCCTGGATTGGGGGACCATATGGGATACCGGGGATCGAAACACGGTCCTTCCTAGGTCAGCTGCATGCAAGGCAAAATGCCCTACCTCTGTGCCACCACTCTGGCTCCTGTATCATATATATATTTTTCTCTTTTTTTCCCCCCACACTATCCCCACCCGTTTCATACATTTTTAACAGTTACTAAAGTTTTCTGCACTTACCCTAAATTAGTTTTTTAAAAACTGCAAATAACGAATTCGTAATTGATATAAATTTTTATGCACTGCACCACTTGTCACCATTACAATATCATAAGGAATTCTCTTACTTATTTAACCATTAATCCTATATCACTGGCTACCACTAATATTTCTATTATTGCTATAATTTTGGCATGTGCAAAATGTTATACACTTGGATTAATATATAATAAATGTATCAACTTTGCAGATTAACTTCCTTCATAGAAATATGTATTTAAGATTCATCTATGTCATTTTGTGGCTTGGTTACACTTATCTTTTTTGTTGCTAAATAATATTTCATTGTGTCACTGTGCTATGGTATATTTATGCATTGTTTTTATGGTTGCTTCCAGTTTGTGGTGTTTATGAATAAAGATACTACATTCATATGCACATTTTCTGTGGACATATGTTTTTAAATCAACATGATTGCTAGATCATATGGTAAAACTTGGTTCAGTATGTAAGAAAACTGTCAAAATGCAAGATTATCCTTTCTCAGTAGCAAAGCTGAAAGGCTTGCCTTGATAAATAGTAATCAGTAATTTATGTTGGAGTTGGAAAAATATTGAATTAGCTGAGGCAAATTGCCTTGCAAATTGCCAACCTGGGTTCAAATCCTAGCACCATAGATGGTTCCCTGAATACTCATAAAATTGATACCTAAGCATAGAACCAGAAGTAATCCCTTTGTAATCTAGTGTGCCCACCTTACCTCCCAAAAAAAACAGGGGATGAGAATAATTTCTGTTACTTTATAACTTCTAGAGTAATTTGTATTGTAAATATTTGAAAGTTTTAGCCATTTTAATAGTTGCATAGTGATATATTGTTTATATTTGCAGTTGCCTGATAATAAAAGTTTTGTCTATGTTTCCACATAGTTACTTTTCCTTGGATAATTTATAAGGTGTCTACTCAGATCTCTTCTTAATTTCATGAGAATTTTTCCTTGAATGGAAGTTGGATTTTTTTTCAAATATCTTTTCAAAGAAATTTACATAATAATATAATTTTTGTTCCATATTTGATTATTTCTTTCTTGGATAATTGCTTCTATTATTATGCAATGTCTCTCTCCATGATAATTTTTATGAGGCCTATTTTGTATAAATGATTCTTAGTTTTAAATTAATATTAATGTGATGTGTTTCTATGATCCTTTAAGTTGTTTCCTACAACAGCACATAATAGGGTCTTAAAACTCATTTAATTCTATCTTTTATTTATTTTATTTATGTAATCTTAAATTTCTTTTTTTTATTTAAACAACTTTATTACATACATGATTGTGTTTGGGTTTCAGTCATGTAAAGAACACCACCCATCAACAGTGCAACATTCCCATCACCAATGTCCCAAATCTCCCTCCTCCCCACACAACCCCCGCCTGTACTCTAGACAGACTTTCTATTTTCCTCATACATTCTCATTATTAGGATAGTTCAAAACATAGTTATTTCTCTAACTAAACTCATCCCTGTTTGTGGTGAGCTTCATGAGGTGAGCTGTAACTTCCAGCTCTTTTCTCTTTTGTGTCTGAGAGTTATTATTGCAAGAATGTCTTTCCTTTTTCTTAAAACCCATAGATGAGTGAGATCATGCTGCGTCTTTCTCTCTCTCTCTGACTTATTTTACTCAGCATAATAGATTCCATGTACATCCATGTATAGGAAAATTTCATGACTTCATCTCTGCTGACAGATGCATAATATTCCTTTGTGTATATGTACCACAGTTTCTTTAGCCATTCATCTATTGAAGGGTATCTTGGCTGTTTTCAGAGTTTTGCTATGGTAAATAGTGCTGCAATGAATATAGGTGTAAGGAAGGGATTTTTGTATTTTTTTTGTGTGTGTTCCTAAGGTATATTCCTCGGAGTGGTATAGCTGGATTGTATGGGAGCTCGATTTTCAGCTTTTGGAGGAATCTCCATATTGCTTTCCATAAAGATTGAACTAGACGGCATTCCCACCAGCAGTGGATAAGAGTTCCTTTCTCTCCACATCCCCCCAACACAGCTTGTTCTCATTCTTTGTGATGTGTGCCAATCTCGGGGGGGTGAAGTGGTACCTCATAGTTGTTTTGATTTTCATCTCCCTGATGATTAGTGATGTGGAGCATTTTTTTCTTTTTTATGTGTTAAAAATATTTACTAAGAAAAATTACATTTGGCATGAAACTCAAGCTGACATAAAATAAACTGTATTCCTCGGGATCTGAACTTAAAACTCACGGACCACAATTTTGTCACATCCTCTATTATCGCTTTTCCAAGGAAATCCTTTTGGGCAAATGTATTATCGGTCTGGTCTGTTTTCCAATACTCCCTCTGGATAATTATAATATTAAAACTCATTTTATATGCTGCAGAAAATAAACAAGAACATTCACCAAAACCTTATCAAAGGGTTTTTTAATTCATTTAGAGCATGTTTATTCTTGCTCATATAAAAGAATAAGCACATCTTCATCATTTATGCTCTTCAGTCTTCAATTTCTTGATAATCCAACACTCAACCAAAGGATCTCTAACCAGCTCCTGCTTTCCCTGATTGTGCTCTCTTCAATATTAATTTTTGATGAGTTTTCAATATATTTCACTCTGGTAAACCTTCCTCCTTTTTAGAAATCTCTATTTTCTTGAGTAATATTTAATCCATATTATACTTTTTTAAGTATATATATCAAAGTTTTTATTATGAAAGAATGTTTGACACATCTAAATATGTTTATATATTTCCTCTATAAACTTTATCCTAAGCTTTAGTAGCAACATGATGTTTTATATTATATTTATTTAACAATTGAAATGCCTTCATAGACATGATTTATATCCTGTTACGTTACTTGCAGATTTTAATCTTCATCACCTTCTCATATCTGATAATACTTCTTTTGTAAAAAAAAAAAAAGTTTGTTCATGATGATTATTCTGTTGTTCTCATATATCTTACCACCAATATTTTTTTCTTTATTTTTTAATTATGAGAACAAAGATGCAAAGAAAGAGGATAAGGAAAAGTTACAGTGGAAGGACAATCACCCATAAACAGAATTCTCAGTAGTCCTATTGCTGATATCTTAACTTTGAACTTTCAACCAAAGAACATTAAGAAAAATAAAACAAAACCTATGTACAATTGCTTTGTCCTTCATGTCCCCAGATTGTAGTACATAATATTTCTTAGCAGCATACAAAGTAATCTAAAGACATAACACTTATGTAACTCCTTAAACATTGAAGGCAAAGTCTTTTTTACATTTCCATGCACATGCATATTAGTTTAAGTTAACCTCAAAAGTTTAAATGGTTTGTTTCTCTTAAGGATTAGAGTCAAAGGAGCATAGTAAAACAGTGTTTTAGTGGCAATTATTATTATCATAGGCCCACCAAAATATGAGGGACATGGAAAGAAAAAGCTTTGGCCTAAATACAAGGAGACCCTACCCATGAAGTTTCCTGGCATAAGACCAACTCTAGGCTCCAGACAAACTAGTTTGTCCAATTCAGGTTATTGTCTGTAGTGCCAATACACTTTTATTTTTCACACAGTCTCTGTTGTTGGTATTATGTTTCTGTATTAAAGATCCTGGAATCTCCATATCCTATATTGTAGTCAGGATGGTGCAGAGTGTCCTCTTGTTTCACCTCACAATTAAAAGGCAATGCAGAGAACCCTGTCCTGTAAGTAAGTCGTTGTTGTTGTCAAGTCTTAGTGTTAAGGGAAATCTCTTTTGAGCAGGTCGATGTCACAGCAGTGGTAGTGTCTTCCTGGTAGAGAATTCCAGGTGTTGTTATAAAAAACCTTGGATGTACGTAGATACCTTCCCTGGTTCAGGGGTGAATGGAGGATGCCCAATCTTCTGAGGCCTGTGCCAGGTCATTATATCAATGTTCAGGGTGTAAGACCCCATTGCACTATGAGATTTGTGTGTTCTGATCTCTAATATATACAAACTTATTTGTATTTATAGGATTTTCTCATTTTAATGTGCCTATGCAAACAAGGAACAATGCCACGTGGTGTTGTCGGCTCATATGGGGGCCATAAGAACAAGTCCAACAATCCCCATGACATGGTTCAATCATAAGCATTAAACTGAGGGACTCTTCTACCAAAATTCCTTATTGAACAGCTCACAAAGAGAAGAGAAGATAAACAGTGGATAGAATCATCACGGTAAAAAAATATTTAGAAAGAGTTATAGCTGTTAAAGAAAATACACAAGGGCAGAGTCTGTTGGAGAAGGAGGTCAGTCTTGGTGACTAACAAATTAAATAACTGAGGGTAAAGAGGGTTAATTAAGGGGAAGATAACAAATCCATTGGGATATGAGGGAGTAGAAGGGGCTCTGTGTGGAGGGGGAAAATATATCAGAGGGGTTATATACATTGTATAGATGAATTGTTTATGGTCAGCTTGGCAGTCAGAGAGGACCACTGTATAGGAAGTCATGTCTATATATACACTGATTTTAGAGACTTATTTGAATATTATCCAGCAAATCTAGGGAAATCCATTTTTTTCCTAAAACAGTCGAGAATTAAGAATATTTTGGGGGGCCGGAGAGATAGCATGGAGGTAAGGCATTAGCCTTTCATGCAGAAGGTCATGGGTTCGAATCCTAGCGTCCCATATGGTCCCCTGAGCCTGCCAGGAGCGATTTCTGAGCATGAAGCCAGGAGTAACCCCTGAGCGCTGCCAGGTGTGACCCAAAACAAAACAAAACAAAACAAAACAAAACAAAAGAATATTTTTGGGTGATGTTAAAATTATATATGTTGTGCGGGCACATTTGTGCCTGTGCATTTTTGAATATGAATAATAGTAAGAAGAGAAATCTTGAATGGGATCCAGTCTGGGGTGGGGGTATCTCAGTCCCCTGGACTAAGTGGTCAGCCGAGGGGGCCTATGGCTAGCTGTCCTGCCCAGAGCCCCCAACATATCAGCTGAAGAGACACAGAATAACTGGCATGTGGAGTCTTCCGGGTGCAGCCCTGCCTCTGTAATTTGTGGATGCATACGGAGGAATTTCTCTCCCTACAAAACCCCCAGGGCCCGATTAACCAGGTGTGGCCCTGAAGACCCACCTGGCGTGGGGGGATCTCAGTCCCCTGGAATAAGTGGTCAGCCCAGGGGGCCTATGGCTAGCTGTCCTACCCAGAGCAATGGAGCATTTTTTCATGTGTCTTTTGGATATTTGTATTTCTTCTTTGTCAAAGTGTCTGTCCATTTCTTCTCCCCATTTTTTGATGGGATTAGATGTTTTTTTCTGTAAATTTTTGTCAGTGCCTTGTATATTTTGGAGATTAGCCCCTTGTCTGATGGGTATTGGGTGAATAGTTTCTCCCACTCAGTGGGGGGCTCTTGTAGCTTGGGTGTTATTTCTTTTGAGGTGCAGAAAATTCTCAGTTTAATATGTTCCTATCTGTTAATCTCTGCTTTCTCTTGCTTGGAGAGTGTAGTTTCCTCTTTGAAGATGCCTGTAGTCTCAATGTCCTGGAGTGTTTTGTCTATGTTTTGTTCTATATATCTTATGGTTTCGGGTCTGATATCCAGGTCCTTAATCCATTTGGATTTTACCTTCGTACATGATGTTAGCTGGGGGTCTAAGTTCAATTTTTTGCAAGTGGCTAGCCAGTTGTGCCAACACCACTTGTTGAAGAGGCTTTCTTTACTGCATTTAGAATTTCTTGCTCCTTTATAAAAATAAGGTGATTGTATGTCTGAGGAACATTCTCTGAGTATTCAAGCCTATTCCACTGATCTGATGGCCTGTATTTACTCCAATACCATGCTGTTTTGATAACTATTGCTTTGTAGTAAAGTTTAAAGTTGGGGAAAGTAATTCCTCCCATATTTTTCCCAATGATTGCTTTAGCTATTCTAGGGTGTTTATTGTTCCAAATGAATTTCAAAAGTGCCTGATCCACTTCTTTGAAGAATGTCACAGGTATTTTTAGAGGGATCGCATTAAATCTGTACAATGCTTTGGGGATTATTGCCATTTTAATGATGTTAATCCTGCCAATCCATGAGCAAGGTATGTGTTTCAATTTCTGTGTGTTCTCTCTTATTTCTTAGAGCAGAGTTTTATAGTTTTCTTTGTATAGGTCCTCCACATTTTTAGTCAAGTTGATTCCAAGATATTTGAGTTTGTGTGGCACTATTGTGAATGGGGTTGTTTTCTTAATGTCCATTTCTTCCTTATTACTATTGGTGTATAGAAAGGCCATTGATTTTTGTGTGTTAATTTTGTTGCCTGCCACCTTGCTATATGAGTCTATTGTTTCTAGAAGCTTTTTCATAGAGACTTTAGGGTTTTCTAGATAGAGTATCATGTCATCTGCAAACAGTGAGAGCTTGACTTCTTCCTTTCCTATCTGGATTTCCTTGATATCTTTTTCTTGCCTAATCACTATAGCAAGTACTTCCAGTGCTATGTTGAATAGGAGTGGTGAGAGAGGACAGTCTTGTCTTGTGCCAGAATTTAGAGGAAAGGCTTTTAGTTTTTCTCCATTGAGGACAATATTTGCCTCTGGCTTGTGGTAGATGGCCTTAACTATATTTAAAAGGTTCATTCCATTCCCATCTTGCTGAGAGTTTTGATCAAGAATGGGTGTTGGACCTTGTCAAATGCTTTCTTTGCGTCTATTGATATGATCATGTGATTTCTATTTTTCTTGTTGTTGATGTTGTGTATTATGTTGATAGATTTATGGATGTCAAACCAGCCCTGTATTCCTGGGATGAAACCTACTTGATCATAGTGGATGATCTTCTTAATGAGGCATAGAATCCTATTTTCCAGGATTTTGTTGAGGATCTTTGCATCTGTATTCATCAGTGATATTGGTCTGTAATTTTCTTTTTTCGTAGCATCTCTGTCTGGTTTAATTATCAAGGTGATGTTGGCTTCATAAAAGCTATTTGGAAGTGTTTCTGTTTTTACAATTCTATGAAAGATTCTTGCCAGGATTGGTAGAAGTTCCTCTTGAAAGGTTTGAAAGAATTCATTAGTAAATCTATCTGGCCTGGACTTTTGTTTTTGGGCAGACAATTGATTACTGTCTTAATTTTCTCAATAGTGATGGGTGTGTTTAGATATGCTACATCCTCTTTATTCAACTGTGGAAGATTATAAGAGTCCAAAAATTTATCCATTTCTTCCAGGTTTTCATTTTTAGTGGCATAGAGTTTCTCAACATAGTTTCTGATTACCCTCTGGATCTCTACCTTATCAGTAGTGATCTCTCCTTTTTCATTCCTAATAGGAGTTATCAAGTTTCTTTCTCTCTTTCTTTGTTATTTTTGCCAGTGGTCTATCAATCTTGTTTATTTTTTCAAATAATCAATTTCTGCTTTCGTTGATCTTTCGGATTGTTTTTTGGGTTTCCACTTTGTTGATTTCTGCTCTCAGCTTTGTTATTTCTTTCTGTCTCCCTATTTTTGGGTCCTTTTGTTGAGCACTTTCTAATTCTATGAACTGCGTCATTAAGCTATTCAGGTATTCCCCTTCTTCTTTCCTGATGTGTGCTTGCAAAGCTATAAATTTTCCTCTCAGTACCGCTTTTGCTGTGTCCCATAGGTTCTGATAGTTTGTGTCTCCATTGTCATTTGTTTCCAAGAAGGTTTTGATTTTCTCTTTGATTTCATCTCAGACTCACTGGTTATTCAGTATTAGGCTGTTTAACTTCCAGGTATTAAAGTTTTTCTTCTGTGTCCCTTTGTAGTTCACATATAATTTCATGACTTTGTGGTCAGCGAAGGTAGCGTGCAAAATTTCTATTCTCTTGATATTATGGAGGTATGTTTTATGTGCTAGCATGTAGTCTATCCTGGAGAATGTCCCATGTACATTAGAGAAGAATGTGTATCAAGGCTTCTGGGGGTGGAGTGTCCTGTATATATCTACTGGGCCTCTTTCTTCCATTTCTCTTTTTCGGTCTAGTATATTCTTCTTGGGTTTCAGTCTGTTTGACCTGTCAAGTATTGACAATGCCGTGTTGAGGTCTCCCACAATTATTGTGTTGTTATTGATATTATTGTTCAGATTTGTCAACAATTGTATTAAATATTTTGCTGGCCCCTCATTCGGTGCATATATGTTTAGGAGAGTGATTTCTTCCTGCTGTACATATCCCTTGATCAATACAAAATGTCCATCTTTGTCCCTTACAACTTTCCTAAGTATAAAGTTTGCATCATCTGATATTAGTATGGCTACCTCAGCTTTCTTATGGGTTCGTTTACTTGAATGATTTTCCTCCAGCCTTTTATTTTGAGTCTATGTTTGTTCTGACTATTCAGGTGCGTTTCTTGTAGGCAGCAGAAGGTTGGATTGAGTTTTTTTGATCCATTTAGCCACTCTATGTCTCTTAACTGGTGCATTTAATCTACTGACATTGAGAAAAAGAATTGTTCTGGGAGTTACTTTCTTCTTTATATCAAAGTTTGATGTGTCTGTTGGTCAGTCTTGTCTTAAAATAGGCTGTTCAGTTTTTCTTTTAAGAATGGTTTTGAGTCTGTAAAGTTTCTGAGCTGTTGTCATCTGTGAAATCATGTATTGTTCCTTCAAACCTGAAAGTGAGTTTTGCTGGGTGCAGTATTTTAGGCGAAGCATTTATTTCATTGAGTTTTGTCACTATGTCCCACCACTGCCTTCTGGCCTTGAGTGTTTCCGGTGACAGGTCTGCAGTAAATCTCAAGGTTGCTCCCTTGAATGTAATTTTTTTTTTTTTGATCTTGCTGCTTTTAGAATTCTGTCTCTATCTGTGGGATTCATCATTTTGACTAGGTTGTGTCTTGAGGTGGTTTTTCTGGGGTCTCTTTTAGTTGGTACTTTTTGGGCATGCAGCATTTGATTGCATGTATTCATTAGCTCTAGTAGTTTCTCTTTAATGATGTTCTTGACTGTTGATTCTTCCTGGGGATTTTCTTCCTGGGTCTCTGGGACTCCAATGATTCTTAAGTTGTTTTTGTTGAGCTTATCATAGACTTCTATTTTCATTTGTGTTCATTCTTTGAGTAATTTTTCCATTGTTTGATCATTTGCTTTAAGGCATTTTTTTCAATTTCTTCTGCTGTATGGAATTGTTATTCATCTCATTTTCCAGTGTACTAGTTCTATCCTCAGCTGCTGTTAACCCATGGGAAAGCTCAACCATATTTTTCTTCAATTCATCTACTGAGTTTTTCAAACCTGTTATTTGACCTGAAATTTCAGTTTGGAGTTTTCTGATTTCTATCTTCATATTCTCTTGATTCTTATTAGTGTTCTCTTCTATACTTTCTTTGAGTTCTTTGAACATCTTCCATATTGCGACTCTAAACTCCTTATCTGAGAGACTGACTAGTTGGTTGGTCATATTCAAGTCATCAGAGTTGCTATCGTCATTCTTTATGTTTGGCTCTGGCCTGCGTTGTTTCCCCATTGTCACACTTGTATTGTGGGTTTTTCTATGTTTTGTTGTTGTATTCATTGGCTAAATGATGTGCACTGCTGGGACGCAAAGCGGAGCAGCCTTGCTCCTCTGGCTCCACCCTTTCTGGGCTTGTAAACTCACCTCCAGGGAAGGTGAGCTTCTGCAGATAAGCCACACACAGGATGAAATCAGGCCAAACATGGAGCACAGCACAGAAGACAGGCAGATAGGGGTGCTGGCATCTGAGTTCCAGCAGAGTTCAGTGGCTTCCCCTTTCTGGGCGTTTAATCTCACCTCCAGGGAAGGCTCCAGGGAAGGCAAGCCATCTGCAGATGAGCCACACACAGGATGAAATCAGGCCGAAAATGGAGCACAGCACAGAAGACAGGCAGATAGGGGTGCTGGCATCTGAGTTCCAGCAGAGTTCCTCAATTCTGTCTCTCAGTCTGAAGCAGTCAGGATCACCGGCAAGAACGCTGATGAAATCTAGTCTCAGGCAGCTGGAAACCACATGGCCCAAGATAGCTTCTGTGCCCTTCTGACTCCCAGCAGAAACCAGCAGGAATCAGTGTGTATACATCCCGACCCACTTCTGAAGTAGGCAGAATCACCAGCAAGAACGCTGATAAAATCCAGACACAGGCAGCTAAAAACAGCATGACCCAAGATGGCTTCTGCACCCTTCTGACCTACGGCAGAATCCAGCAGGAATCATTGGTATACATCCTGAACCACCTCTGAAGCAGGCAGGATCACCAGCAGGAACACAGATGAAATCCAGTCTCAGGCAGCTGGAAGCTGGAAGCTGGAAAATGGCTTCTGTGCCCTTCTGACTCCCAGCAGAAACCAGGAGGAATCAGTGTGTGTATGTCCCAAACCACCTTTGATGCACTCTGAAGCAGGCAGTAATTCTGTCTTTTAATTACTTTTTAGATCACTCATATTTAAAATAATTACTAACAAATAGATCAATACATTTACTACTTTTATTATTTATTTATTTATTTTGGTTTTTGGTATTTTGGGTCACACCGGGCAGCACTCAGGGGCTATTCCTGGCTCTTTGCTCAGAAATCGCTCCTGGCAGGCTCAGGGGACCTACAGGATGCCAGGATTTGAGCCACCATCCTTCTGCATGCAAGGCAAATGCTATTTCTCTGCCCCCCATTTGCTACTTTTTAATTTTTATACCTATTATACATTTTGGTCTATTTTACTGTCCTATTTTTGCATTTTCTGGTTTAGAGTTTCTTTTTTATTATATCCATTCTAAAGTGATCAATTACACCTCTTACATTTTAACTTTTCCTCATTTGGGAAGTTAGATTGAAATTACTTTATATCTTTGCATATTGTCCCAAAGTTCTTGGATGTTTTGAACTTACTTTGTTTTTACATTATTTCTTCTCTTTGTATTGAACTCAGCAATCTTCAAATTCACTAATTGTTTCCTTCCATCAAAGACATTCTATAATTTTTAATGTATCAGAGCATTTTATATCTAGTATATTCTTTCCTTTTATTTTTGTTGTTGTTGTTGGAATAGAAACATACCTAATGGTGCTTAGGTCACTCCTGGCTAGGTGCTTATGGGTAACTTCAAGCTGTCTTTGGGGAACATATTGTCAGGGAATGAAATTGGGGCTGACATATATATATATATATATATATATATATATATATATATATATATATATATATATATATATATGTCAGAACTGATCCAGTCCATTGAGCAGTCTCTCTTTTATAGTTCTTTCTTAGTTTTTCCACTTTGATGACTAAATGATAGATCTAATCTTGCATCTTCTCTATTCTCTCTCCATCAGAACTCTTCACATGTTCACCAGATCATTTAAAAAAAAAACTGTCTGATAGTTGTAAAATAGATAATGAAGTTTTCTGGGAAAAAAAAGTTTTCTTACATTTCAGACTGATTTTTTTGGTCTGTTAACATGACTTGTAATTTTCTAAATGAAAACCAGACATAATAAATCAATGAGGAGGACTGAGATACATTAACTTCTTTCTAGTGGAAGCTTTTATATTATATTGACTGGGATTTGAGCTATGTTTCATATTTATTTTAGCTGTACCTACAAAAGATTTCAAATCCCTCTACAAGCTTTCTTTATTTTTTCCTCATTGCTGGACCTCCCAAGTGGTATTTGGGGCGGTGGGTAGGCAACCTTCATGCAATTCTTGGATAAGTGGAATGGCAGTGTAGTGTAAGGGTCTGAATATAAAGTGCTGCTTCGACCTACAGTGCCAGGAATTACCTGTGACACCGCAATGTCGCAGGTAAGGTCTTCAAGATCATTGCAACTGACAATGATCCTATGCTGATGGGATCAAGCTAAGGTCGGTTGCATTAAAGTACTCTGTTATCATTCTACACTCAGTTTCATGTTTTTTATTTTCATAGCCTTGATATTTTGGGACTTGCCTAAGAATTTCTCTAAGGTACTCTGTTGCATCTCTTTTAGTTATAATCTAGTATTAACTAGTAAAGCCTGTTAGTTTTTGCCAAGGCATAGGTGAAGAAAGACAGTTTATAAATTTAGCATTACATTTCATTATTTTGCTTAGCCTTTGTCTCTGAACTATGTTCTACTTAATTGTTAGTTTCTCTGCATTGAGTTGAGAAAAACTGGAGAAAAATATGGTCCAATAATGTCCTATTCTTGTATGGAATATTTCTTTTCCTGGGGGAAAAAGCCTTTGTTTTGTAGTGGCCACTATTCCCTTTCACAGTCTTGAGGCTCAAACTGTATCATATGTAAGAACCTACAGAGTGTATTGAAGTAAAATTTACAGAAGATTTATGGTACTTTGAGAGTGGAGCACCCAAGACTTTCACTAATTCATACTTCACCACTGGTAACTCATCAAAATACATATTTCTGTCCAAGCAGTTTTTATTAATAATAAAAAGATCTTAGTTATGATTCTTAGATATACCAATTGCTTTCTATATCAGGTTAGTTCTTTGCCCTGATAATTCAATTCTCTGACAGATTAGAGATCAGTCATTGATAGTTGGTTCAAATTTTCTCATATTATAAGGACAAAATAACAGTTTCCGAACTCCTTACTAAATGTCAGAACTAAAATAGGAAGTTTATTTATCTTCATTTTTTTACAAGACTTTGTACTGGACTGTCTATTTTTGAGAGGAGATGTTTCTCCATATGGAATGTGGGAGTGGGCATTGGAGACAGGTGAATAGTTCTTCTGTTTCTATCTTTGTCGCTACCACGGTGAACTTTAACAATAAAGTTCTCTGTGTGCATAGCTTTGCTTTTCTTGGTCTCTAAGCCAACTAGACTGCCAAGTTTTTCTATCACCAGCACTAAGCTTTCTAGGTCCTTCCTTGGCTGCTACCATCAGGAGTCATTATCCCTGTCTTTTAAGACTTTCTACTCCTTTTTACAAAATGGGGAATGTTTTGAAATTTGTGCTTTCTAGTTTCCACTCAAAAATATTATGTCTTTCTCCAACTCATCTAGTGATCCTGCCCTGGTATAGTTGATTTGTGCTCATATAGTGTTTATTTTCGCCTTCAGGATGAGATTTTTTATTATTTGACAACCAAAATTTCTTCCATTCTTCCGGACTACATTTTGGCAACTTACTGCACAAAACTTGCTGGTTTCCATTTCTTTTGGCCACACTTACACATAATTTGGAGTTTGTGGATTTTTCTCCTATTTCCACCAAAGAAGTATTTCATAGCTTTATTTTTGTTCTTCTTGCTCTATTTGGTTTTAAGAAGTAGAAAGATTCAAAGTAGTCATCATGTTCCTAACCTTGGTTCCAAATTTGGAAATAAGAAACTAAGAATGAATGGGAAAGGTTAACACCAGGGTCACTGCTACTCAAAACAAAGTAGAATGTAAGTGGTGCATTCTAAATGGTTCAAGAGAGCAATATTTATAAGTGCATAAATAACTTTATGTCAATGGTCCTGATTCGTGTAATCTAAAAATTGCTCTTCTTTCTTTTGAATGGTGTACTTCCCAGTGGAGATTTTGATAAACAGGCAGTGATGTAAATACAAAGTAGTGTTCTCTTTGGAAGAGTGAGATTTTGAGAATTTGACTGATGAGATAAAACAGGAGGGAAAGACAAAATATTATGTACCTTGCCAGGATATTTTTCCTCTTTGCCCTAGATCCATGAATATGTAAATAACTGGTTATAAATAGTTCCTAAGACTTTTCCATATAGTTGGAGATACCTTCATTAATACAAGGGAATTGCTTTTGTTTTGTCTTCTTAGTGTCTCCCGAAAGTTTTTTAGGAGCTATATGTTTCTTCACTAGTTTATGCCAGTTTCCTTTCTCAAGGCAGAAAACCTTAAAATAAAAATATCTTCATTTTATGCAATTACATATGGTTTTCACATTGCCTCCAAGTTATTACTTAGACAGTAATAAAAAATATTTTAAATACATTTGCATTTAAGCATATAATTAACTATGTCCATGCAATTTGTGTTTAAAAGAAATCTGGCAATGGTTTTGGGAAACTGCAGAAATAACAAAGTCTGTTCTCAATAAGAACTATTTTATTGAATTTATATAAGACTGTATTGAAGTATAAATGGAATTTACATGGTGTCAGATATGTTTCATTATAAGATTCTGGATAAATAACATAATTTTGAGTGCTCCATTAAATCTCCTATAGAGGTAATTTACTCTGACCCATATAGTTACATTTAGTAATTATATAGTAGTTCTGTAGAACAAGATCCCTTATGGACTTTCAGGGTCTTCTCATATCTTGAAGATTAACAGAGTTCTAAATGTATATAGTCTAGAGAATCATGAGAGGATCACAAGAATCTATGCAAAACAAACAACTGGGCTAATTTAGGTAAATTTCCAATCACCATTCAAAAGTACAAGCATCACCAATTAAGTGTATACACACAGTGTGTAAAGTAGGGATCCAGTGAAAATCAGAAAAGTTCTGTGCTGATCTTTTTGAGAAAAAAAATAAGGAAAACTATGGTACATGAAAAAGCACAATACATAAAATGCCAAGAGTTATTGAGGGCTGAGCTAATGGCTCAAATCTTTCAGAGAAGATTCAGGGCATAGACACAAGGTTAGGAAAAACCAGCGGAAACATTAAATTCCATTTTCCAAAATAGAAAAAGTTTCCTTTGTACTTGGCTAAGTAGAGACAGGAAGTTATGGAGTAGAAGGTCCTTGAGTCCAACTTTCTATGCAGAAACATTGAGGGAAAAGTAAGACCCCAGAGAGGAAATATCCTCTTGTGTTGCACACGCTTAGTTTAATGTACTTAATGTGCTGCTATCTTGTTGAAAACCATTATGAACTAAGTCTTTTGTAAGTGAAATCTGATTAGAACATAAAACATGCACTAGAGCAGAGGGCCATTCCCAATGCTGAATAGGCTACCAATTCTAGGCAATTTTCTCCAGTTCAATTCTTGACATGGCATGTTTCCCTGAGCATCCCCTGAAGTGTCTCCTCAGCAAATCCACGTGCCCAAACTCTCAGCTTCCAAATCATCTAAGTCATTTGGAGTATTCTCTGAAGCCCTATTGAATTGGGTGTTTTATGTATATTTACATATATAATTAAATACATTGTTATTAATTATATAAACACAACAAATATTATATGGCATTAATATTACTGTATTAACATCAATATTTTGATATTGACAATATATCATATATAATATATTAACATTAAAATATTATATTTAACACAACTATTAAATATATCTATTTGATTATTTAAATTAAAATAAAAATTTAAAAATTAATTATTCAATATATAGTAAAATGTAGATCTTGAAACTCCCAGAGCTAAAGAATATATGTAATCAAATCCTGCATGCTCGAAGAGTACCAACCAAAAGAGACCCAAGAAAAACCACCCCAAGACACATCCTAGTCACAATGACAAATCCCACAGATAGAGACAGAATTCTGAAAACAGCAAGATCAAAAGGGGAAATTACATTCAAGCAAGCATCCTTGAGATTTACAGCAGACCTGTCACCAGAAACACTAAATGCCAGAAAGCAGTGGTGGGATATTGTGACAAGACTGAAAGAAATGAATGCTTCACCTAGAATACTGTACCTAGCAAAACTCACTTTCCGGTTTGACGGAAGAATACATGGTTTCACAGACAAAAAACAGCTCAGAAACTTTACAGACTCAAAACCAGTCTTAAGAGAAAAACTGAAAGACCTAATCTAAGACAAGACTGACCAAAAGACACACCAAATTTTGATATAAAGATGGCATTAAATCCCAGGACAATTCTTTCTCTCAACGTCAATGGACTAAATGCACCAGTTAAGAGACACAGAGTGGCTAAATGGATCAAAAAATCAATCCAACCTTCTGCTGCCTACAAGAAACGCACCTGAATAGTCAGAACAAACATAGACTCAAAATAGAAGGCTGGAGAAAAGTTATCCAAGCAAACAACACCCATAAAAAAGCTGGAGTGGCCATACTAATATCAGATAATGCAAACTTTATACTCAGGAAGGTTGTAAGGGACAAAGATGGATATTTTATATTAATCAAGGGGTATGTAGAGCAGGAAGAAATAACTCTCCTAAACATATATGCACCAAATGAGAGGCCAGCAAAATATTTAATACAACTGTTGACAAATCTGAAAAATAATATTAATAACAACACAATAATTGTGGGGGACCTTAACACGGCTTTGTCAACACTGGATAGGTCAACCAGACTGAAACCCAACAAGAATATACTAGACCTGAGGAGAGAAATGGAAGAAAGAGGCCTAGTGGATATATATAGGACACTCCATCCCCAGAAACCTGGATACACATTCTTCTCCAATGTACATGGGACATTCTCCAGGATAGACTACATGCTGGCACATAAAACATACCTCCATAATATCAAGAGGATAGAAATTTTGCAGACTACCTTCGCTGACCACAAGGCTCTGAAATTATTTGTGAATTCCAAAGGAACTCAGAAGAAAAACTTTAACACCTGGAAGTTGAACAGCCTCATACTCAATAACCAGTGGGTCCGAGATGAAATCAAGGAGGAAATCAAAAGGTTCCTGGAAACAAATGACAATAAAGACACAAACTATCAGAACTTATGGGACACAGCAAAAGCAGTACTGAGAGGAAAATTTATAACTTTGCAAGCACAAATCAGGAAGGAAGAAGGAGCTTACCTGAGTAGTGGCACAGGCAATAGGGTGTTTGTCTTGCATGCAGGTGATTCAGGACAGATTGCAGTTCAATTGTCTGGCATCTCATTTGGTCCCCCAAACCAGGAGTGATTTCTGAGTACCTAGCCAGGAGTAACCTGGAGCATCACCTGGTGTGGCCCAAAAACCAAAAAATAAAAATAAAAAGTGTACTTGAACACATCATTTTAGAAATAACAATATTCGAGTGAGAAATGGCTGCATGTGGGGGTTTTCAGGCAGAGTGCTGATTGCTCTACCTGCAAAGTCTCCACCGGGCTGTGCTTCTTCTGAGGAACTGAGCACCGGAAGGGAGCCCTGTCCTACCCTTCTCTGTCTTTCCTGAACTCTGGAAGCTCTCCTCAGAGCCCTGGGAAGCGAACCCCAAAGAAACTACATTCGGGAGCTACCCAGCGAGCCAGTGAGTGAGTAAGAAATGGCTGGATGTGGGGGTCTCCAGGCAGAGTGCTGATTGCTCTACCTGCAGAGTCTCCACCCGGCTGTGCTTCTTCTGAGGAAACTGAGCACCGGAAGGGAGCCCTGTCCTACCCTTCTCTGTCTTTCCTGAACTCTGGAAGCTCTCCTCAGAGCCCAGGGAAGCAAACCCCAAAGAAACTACATTCGGAAGCTACCCAGCGAGCCAGTGACTCTCCTCAGAGTCCTGGGAAGTGAACCCCAAAATACAGCATTCTGAAGCTGCCCAGCGAGCGAGTGAAAACTACGCCTGACCAGTGGGGCCCGACTGTGAAAAATTGTGAGTGCTGCCTGTGTGTGTCTCTCTGCTATCCTGTTGCGTAAACCTCCTGAGAGTGGGCTGAAAAGAGGCTCCAGAAGGCACTTAGCTCCACTTCGCTACGCAGCCGTGCGCTCTTTCTAAAAAAAGAACATCATCACAAGAAAAAAAAAAAACCACACTAAGAACTGTGCTGGATCACAGAAGCAAGAATTTCTCTCCAGACTGTCTTCTCTGCTGCGTGCTTGGGCCTAAGATTTGATCCTGTGTGAGGCTTCATCCACGGAGGACTCCCCTACCTTGGAGGCAAGTTGGCCCATCCAGAAAGGGCGGAGCCAGAGAAGTGCGTTGCCTGCATCATATAACCAATGAATACCACCACAACACGTAGAAAAACCCACAATACAAGTGTGACAATGGGGAAGCAACGCAGGCCAGTATCAGACATAGAGAATGAAGATGACAATTCTGATGACCAGTTAACGACCAACCAACTAATCAATCTCTCAGATAAGGACTTTAGAGTAGCAATATGGAATATACTCAAAGAACTCAAAGAAACCATGAATAGAATAGAACAGAACACAAATAAGAATCAAGAAAATATGAAGACAGAAATCACAAAACTCCAAACTGAAATAACATGTCAAATAACAGGCCTGAAAAAATCAGTAAACGAAGTGAATGACAAAATGGATAAGCTCTGGGACAGGGTATCAGAAGCTGAGAATAGACTTGGTGCTGTGGAAGAAGAGATAAACAACAATTCCATACAACAGGAGAGATTGGAAAAAAAACTTAAAACAAATGAACAGACAATGGATAAATTAGTCAAAGAATGGGAACAGATGAAAATAGAGGTCTATGATAAGATCAACAGAAACAACTTAAGAATCATTGGAGTCCCAGAGACCCAGGAAGAAAATTTCCAGGAAGAATCAACGGTCAAGAACATCATTAAAGAGAAACTCCCAGAGCTAAAGAATATATGTGATCAAATCCTGCATGCTCGAAGAGTACCAACAAAAAGAGACCCAAGAAAAACTACCCCAAGACACATCCTAGTCACAATGACAAATCCCACAGATAGAGACAGAATTCTGAAAACAGCAAGATCAAAAGGGGAAATTACATTCAAGCAAGCATCCTTGAGATTTACAGCAGACCTGTCACCAGAAACACTAAATGCCAAAAAGCAGTGGTGGGATATTGTGACAAGACTGAATGAAATGAATGCTTCACCTAGAATACTGTACCTAGCAAAACTCACTTTCCGGTTTGACGGAAGAATACATGGTTTCACAGACAAAAAACAGCTCAGAAACTTTACAGACTCAAAACCAGTCTTAAGAGAAAAACTGAAAGACCTAATCTAAGACAAGACTGACCAAAAGACACACCAAATTTTGATATAAAGATGGCATTAAATCCCAGGACAATTCTTTCTCTCAACGTCAATGGACTAAATGCACCAGTTAAGAGACACAGAGTGGCTAAATGGATCAAAAAATCAATCCAACCTTCTGCTGCCTACAAGAAACGCACCTGAATAGTCAGAACAAACATAGACTCAAAATAGAAGGCTGGAGAAAAGTTATCCAAGCAAACAACACCCATAAAAAAGCTGGAGTGGCCATACTAATATCAGATAATGCAAACTTTATACTCAGGAAGGTTGTAAGGGACAAAGATGGATATTTTATATTAATCAAGGGGTATGTAGAGCAGGAAGAAATAACTCTCCTAAACATATATGCACCAAATGAGAGGCCAGCAAAATATTTAAAACAACTGTTGACAAATCTGAAAAACAATATCAATAACAACACAATAATTGTGGGGGACCTCAACACTGCTTTGTCAACACTGGACAGGTCAACCAGACTGAAACCCAACAAGAATATACTAGACCTGAGGAGAGAAATGGAAGAAAGAGGCCTAGTGGATATATATAGGACACTCCATCCCCAGAAACCTGGATACACATTCTTCTCCAATGTACATGGGACATTCTCCAGGATAGACTACATGCTGGCACATAAAACATACCTCCATAAGATCAAGAGGATAGAAATTTTGCAGACTACCTTCGCTGACCACAAGGCTCTGAAATTATTTGTAAATTCCAAAGGGACTCAGAAGAAAAAATTTAACACCTGGAAGTTAAACAGCCTCATACTCAATAACCAGTGGGTCCGAGATGAAATCAAGGAGGAAATCAAAACGTTCCTGGAAACAAATGACAATAAAGACACAAACTATCAGAACTTATGGGACACAGCAAAAGCAGTACTGAGAGGAAAATTTATAGCTTTGCAAGCACACATTAGGAAGGAAGAAGGAACTTACCTGAGTAGCTTAATGACACAGCTAATAGAACTAGAAAGTACTCAACGAAAGGACCCAAAAATAGGAAGACAGAAGGAAATAACAAAGCTGAGAGCAGAAATCAACGAAGTGGAAACTCAAAAAACAATCCGAAAGATCAACGAAAGCAGAAGTTGGTTCTTCGAAAAAATAAACAAGATTGATAGACCACTGGCAAACCTAACAAAGAAAGAGAGAGAGAGAAACTTGATAACTTGTATTAGGAATGAAAAAGGAGAGATCACTACTGATATGACAGAGATTCAAAGGGTAATCAGAAACTACTTTGAAAAACTCTATGCCACTAAAAATGAGAACCTGGAAGAAATGGATAAATTCTTGGACTCTTATAATCTTCCACGGTTGAAAGAAGAGGATGTAGCATATCTAAAAACCCCCATCACCATTGATGAAATAAAAATGGTAATCAAAATTCTGCCCAAAAACAAAAGCCCAGGGCCAGATGGATTCACTAATGAATTCTATCAAACTTTCCAAGAGGAACTACTACCAATCCTGGCAAGACTCTTTCATGAAATTGAACAAGTGGAAACACTCCCAAATAGCTTTTATGAAGCCAACATCACCTTGATACCTAAACCAGACAGAGATGCTACGAAAAAATAAAATTACAGACCAATATCGCTGATGAATGCAGATGCAAAGATCCTCAACAAAATCCTGGCAAATAGGATTCAATACCTCATTAAGAAGATCATCCACTTCGATCAAGAAGGTTTCATCCCAGGAATGCAAGGATGGTTTAACATTCATAAGTCTATCAACATAATACACAACATCAACAACAAGAAAAATAAAAACCACATGATTATATCAATAGATGCAGAGAAAGCATTTGACAAGGTCCAACACCCATTCTTGATCAAAACTCTCAGCAAGATGGGAATGGAAGGAACCTTTCTCAATATAGTGAAGGCCATCTACCACAAGCCAGTGGCAAATATTATCCTCAATGGAGAAAAACTGAAAGCCTTCCCTCTAAATTCTGGCACAAGACAAGGCTGTCCTCTCTCACCACTCCTACTCAACATAGCACTGGAAGTACTTGCTATAGCGATTAGGCAAGAAAAAGATATCAAGGGAATCCAGATAGGAAAGGAAGAAATCAAGCTCTCACTGTTTGCAGATGACATGATGCTCTACTTAGAAAACCCTAAAGACTCTACCAAAAAGCTTCTAGAAACAATAGACTCATATAGCAAGGTGGCAGGCTACAAAATTAACACACAAAAATCAATGGCCTTTCTATACACCAATAGTAATAAGGAAGAAATAGACATTAAGAAAACAACCCCATTCACAATAGTGCCACACAAACTCAAATATCTTGGAATCAACTTGACTAAAAATGTGAAAGACCTATACAAAGAAAACTATAAAACTCTGCTCCAAGAAATAAGAGAGGACACGCGGAAATGGAAACACATACCCTGCTCATGGATTGGCAGGATTAACATCATCAAAATGGCAATACTCCCCAAGGCGTTATACAGATTCAACGCTATCCCTCTAAAGATACCTATGACATTCTTCAAAGAGGTAGATCAGGCACTTTTGAAATTTGTTTGGAACAATAAACACCCTGGAATAGCTAAAGAAATCATTGGGAAAAAGAATATGGGAGGAATTACTTTCCCCAACTTTAAACTTTACTACAAAGCAATAGTTATCAAAACAGCATGGTATTGGAATAAGGACAGACCCTCAGATCAGTGGAATAGGCTTGAATACTCAGAAAATGTTCCCCAGACATACAATCACCTAATTTTTGATAAAGGAGCAGGAAATCCTAAATGGAGCAAGGAAAGCCTCTTCAACAAGTGGTGTTGGCACAACTGGCTAGCCACTTGCAAAAAATTGAACTTAGACCCCCAGCTAACATCATGTACGAAGGTAAAATCCAAATGGATTAAAGACCTCGATATCCGACCCCAAACCATAAGATATATAGAACAACACATAGGCAAAACTCTCCAGGACATTGAGACTTCAGGCATCTTCAAGGAGGAAACTGCACTCTCCAAGCAAGTGAAAACAGAGATTAACAGATGGGAATATATTAAGTTGAGAAGCTTCTGCACCTCAAAGGAAATAGTGCCCAGGATACAAGAGCCACCCACTGAGTGGGAGAATCTATTCACCCAATACCCATCAGACAAAGGGCTAATCTCCAAAATATACAAGGCACTGACAGAAATTTACAAGAAAAAAACATCTAATCCCATCAAAAAATGGGGAGAAGAAATGAACAGACACTTTGACAAAGAAGAAATACAAATGGCCAAAAGACACATGAAGAAATGCTCCACATCACTAATCATCAAAGAGATGCAAATCAAAACAACAATGAGATACCACCTCACACCACAGAGAATGGCACACTTCACAAAAGAATGAGAACAAACAGTGCTGGCGGGGATGTGGAGAGAAAGGAACCCTTATCCACTGCTGGTGGGAATGCCATCTAGTTCAACCTTTATGGAAAGCAATATGGAGATTCCTCCAAAAACTGGAAATCGAGCTCCCATACGATCCAGCTATACCACTCCTAGGAATATACCCTAAGAACACAAAAATACAATACAAAAATCCCTTCCTTACACCTATATTCATTGCAGCACTATTTACCATAGCAAGACTCTGGAAACAACCAAGATGCCCTTCAACAGACGAATGGCTAAAGAAACTGTGGTCCATATACACAATGGAATATTATGCAGCTATCAGGAGGGATGAAGTCATGAAATTTTCGTATACATGGATGTACACAGAATCTATTATGCTGAGTGAAATAAGTCAGAGAGAGAGAGAGAGAAAAATGCAGAATGGTCTCACTCATCTATGGGTTTTAAGAAAAATGAAAGACATTCTTGCAATAATAATTTTCAGACACAAAAGAGAAAAGAGCTGGAAGTTCCAGCTCACCTCAGGAAGCTCACCACAAAGAGTGATGAGTTTAGTTAGAGAAATAACTACATTTTGAACTGTCCTATATTGAGAATGTATGAGGGAAATGGAGAGCCTGTTTAGGGTACAGGCGGGGGTTGGGTGGGGAGGAGGGAGATTTGGGACTTGGGTGATGGGAATGTTGCACTGGTTATGGGTGGTGTTCCTTTTATGACTGAAACCCAAACACAATCATGTATGTAATCAAGGTGTTTAAATAAAAACAAAGGAAAAAAAATGTAGATCTTATTGTTCTGAAGTCTGGAAGTCTAATTTGAGGTGACCCAATCCTTTTTTATTACTCTGTATGAGAAAGAAGTGTGACTCGATATGATGTAAGGATAATCTAACCAGTGAAATTTGGGAACCATTTAATATTAAGTTAGAAAGGAAGAGGCATTCTATTCTTTCATTTCCATTTACTGAGTCTGGTTGTGAATCCTAGAACTTCTATAGCCATCTGTGAACAGAAAGTGAGCCAGCCGGTTGGAGGGCTGTTCCATGGAGGAGGGGTAGTAGAGTTAGAAACTCTCAGAGGAGTAAATGTTGCCAATGAAGTTATGTCTGATAAAAATCCACACATTTCTTAAAGGATCTTTATATTCTGATGACAGATATTCATTGCCAACTTGAGTCTTTCTGTAACTGCAAAACATTTGTGTATCTGCATTTCAATTTTCTCTTTTTATGTTAAAAAATACTGCATATGTAAAACTTCTTATTTGAAAATGCCCAGACTAGAGAAAGAATTCTTAAAAGTGACTTATCTTATCAAAGGATTAAAACTATAGATGCTATAAGATTTGAAAAGAAAGTACTTTCTTTTCCTTCCAAGGCACCTTTCCATAATACTAATACTAGTGCTTGCGATTGTTTTAAAAAACTGTCATTTCTTCACTAATTGTGATTTACTATTTAAGGGGCAAAGTTCAGGACATGTTAGTAAAAAGTTTTTTTGAAAGGAAAATAGCTGGTTCTCCTACTTCTGAACTGAAATGGCTCAGCTGGTTCACCAGGATTTAGAAATAAAATTGTTATTGAAGTTGGGGAAAATAATAACCCCTTATCTTATTTATCTCCCAGGATTGCTTTAGCTATTCAGGGGTATATGTGATTATTGTTTCAAGTTAATTTTAGAAGTGTTGAGCTATATCTTTGAAAAATGCCATGGGTAACCTTATAGAAACTGTACTGAATCTATAAAATGCTTTGGAGAGTATTGCCATTTTAATTATGTTAATCTTCTCAATCTATGTGTAGGTATGTGTTTCCATTTCCTTGTGTCCTCTTTCATTTCTTGAAGTAGTGTTTTGTAGTTTTCTCTGTATAGGTCTCTCACCTCTTTAGTTATGGTCATTCCAAGGTACTTAATTTTCTGGGGCTCAATTGTAAATGTAATATTTTTAAAAATTATGTCTTTCTTCTCTTTGATTATTTGTGTATTGGAAAGGCATAGACTTTTGTATGTTTATTTTGTAGCTTGCTACTTTACTTAATTTTAGATGCGTTTTTGTAGTCTTTAGGTTTTTCTACATATAGTATCATATCATTCTTAAATAATAAGATCTTGATTTCTTCCTTTCCTATATGGATATCCTTGATATGTTTTTCTTGCCTAATTGTTATAGCAAGTACTTACAGTATAATATTGATCTTATCTATATTGCTGAGAGTGGGAAATTTTGTCTTATGTCTTATATTAGAGGAAAGGTATTTTTTTTCCTTATTGAGTATAATGTTTGCTGTGGGCTTGTGGTAGAGACTTTGATTATATTGAGAAAAATTCCTTCAATTCCCATAATTTTTTAGAGTTTTAAAATTATGAATGAGTGCTGGTTCTTATCAAATACATAATTTCCATCTATTGATAAGATCATATAATTTTGCTTTTTTTCCATTTTTCTCTTTCAAATCATTTCTCTCTCTTTTCAACATTCATCTTTTTTACTTACCATTTTTTGAAATCCTTGTAGAATCCAAGGTTCAGGGTGCCATTTTGTGTAGAACTACTGCAATTTTCTGTGGATTATTGCAGTTTCCTGCACAGTTTTAGGATGCAGTTAGCTCCAGAGCTGCACTGTTGCAGTGGCCCAAGGCTGCAAGTTCTCAGTGCTACAAAGCTCACAGTGGCCCATGGGGCCAATCGTATTTTCAATGGCTTGTATATGTTAAACCATCCTTGCATGCCTGGGATAAATTCTACTTGGTCATGGTGCATTCTTCCTGGGTAAGTTGATCTTACCTGCAAGACCTTGCCCATTCCTGGGAGGATTCTTGGAAAGGTTAGATAAGGCTTTTGGGCTTTTGCCAGGATGGAGGTTGGAGGAGGTTGGAGGAGACATGAATGAAAGAAAGATGCATGTGTAAATGGTTAGCAGCCACATCTGTTGGCCTGGGCAATAAAGATGTTATCTCTCTGGAAGCCTGCCTGTGAGTGAGCTCAATACCCATCTCTTTCCTGAACCCAGACCAGCCGGTTAATGGGAGATGGAGCAACGTGGTCTGGGGCCTAAAGACAAAGGCCTCCATCTCCACCATCCAAGGCCATCCTAAGGGCTGTTTTTCTACAACTATATGATCTTTTAGATGAATTATTTAATCTATTTACTAGACTTTTGTTGAGGATCTTTGCATCGGTGTTCATCAAGGATATTGGCTCATACTTCTATTTTTCTGTGGTATCTATGCCTGCTTTTGGTATCAGAGTGACTCTGGTTTCATAGAAACTGTTTGGGAGTGTTTCTATTTCTTCAACTTCCTAAAAGAGCCTACATAATAATGGAAAAGGCCCTCTTCAAAAGTTTGAGGTATTTAATTTTTGGATCCATCTTGCTTTTTATTTTTCGGAAGACATTTGATCATCATTTCAATTTTCTCAATAGAGATAAGTCTCTTCTAAAATATTTTTATTCAGTCCTGGGAACTTACAGG
This sequence comes from Suncus etruscus, assembly GCF_024139225.1. Lineage (NCBI taxonomy): Eukaryota > Metazoa > Chordata > Mammalia > Eulipotyphla > Soricidae > Suncus > Suncus etruscus. The sequence continues at coordinate 16,240,987 of NC_064867.1, read as the reverse complement.
ACTTCAGAGCATATTCAGTCTAGTTCCCTTTTAGTTAGTTAACAGAGAGTTTTTTCAAAATAATTTCTGATGAACCCTTGAATTTCTAAGGTGACTGTTATGATTTCTTATCTTTTGTTTCTAATTTTATTTATCAGGGTTCTCTTTCTTTGTGAGTCTTGATAAACACATTTTATTAATTCTACTTATTTTTTCCAAAAACTAGATATGTAAAATTGAACTTGTTTATGGTTTGGGGGAATTACAGTTAATTAAATTTTTTATATTTTAATTAAACACCTTGATTACATACATGATTGTGTTTGGGTTTCAGTCATATAAAGAACACCACCCATCACCAGTTCAACATTCCCATCACCAAATGTCCCAAATCTCCCTCCTCCCCACCCGACCCCCGCCTGTACTCTAGACAGGCTTTCCATTTCCCTCATACATTCTCATTATTAGGAAAGTTCAAAATGCACTTATTTCTCTAACTAAACTCATCACTCTTTGTGGTGAGCTTCCTGAGGTGAGCTGGAACTTCCACCTCTTTTCTCTTTTGTGTATGAAAATTATTATTGCAAGAATGTCTTTCATTTTTCTTAAAACCCATAGATGAGTGAGACCATTCTGCATTTCTCTCTCTCTCTCTCTCTCTCTCTCTAACTTATTTCACTCAGGATAATAGATTCCATGTACATCCATGTATAGGAAAATTTCATGACTTCATCTCTCCTGACAGCTGCATAATATTCCATTGTGTATATGGACCACTGTTTCTTTAGCCATTCGTCTGTTGAAGGGCATCTTGGTTGTTTCCAGAGTCTTGCTATGGTAAATAGTGCTGCAATAAATATAGGTGTAAGGAAGGGTTTTTTGTATTGTATTTTTGTGTTCCTAGGGTATATTCCTAAGAGTAGTATAGCTGGATCGTATGGGAGCTCGATTTCCAGCTTTTGGAGGAATCTCCATATTGCTTTCCATAAAAGTTGAACTAGACGGCATTCCCACCAGCAGTGGATAAGAGTTCCTTTCTCTTCACATCCCCACCAACACTGCTTGTTACCATTTTTTGTGATGTGTGCCATTCTCTGTGGTGTGAGGTGGTACCTCATCATTGTTTTGATTTGCATCTCCCTGATGATTAGTGATGTAGAGCATTTTTTTCATGTGTCTTTTGGCCATTTATATTTCTTCTTTGTCAAAGTGTCTGTCCATTTTTTCTCCCCAGTTTTTGATGGGATTAGATGTTTTTTTTTTCTTAATAAATTTCTGTCAGTGCCTTGTATATTTTGAAGATTAGCCCCTTATCTGATGGGTATTGGGTGAATAGTTTCTCCCACTCAGTGGGGGGCTCTTGTATCCTGAGCACTATTTTCTTTGAGGTGCAGAAGCTTCTCAGTTTAACATATTCTCATCTGTTAATCTCTGCTTTCACTTGCTTGGAGAGTGCAGTTACCTCCTTGACGATGCCTGTAGTTTTAATGTCCTGGAGTGTTTTGCCTATGTGTTGTTCTATATATCTTATGGTTTCGGGTCTGATATCGAGGTCTTTCATCCATTTGGATTTAACCTTCGTACATGATGTTAGCTGGGGTCTAAGTTCAATTTTTTGCAAGTGGCTAGCCAGTTGTGCCAACACCACTTGCTGAAGAGGCTTTCTTTGCTCCATTTAGGATTTCTTGCTCCTTTATCAAAAATTAGGTGATTTTATGTCTGGGGAACATTCTCTGAGTATTCAAGTCTATTCCATTGATCTGAGGGCGTGTCCTTATTTCAATACCATGCTGTTTTGATGACTATTGCTTTGTAGTACAGTTTAAAGTTGGGGAAAGTAATTCCTCCCATATTTTTTCCCCAATGATTGCTTTAGCTATTCTAGGGTGTTTATTGTTCCAAATGAACTTCAAAAGTGCCTGATCTACCTCTTTGAAGAATGTCATAGGTATCTTTAGAGGGATAGCGTTGAATCTGTATAACGCCTTGGGGAGTATTGCCATTTTGATGATGTTAATCCTGCCAATCCATGAGCAGGGTATGTGTTTCCATTTCCGCGTGTCCTCTCTTATTTCTTGGAGCAGAGTTTTATAGTTTTCTTTGTATAGGTCTTTCACATTTTTAGTCAAGTTGATTCCAAGATATTTGAGTTTGTGTGGCACTATTGTGAATGGGGTTGTTTTCTTAATGTCTATTTCTTCCTTATTACTATTGGTGTATAGAAAGGCCATTGATTTTTGTGTGTTAATTTTGTAGCCTGCCACCTTGCTATATGAGTCTATTGTTTCTAGAAGCTTTTTGGTAGAGTCTTTAGGGTTTTCTAAGTAGAGCATCATGTCATCTGCAAACAGTGAGAGCTTGACTTCTTCCTTTCCTATCTGGATTCCCTTGATATCTTTTTCTTGCCTAATCACTATAACGAGTTCTTCCAGTGCTATGTTGAATAGGAGTGGTGAGAGAGGACAGCCTTGTCTTGTGCCAGAATTTAGAGGGAAGGCTTTTGGTTTTTCTCCATTGAGGATAATATTTGCCACTGGCTTGTGGTAGATGGCCTTAACTATATTGAGAAAGGTTCCTTCCATTCCCATCTTGCTGAGAGTTTTGATCAAGAATGGGTGTTGGACCTTGTCAAATGCTTTCTCTGCATCTATTGATATGATCATGTGGTTTTTATATTTCTTGTTGTTGATGTTATGTACTATATTGATAGATTTATGGATGTTAAACCATATTTGCATTCCTGGGACGAAACCTACTTGATCATAGTGGATAATCTTCTTAATAAGGCATTGAATCCTATATTTTAGGATTTTGTTGAGGATAGTTTCATCTGCATTCATCAGCGATATTGGTCTGTAATTTTCTTTTTTTGTAGCATCTCTGTCTGGTTTAGGTATCAAGGTGATATTGGCTTCATAAAAGATATTTGGAAGGGTTCCTGTTTGTTCAATTTCATGAAAGAGTCTTGCCAGGATTGGTAGTAGTTCCTCTTGGAAAGTTTGAAAAAATTCATTAGTGAATCTATCTGGGCCTGGGCTTTTGTTTTTGGGCAGATATTTGATTACCGTTTTATTTCATCAATAGTGATGGGGTGTTTAGATGTGCTAAATCCTCTTCCTTCATCCGTGGAAGATTATAACAGTCCAAGAATTTATCCATTTTTTCCAGGTTCTCATTTTTAGTCGCATAGAGTTTCTCAAAGTTGTTTCTGATTACCCTCTGCATCTCTGCCATATCAGTTGTGATCTCTCCTTTTTCATTTCTAATACGAGTTATCAAGTTTATCTCTCTCTCTCTTTGTTACGTTTGCCAGTTGTCTATCAATCTTGTTTATTTTTTCAAAGAACCAACTCCTGCTTTCGTTGATCTTTCAGATTGTTTTTTGGGTTTCCACTTTGTTGATTTCTGCTCTCAGCTTTGTTATTTCCTTCTGTCTCCCTATTTTTGGGTCCTTTTGTTGAGCACTTTCTAGTTCTATGAGCTGCGTCATTAAGCTACTCAGGTAAGTTCCTTCTTCCTTCCTGATGTGTGCTTGCAAAGTTATAAATTTTCCTCTCAGTACTGCTTTTGCTGTGTCCCATAAGTTCTGATAGTTTGTGTCTTTATTATCATTTGTTTCCAGGAACGTTTTGATTTCCTCCTTGATTTCATCTTGGACCCACTGGTTATTCAGTATGAGGTTGTTTAACTTCCAGGTGTTAAAGTTTTTCTTCAGTGTCCCTTTGGAATTCACAAATAATTTCAGAGCCTTGTGGTCAGCAAAGGTAGCCTGCAAAATTTCTATCCTCTTAATATTATGTAGGTATGTTTTATGTGCCAGCATGTAGTCTGTCCTGTAGAATGTCCCATGTACATTGGAGAAGAATGTGTATCCAGGTTTCTGGGGATGGAGTGTCCTATATATATCCACTAGGCCTCTTTCTTCCATTTCTCTCCTCAGGGCTAGTATTTTCTTGTTGGGTTTCAGTCTGGTTGACCTATCCAGCGTTGACAAAGCCATGTTGAGGTCCCCCACAATTATTGTGTTGTTATTAATATTATTTTTCAGATTTGTCAACAATTGTATTAAATATTTTGCTGGACCCTTATTAGTTGCATATATGTTTAGGTGAGTGATTTCTTCCTGCTCTACATACCCCTTGATTAATATAAAATGTCCATCTTTGTCCCTTACAACCTTCCTGAGTATAAAGTTTTTATTATCTGATATTAGTATGGCCACTCCTGCTTTTTTATACGTGTTATTTGCTTATATAATTTTTCTCCAGCCTTTTATTTTGAGTCTATATTTGTTTTGACTATTCAGGTGCGTTTCTTGTAGGCAGCAGAAGGTTGGATTGAGTTTTTTGATCCATTTAGCCACTTGTTGTCTCTTAAGTGGTGCATTTATTCCATTGACATTGAGAGAAAGAATTGTCCTGGGATTTGATGCCATCTTTACATAGAAATGTAATTTTTTTTCTTTTTTTTTTTTTGGTTATTTTTGTCTTAAATTAGGTCTTTCAGTTTTTCTCTTAATACTGGTTTTGAGTCTGTAAGGTTTCTGAGCTGTTTTTTTTTTTTTTTTTTTTTGTCTGTGAAACCATGTATTCTTCCATCAAATCAGAATGTGAATTGCTGGGGACAGCATTCTAGGTGAAGCATTCATTTCATTCAGTCTTGTCACGATATCCCACCACTGCTTTCTGGCCTTGAGTGTTTCTGGTGACAGGTCTGCTGTAAATCTCAAGGATGCTCCCTTGAATGTAATTTTTCTTTCTGATCTTGCTTTTTTCAGAATTCTGTCTCTATCTGTGGGATTTATTATTGTGACTAGGACATGTCTTGGGGTATTTTTTCTGGGGTCTCTTTTGTTTGGTACTCTTCGAGCATGCAGGATTTGATCACCTATATTCTTTAGCTCTGGAAGTTTCTCTTTAATGATGTTCTTGACTGTTGATTCTTCCTGGAAATTTTCTTCCTGGGTCTCTGGGACTCCAATGATTCTTAAGTTGTTTCTATTGATCTTATCATAGACTTCTATCTTCATCTGTTCCCATTCTTTGACTAATTTTTCTATTGTCTGCTCATTTGCTTTAAGTTTTTTTTCCAATCTCTCCTGCTGTATGGAATTGTTATGTATCTCATCTTCCACAGCACCAAGTCTATTCTCAGCTTCTGATACCCTATCCCAGAGCTTATCCATTTTGTCATTCACTTCGTTTACTGACTTTTTCAGACCTGTTAGTTGACATGTTATTTCAGTTTGGGGTTTTGTGATTTCTATCTTCATATTTTCTTGGTTCTTATTAGTGTTCTGTTCAACTCGATCCATGGTTTCTTTGAGTTCTTTGAGCATCTTCCATATTGCTAGTCTAAAGTCCTTATCTGAGAGGTTGAGTAGTTGGTTGGTCATTATCTGGTCATCAGAATTGTCATCTTCATTCTCTATGTCTGATCCTGGCCTGCGTTTTTTCCCCATTCTCACACCTGTATTGTGGGTTTTTCTACGTGTTGTGGTGGTATTCATTGGCTAAATGATGTACGCAGCCACACTCCTCTGACTCCACCCTTTCTGGGTAGGTCTACTTGCCTTCAAGGGAGGGGAGTCTTCCATGGATGAAGCCTCACACAGGATCAAATCTTAGGCCCAAGCACACAGCAGAGAAGACAGTCTGGAGAGTAATGCTGGGATTTAGTGATCCAGCACAGTTCTTAGTGTGATATTTTCTTCTTGTTGCAATGGTGTTCTTTCCTTAGAAAGAGCACACGGCTGTTTAGCGAAGTGGAGCTGCCATGCTCTTCTGCAGCCTCTTTTCGGCCCACTCCCAAGAGGTTCACGCCAGAGGACAGGAGACAGTCACACACAGGCAGCACTCACAATTTTTCACAGTCGGGCCAGTTAGTTATATTTTTATCTAATTTTTATGGTTTCCCTTCATTTGTCTGCTTTGTGGATCTTTTGTTGGTCATTTTCCAGTTTCTTTTTTTAATAATTTTTATTGTGATCAAAAGTTAATAACAAATCTTTCACAGTAATATTTAAGGTACATACTGACAATGAATCAGGACCATTCCCACCACCAGGATTGTTCTTCCTCCACCCCTTTTCCCAGCATGTGTCTCATATCTCTCTCCTTTGTCCCCCCCCACCCCGGAATGCTAGTGTAACTGTTCCCCTTTGTATATAGCTTGTTGTAGATAGGGTATTGATTCTGTTGTTGTTGACTTTGGGTTTGGTGTTTAGGATTGCAATCAAGTTCTTTGAGTGAGCTATTTCTTCCTTTCTAATGAATGATTGTTTAGCTATAAACTTGCATCTTAACACTGCTTTTGTGTCTCACAAGTTTTAGTATTTCCTATACATTTTTATTTGTTTACTGAAATCTTTTGATTTCTTCTATAACCCACTGATTTTTTAGTAATGAGAGATTTAATTTACAGATGTTTTTATTGTTTCTCTCTTTCTGCCTGTGATTATTTTTAGAGCTTTATGGTCTGAGAAGGTAGTTAATATGAGTTCTATCTTCTTGGCTTTATAGAAATAGTATGTTCTATGTTTCAGCATACTGTTTATTCTGGATAATACCACAAGTACACTAGAGAAGAAAGTGTATTTGACTTTTGGGGTGTAAAAATCCCTCATCTACTAAGCCCCTATCTTCCATTTCTTCCTTCAAATAAAGTGTTTCCTTATTGACCTTTAGTCTTATTGCTGTATCAAGAGGTGATAGAGGTATTGAAGTTTCCTACTACCTTTGTGTGCTATCAATGTCTTTCTTCAAATCTATTAGCAATTGTTTTAAGTATTTTGCTGATTTTTCATTAGGCACATATATGCTCATAGTGTACATGCCCCTTGATCATTAAAAAGATCAAAAGAAATGACTTTTCTGAGCCAAAGTTTATGCTAACTGATATGAGTATGGCCTCTCTGGCCTTTTTGATTGGTTGCTTAAAGAATTGTCTTTCAATCTTTGTTTTTGAGCATATTACTCTGACTGTTCAAATTTGTTTCTTGTAGATAGCAGGATGTTGGGTTCAATTTTCTAATCCTTTCTGCCATTCTATGTCTCTTAATTTGTGCATTTAGTCTATTGACATTGAAGAAATTATTATTATGAAGTTTTTGCCATCTTTCTATAAAAGTTTAGGACATTTGTGGAATTCATCTTATCTTAAACTAGTCCCTTTCATTCTTCTCTTAAAGATGGTTTTGAATCTATAAAATTCCTGCTGTTTTGTTTATCTTTGAAGTTGTTAAACATTTCTTCAAATCTGAATGAGATTTTTATCTGGTATTTTGGTAAGGTGTTCATTTCATAGTTGTTGTTGTTGTTTTTTTTTTTTTTTTCATGATATTCCACCACTATCTTTGAGCCTGGATAGTTTTCACTGGTAAATTTGCTATAAATTATTAGTGTGCTTCTTTGTATGTAATTCCCTTTTTGATCTTGTTGCTTTCAGTACTCTGTATACAGTTTTCATAATTCTGATTAGGATGTTCCTTGAGGTGTTTTTATTTGGATGTGTTTAGTTGGTACTCTTTGGGCATTAAGGATGTGGGTAGGATCCAGTCGGATGCGGGATCAAATCTACGACTTTCTCAGCAATGATATCCTTAACTGTTGCACCTTTATAGAGGTTTTCTTTCTGGTGCTCAGGGACTCCAATGATTCTTATGGAGAATCCTCCTGGATTGATCCTAAATTTCTCTTGTCAGCTGTTGTTTTTTTTTTGTTGTTGTTGTTGTTCTTTTTGTTTTGTTTTGTTTTGTTTTTGTTTTGTTTTGTTTTGTTTTTGTTTTGGGGTCACACCCTGCAGCGCTCTGGCTCTACACTCAGAAACCGCTCCTGGCAGGCTCAGGGGACCAAATGGGATGCTGGGATTTGAGCCATCTTTCTGCATGCAAGGCAAATGCCCTACCTTCATGCTATCTCTCAGGCCCCTACATTTTATTTTAAACAGTGGTTTTGAGCTTAGCCTCTTCTAGACAACTAAACATGTTACATTTATAGTCAACCTAGTTTTTTTTTCTGGGTCATACACATATACAGTGGTGTTCAGGAGACTTACTCCTGGCTCTGCTCTCCTGGATCACACCTGGTGGTACTCTGGGGACTATGTGGTACTGCTGATCATATCCAGGTTGACCATGTGCAAGGCAAGTGCCTTATCTGTTGAACTCACATATCTGTCCTCATCAATTTATTATTAATATGCACTTATTTATATTAAAATATCAAAGTAGGGGCCAGAGAGGTGGCGCTAGAGGTAAGGTAGAGGTAAGGTAGCCTTGCAAGCGCTAGCCAAGGAAGGACCTCGGTTTGATCCCCCAGCGTCCCATATGGTCTCTCCATGCCATGGGCAATTTCTGAATGCTTAACTGGGAGTAACCCCTGAGCATCAAACAGGTGTGGCCCAAAAAAAACCCAAAAATAAAATAAAATAAAATATCAAAGTATTATTTAACTTTTCAAGTTTTATTTATCTTAGTAAATGTTTTTTGCCATGACAAATCCATATCACATTTTATACCATTTAAATAGCAATACTTGCCATTTTCTACAATGTGGGTAGAATTTGGAGATTTAAATATAAGCTCAACAGTGAAAGATATCAATGATTTTACTCAGAAGTCAGTGATACAGAAACAGAGCAAATGGGTGCCTGAGAGGTAGCACAGTGGTAGGGTGTTTTCTTTGCACACAGCAGAGTCAGGACGAATGGTGGTTCGGATCTCACACCCCATATGGTCAATCCCCCAAGCTTACCAGGAGCGATTTCTAAGCATAGAGACAGGAGTAACCCCTGAGCACCACTGGATGTGTCCCAAAAACCAAAACGAAAACCAAACCAAAACAAAAAAGAAACAGAGCAAATGAAACAGAAATAATGATTAGATTCTGGTAATAGAATGACACGTTTAAGGTAAGGGAAGTTAAAGTGGGAGTAGAACTGATGGAAGGAATCAGTTGGTGGTAAATGGAAATTGCAGATTTAATTGCAGATATGATAGATATGAAGGTCTGACATATATGCTGCACATATGAAATCTATACAGTGTTGTCAATGTGACCACCATAAAGATAATAAGATGTATGCTTTATGAAGGAACATTGCTATAAAATGTTAAAAAGGTCAGCATTCCATTAACAATTTGAACTATGACTCATCAAATTTTAGGCCAGGTATTTGCAAAGAAGCAAGGAAAGAGTGATAGAGGTAAGACTGTCCCACTACTTCTTTATATTCAGTCACAGTTTTTCCTTGTTCATGTTGATGCAATTTTTTGGGGGGCTTTTTTTTGGGGAAGGGCTCATACCCAGCAGTGCTCAGGGTTACTCCTGGCTCAGAAATCACTCCTGGCAGGCTCAGGGGATCATATAGGATGCTGGGATTTGAACCACCATCTTTCTGCATGCAAGTCAAACACCCTACTTTCATGCTACCTCTCCAGTCCATTGATGCAATTTCTTAACCACAGGATGCTATTCTGCTGGTTGGTAAATTATCCTCCAACAACACCATCTTTTGGACTCTCAGTTGGAACTGCTAAAGAATCATTAAATTTACTGTATTGGGCATCTCTCTGAAGAACAATTGGGGTTCTTTTCTTTCCCCTGGGAAATAAAATTTTACTGGTCTGTTCTCAGTAATGAATAGTATTATGTGTCTTGTTGCATAGGGAGTACATAAAACCTGCCTTGGATGATAGATTTTATAGCCCCAATGAGCGTTAAACAATGTATTTAAAGCTCTTATCATGCTACTTGAATTCTAGGTTGCATTTAGCATTTAAAAACAGGATAGTGCAAAAATAGAAATGAAAACAGAAGACGATTTCACAGTTTCCCAGGGTCAAGGCAAGAATGTACAAATCAGAGAGGGAAAGAAAATTGTATCTAAAGATAGAATATACTGAGAAGCTTTATCTTTAGTTCAAGTTTTATATTATTATAATTCTGGTATGCAACTATAGATGATATATTTGTTATAAAAATAAAACTAACTGGAGATTTATACAAAACAAAATTTAAAAATTAAAATTCAGCTTTTCAAATGGTAATTAATTTGTTTTGTCAATAAAATATGGGATTTCTTGACTTTTTTTCTGCTTTTGAGGCACACCCAGTGACACTCAGGGTTACTCCTGGCTATTTGCTCAGAAAACAGGGAGCAAGTGTTACAGAAGACTGAACACAACAACAATGATGGAGAGGAACCTCTAGAACCTAGAGACTCTATCCTAGACCCTGACCTATAACCTGCACATATACCAAGATCGCTAGCTACAGTGGCTAGATTTTCTCACACACAACCAAGAGGAAACTTTCCTGGCATCACAAAATAGCCTTTGGGATGGGGTAATGAGTATATATGGAGCCAGGGATTGATCCCATGATGGTATGCTTCAAGGATGGAGAAACACTGAATCTTTTAGGCCACAGGGAATTCCTTTTCTTCCCCAATGCTTACTGTGCCTATGCAAAAAAAAAAAAAAAAAGAAAAGAAAAAAAAAAAGAAAAAAGAAAAAGAAAGTGGGGGGAACACCAAACCCTACCACTTCAGCACTCATACTTTTTCTTGTTTTGTTTTGATTTGTTAGTTTTTGACTTTAGTGCCTTCTCTTTTTTCTTCCACTTTTCTCTTTCTTTTTCATGCTTGTGGTTATTATTTAGAGATTTATTTTTATTTTTATTTGCCGGGTCCATTTTTTTTCTTTTTTTCTTTTTTCTCTTTCTTCTTTCTTTTCTTGGAAGTTGTCACCAAATTTTTTTTCTCCCCTTTTTCTTATCCTTTTTATCTCCAATGACGGTGGAATAGATGCTCAATCTACAACAAGCTGTAAAGTGAAGGCCAGTTGCACTAGCATTCTGGAGGGTAGAGGAGGGAGATATGGGATGCATACTGGGAACAGGGGTGGTGGGAATGCCCCTCATTCATTGTCACTATGTGCCATAAATGATGCAGTGAAAGATTTGTAATGCACTTTGGTCACAATAAAAATTAAAAAAAATTGATGTATCTAGAATGATAAAAAAAAAAAGAAATCACTTCTGGCTTGGGACATAGGGCAGGGGGGGTAGAGTGAATTGCAGTCTCTTCTAGGTCAGTACATGCAAGGCAAAAGCCCTATCTCTTGTGCCATCACTCCAGTCCCAATTTTTTTTATTTTTTTTAAAGTAAGACTTCTTATAATTTCCAAATTAGCCACATATTGAGTCTATTTATAATAAATACAAGTTTCATAATGAATGAAGTTTTAATACACTACACTTATTTTAACACTCAGTAAATTTGTGAGAAAATGACTGTAGAATAAAATTATTTTGCCATAGATTTAAAATATTCTTTATGAATTGCAGCATGCATATTTTCTAAACAATCTGTTTATTAAAATTTAAAATAATCCTATATTAAATTGATTCAAAGTTTAAAATTATCTAAAAATCAATATTCACTTAAAATAGAAAGCATATTTGATAAGATTGCAAATTAACATTAAAATGCATGTATTAGTTAAGAGTGGGAAATGGTATATTTACTGAAACAGTCAAAGTTTGGTTTCATATTGCTTTTACATCTTGTATAGTAGGATACATTATCAATTCTAGAAATAGTTTGATAATATTGCAAATTAACATTAAAGTGCATGTATTAGTTAAGAGTGGGAAAATGGTATTTTTACCAAAACAGCCAGTGTTTGGTTTCATATTGCTCTTACATCTTGTATAGTAGAATACATTATCAACTCTAGAAATAGTTTGTTTCTGAATATCTATTATTAAAATAGTTACTTTATTTACAGATTTCCTTGAGGAGTTAGAATTCAGTTTTCTAGGTGATTATTAATATATTGTCATGGAGCTGGAAAGAGAGGTAGCGTAGCCAGTAAGGCATTTGCCTTGCATGCACTAAACTAGGACGGACCTTGGTTCTATTTCCAGGTGTCCCATATGGTCCCAAAGGCCAGGAGCGATTTCTGAGCGCATAGCCAGGAGTAACCGCTGAGTGTCACCAGGTGTGGCCCAAAAACCAAAACCAAACAAATAATAAAACATTGTCATGAAGAGGCTGGAGCAATAGAACTGTAGGTAGGGCATTGGCCTTGCATGTAGACAACATGGATTCTTTCTTGTGTCCAGTATAGTCCCCTGAACCTACCAGAAGGGATCCATGAGCGCAGAGCCAAGATGAAGCCCTGACCACTTCTGACTGTGGCTCCAAAACAACAACAACAAAAAAACCCCCAAAGATACTGTCATGATCTATGCAATATAAATATGTAGTATTGTATTCAAGTGAAGATTAAATTGATGCTGGTTTTATTTAATTTTATAGAGGGGTTCTAGGAAGTTTTCTTTCCTTGAGAAGATTAAAATTTACATGTGATAAACTGAAGATTGTTCTTGAGTTTATTGTCCAAGTCCCTCCAAAGACCTAGATTCTTTCTCCTGAAGAGTTATAGACATTGGGAAAAGGGAGGAGAAAGATGGCCAGCTTTATTGTATAGTAATGTATCATTATGACATATTTTTCTATTTATGATTCTAAAAAGAATCTGAACTCTAAAGAAATAGAAGTTAGGAAGACTGAAAACATTTGAAGGGTACAAGTCACATCTTGGTTTTGAAGCCTTGAGGCTCTCAGGTGTTACTCCTGGCTCTGTGCTCAGGAATTCTCCTGGCAGGCTCTGGGAACTAAATGGGATACCATAGATCAAACCGGGATAGGCCATGTGCAAGTCAAACATCCTACCTGCTGTACTATCGTTTGGGTCATTTATATTTTCATTTCAAAGAGAAGATTGCTGTTTCCAGGTCTGAGGATAACATCTAAGATAGAGATAAAAGTTTTATTGGGATACGGACGTTTTCAGCTGGGACAGTGGTCCCTCAGTCAGCATTTGGAAATGTCCTCATATCATGCACATAATGTGCTCAGTATTTGTTTCCTTCTCTCTCTCTCTCTCTCTCTCTCTCTCTCTCTCTCTCTCTCTCTCTCTCTCTCTCTCTCTCTCTCTCTCTCTTCTATCTCTCACTCTCTCTCTCCTCTCTCCGTCTCCTCTCTCTCTCTCTCCTTTCTCTCATATTTTAAACATAGGAATAATGGAGGCAAAAATCTAATTTATTTTATCCAGTCCTTAGAATATAATTTAGAGATTGGCACATAGCAAGTGCTTAATAAAATTTGTTGAATAAATGAATGAATTACTGAGGACTTCGTCAAAATAAGATAAGTAATCTGTAGATTGGTACATACCCTGGAGGTCTATAAAGAAGGACAATGAAGCCATTTCGGGCTGGAGAGATAGCACAGCAGGCTTTGCCTTGTAAGCAGCTGATCCAGGACCAAAGGTGGTTGGTTGGAATCCTGGTGTCCCATATGGACCACCGTGCCTGCCAGGAGCTATTTCTGAGCAGACAGCCAGGAGTAACCCCTGAGCATCGCCGGGTTTGACCCAAAAACCAAAAAAAAAAAAAAAAAAAAAAAAAAAAAAAAAAAAAAAAAAAGACAATGAAGCCATTTGTACTTAAAAATCAATCCTTTAAGGCCAGAGGCCCAACTGAGATGGGCCTGGATTTTATTCCGGGCATCCCATATGATGCTCCCCCACATCCTGCCAGGAGCAATTTTTGAGTGCAAAGCCAGGAATAACCCCTGAGCGCCACCGGGTATGACCCCAAACAAACAAACAAAAAAGAATCAATCATTTAGCATCTGTTTAAAGAATATTACATGTAGAATTAAGAAAATAATTAAATAACCTCACAGAAAAGATGAACTCACAAAGATTCACAACAGTTACTTAGGATAATATTGGAGAGCTGTTCACAAACACCAGTATACATTTTTATTTTCTGTTACACTTTATGTAGTATATAAAAATGTCACATTTCTGAAGCGTGATACTAATTTAGGTTGAAGCCTCTAGAGTAAAATAATCTTGATATTTGAAAAACATAAAAATTATTTAAAAGACATTTTGGGTAAATGTAAGCATTTATAAAAATGAGAATTGTCCCTCCTCAGAGAAGATTTGTGAGAAAAGATAGTGTGAAAACAATGAAGTGAAATCATAGAGTTGAGTTGCAGACATATCACCTAAATTGTCACATTTTCTATGTTACATGGTACCATAAGCTTCTACCACTTTTTGTTTTATATAAAGAAATTAATTACTTAGGAGAATTTTAGGTGGTAACATACTTGACAGCCTTTTTGTTTTGTTCCTGAAAAAATAGTTTGAATATTTAAAATTAATATAAAGAAACTAATGATTATTTAGCATAATTATGAAGTGTTAATTTGATTTGTTCTTTTAAGATTTGTTTCAAAATTCTGTATGTTAATTGCTAAAATATATGATAGAGTTTAGAACTATTATGAATATATTTTTAAATTTAATGTTCAGATTGATACTGTAATATGCTAAAATTGATTTGCATGCCACCAAGTAGGAGTATTACCAGCTTTGCTAAATATACTCACTAAAGTTAATCTGTATGTGGATCCTTTTAGCTATTCTATAGTTTAAATTTTTTTTAATTTCATTGACTTATAATTTGTTTTGTTTTTATTTTGGGACCACACCCAGTGGTCCTCTGAGGTTATTACTCACTCTCTGCTCAGAAATTACTTCTGGTGGTGCTCTGGGAACCATATGAAATGTCAGGTAATAAACCAGTCAAGGCAAATTCTCTACCTACTGTGCTATTGAGCTGGCCCCAAATTTCTTTGACCTTTTGTTTGATTTTATTGTCTTTATTTTTTCTAAGACCCTTTATTTAAATGCACAGTGTTGAAGAGGAAGGGTCAATCTTGGCTTATTATAATTCATATTTAAGATAAAAGGTTTTATAAATTTTATGATATTTAACTACAAAATTTGAAGGCGGAGGCAATGAAATTTCCCAATAATTGATTAAAGAATGTCCACTATACTCTTTTATTTACATTTTTGGGTTTGAGGTCACACCCAGCTGTGCTCAGGATTTACTTCTGGCAGGGCAAAAAGGGTTTCAGGGACCAAAGCCAGGTCAGCTGCATGCAAGGCAAGAACCATTCTCATTGTACTATATATATTTTTGGTTTTGGGGCTACACCCATTTATTCCTGGCTCTGTGCTCAGAAATTGCAGACATGGGGACCATATGGGATGCCTGGATTTAAACCAACTTTGGTCCTGGATCTGCCACTTGCAAGGCAAATGTCCTACTGCTGTGCTATCTCTCTAGCCCCAATATATTCTTAAATTTCTAAACACATTTGCCATCAATATATGTTAATTTTATTAAACATTTTTCTGTTTCTTTTGAAATAATTTTATTATGATAATAAAACTACACATTAAATTTTTGATAAAATAATGTTTTTTTGTCATACATTTAACTTACTTGTGATTAGTTTTTAAAATATATCAGGATATGTGAGATAATTTTGTGTATGGAGATTATACATTTATGGTCCTAAGGCTATATATTTGCTTTTTATTATTGGATGTGTGCTTATGACATAAATGTTGGTTTGTGTTATACAGTATTTTTTGAGGCTTTATATGTTTATGACAGCAATGTTGGTTTGTGTTATACTGGAATCTTTTTGAAGGTTTATATTTTACATATGCTTCCCAACAACAAAGACCTTGATTTGTTATTTCGATTCATCCTCATGATATTTATCATTTAATGACATGTTAAATTGATTTGCATTGAGTGTGAATGAATACTCATGCATTTTATCTAATTTCTACATCGTTAGTACATCTATTTATGTTGTTTATTCTATATTTAAATTTTTAATACTTTCCTTTTCCAATTTTGCTTTACCCTTTACATTATTTTGTAAATTAGAATGCCTATAATCTATTTTTCATTGCTTGCCATCTAACTTAAATCCTACCCTTGACTATATTGTTCCTATTGTGGCTTTCTGCCAAAGAACTTAAGGAGAGATCTTAAAATACCCTTAAGTGCTATTATGTTATACTAATATTTCAAACTGATCATACTTTTCTTTTACTCACAAACTGTCATTATTATAACATATTTTCTTTTTCTTTGATGTTATTCTCCACTGTGTTTATACCTGTGTCCTTTAATACACATCCTGTCTTGTGTTCATTTGTTTAGCTAAGAGTAAAGGTTTTTCCCATGAACAATTCTGGCGTGCTCTCAGCTCTTTCCTCTTCTGAAGTGTCTCGTCAGCCTTTTATCTGTAATATCCTAAAATATTTACCATATGTGTATATATATGTGTGTGTGTGTATGTGTATATGTCCTTATATATATGTTGCTTCTTATTTCAGAGAATACTTTCATCCTTCTTAATCTCATTTTTTTAGTTTCTCAGTGATGCACTCTAAAACATTTTTGAAATCATTCTATCAGTTTTTAATCACTTATTCATGTTTTCTTTATATGCTATTCAGCTCTCTTAATACTTTATTTAATTTACTAATAAAATGTATTATTATTAAATGGTTATTATTGGGCCAGAGAATTAATGATGTAGTATGGTGCTTACCTTTCATGCAACCTGTACAAGTTTATGCACAGACACCATCTATAGTTCTCCAAAGCCCTGTCAAGAATTATCTATCAGTCATGAGGATTAAGCCTTGAGCAGATTTGAGTGTAACCCAAACACCAAAATAATAATAGTAATAAAATGAATAATAAATAGAAGTTTATGATTAAGTCTTATTTGATTCATCTTCAATTATACTTTTAAAAAGTAGCTTTTCATTTTCCTGCTTATTATTGATATTTTTACATGCATTTGTCACACTTATTTTGTAGTCTTTGTTCTCAAACACTGATACTCAATGTTTTGTAGGCTTTGCTCTGATAGTATTTATATTCTTTAGATATTTTATTAAAGTAGAACTATTTTGAATTTAGAATGAAAAACTAATCCCTCTAGAAGGATTTGCATTTGCATTTATCCAGTTGCCAGGAAGCAATGCCAATTGAGAACTACTTTAAATTAAATGTTTGCTTGAGACATTTTGTACTACACATAGAGCAGGAATTTGAACTTCCTATTGATATTAAGATGAATTGAAATGTGAAATTCTGGGATACAAAATAAAAGACAAGCCCTATGGGACTTAGCACCTGCAAATAATTCTTCCAAAGCCCAAGGGACACCTTAATATATGTAAAGAGGATTAGGATTTAGCAGTATTGTCAAAGTATAATATTTAAACTGAAGTTGCTGCAAACTAAGGTCTCTACATTTTCAAAGTCTTCTCGGCTACTCTTCCCTGTGTAAGGAATAGTAGTGGGCAGCTAGCTTCACACTTTGGGGATGGAAATCTTAATAAGAATTGAGGTGGTGGTTTTTCTTGGGATTTTTTTATTCGGGGGGGGGGGGGGGCTGGAGCAGCTAGGGCATTTGCCTTGTATATAGCTAACCCAAGTTAATTTTCTGGCATCCCAGATGATCCTCAATTTTCCAGCAGGAATAACTCCTGAGTCAGGAACAAGAAACCCTGATCACCAGTGGGTGTGACCCCAAAATAACAAAAAAAACTTTTATTTTTATTTAATTGGATCAAAGTATATAGTTTCAGTGATTTAACATCATACATTTCTACAAATATCTTCACACAGGTGCATGATTCTCACTAAGCCCATGGCCAAGATTTCAGTACAATAAAAGATTTAATTTTTATTTAGACACTGTGATTTACCAAGTCATTTATAATAGGGGTTCAGATACATAATGTCTTATTTTCAATTCCAGTCATGCAGCATTCTTTCACCTATATCCCCAGCTTCCTTCTCATTTTCTAGTCTAACCTCTTAAGCAATGCACTTTTAGAATTTAATTATTGTAGGGTGAGGTCCTCAATTCCAGACTCCTCTGCATCTGAACTGTGAGGGTGGTGAAAGAGTGGAGTGGAATGATAGTGTAGTGGGTAGGGACCTGCCTTGCACACTGTCAAACCAGGTTCGATCTGCAGCATCCCATTTGGTGTCCTGAGCTATCTAGGAGTTATTCCTGAGTGTAGAACCAGGAGTCACCCCTGTGCACCACTGGGTTTTCACTGCCTCTCTGCTATCCCCCACCCCCCTGCCAAATAACCACCAAAAACAAGAATAAAAAAAAAAAGGAAAAAAACTTACCAGGAGAGTGAAAAGGTTTAGGCAGAGCAAAGTAAGTGTATTGAAAGAGGATACACTGGTCTGAATGACACAATGGAAGTTTCCAGAGAAAGCTAGTCATACTAGGGAACTTTTGCTAGACCACTTCAGTTTGGGTCCCAGTTTCAATAGTGTTGGATTTAATTGTTTAAATGTATACACACATCTATCTCTACAACACAGATGCGTTAAAGACCCTATTTCTTGTTCCTTTACATCCATGTTACTTTCAGACCTTCTTTCTGCTGCTTTCCCCCTTCCACTGCCCATTCATTTTACTCCTTCCTTGGCTATTTTGTTTCTGTAATTTAGACTCAATGCTTTTCTCACCTTTGGTATCTTTCACTTCCTTGACATGTTTATATAGCACAGATTAGATGAGAACATCTGGTCTTTATTCTTGCCGTTTTGACTTAGTTCAGAATCTAAGTGATTTTACTGAATTTGGAAGGGCATGCTAGAATTCTTCAATAAAATAGGTCATAAATATATATAATTTTCTCCTTATGTGTATTTTCTCATCTTTAAATCCATTTCTTGAGTAAGTGAAAAATGATTTAGATTAAAAATACCATTTTGAAACAAAGGCAATAAGGATGATTGATGAAATCAAGAGAAATTATTCTGACACCAGAAAGTAAATTTTAGCAAAACATGTTTTATTTATCATAGCAAATACAATCTTATCACTAAAGAAAGAGAAATGCCAAATAGAGGTAGCAAATAAAATGTGGATTGTTTTATAATACAGCTGATGAAAGGAGGTAAGACATGTAAATACATTGGGAAAAGATTTATGTTCCATGTTATCTTCTTTCATTGCAGATGAAACTGTAAACTCATAATAAATCAGAATAATGAGAGCGCAAATGACAAACTACTAATGAATATCATCAATTTAAAGAGTATTTAAGTTTAGTCGTTGTATTAGAAATTATAAAAAAAGCCATAAAAATTTCTCATTTACAAATTAAGAAAGAATAACGTCTTTACCATATTTCACAACAATAATTTTAAATTTTTATGTGCTACAGGCCTAAGGAGAGGTTTTAAGCACAGAATATATGAGGCCTCAGTTTTATTCCTAACACTTCATAGTCCCCTGCACATTGCTAAGTGTTGCCATGTTATCGCTAAGCATTTTTATCAGTAGCCCCAAGAACCCACTGCTGGGTATGGACTCTGTAAAAACCATTTCCACTATATAGATGACAAATTGTGACGCAGAGAGGAAATTTTTTTAATTTATTTAAACACCTTGATTACATACATGATTGTGTTTGGGTTTCAGTCATGTAAAGAACACCACCCATCACCAGTGCAACATTCCCATCACCAATGTCCCAAGTCTCCCTCCTCCCCACCCGACCCCCGCCTGTACTCTAGACAGGCTCTCCATTTTCCTCATACATTCTCATTATTAGGACAGTTCAAAATGTAGTTATTTCTCTAACTAAACTCATCACTCTTTGTGGTGAGCTTCCTGAGGTGAGCTGGAACTTCCAGCTCTTTTCTCTTTTGTGTCTGAAAATTATTATTACAAGGGTGTCTTTCATTTTTCTTAAAACCCATAGATGAGTGAGACCATTCTGCGTTTTTCTCTCTCTCTCTGACTTATTTCACTCAGCATAATAGATTCCATGTACATCCATGTATAGGAAAATTTCATGACTTCATCTCTCCTGACAGCTGCATAATATTCCATTGTGTATATGTACCACAGTTTCTTTACCATTCATCTGTTGAAGGGCATCTTGGTTGTTTCCAGAGTCTTGCTATGGTAAATAGTGCTGCAATGAATATAGGTGTAAGGAAGGGGTTTTTGTATTGTATTTTTGTGTTCCTAGGGTATATTCCTAGGAGTGGTATAGCTGGATCATATGGGAGCTCGATTTCCAGTTTTTGGAGGAATCTCCATATCGCTTTCCATAAAGGTTGAACTAGACGGCATTCCCACCAGCAGTGGATAAGGGTTCCTTTCTCTCCACATCCCCACCAATACTGTTTATTCTCATTCTTTGCGATGTGTGCCATTCACAGAGAGGAAATTTTTAAGGCATTTATCTAAAAATTGATTTTATAATTAAATAGACTGGAAAAGATTTTTAAAAATTTACCCTTTAGACAGAATTGATGTGACAAAACTTTTGTCACATCAAGTGTTGGTAGGAGAACTGCAGCCAAAAATTGTAGAAAAGTTCTATTTAAGTGGCATGTTAGGCAATTATGGAATAAACACATAACATTTTTTGCTGGATTTAAACTTCTTTAGTATATTTATCAGGTTTTAAAATGTTATATTTTGTTATGACTTTTGATTCGGAAAATGTTTTAAATATTTACCCTTACAATCACAACCTGTGTTCATTTGGTTGAAGAAAACTCTATCTATGATTTCCTAGACTTTGAACTTCTGAGATGCTGGGCCTTTAACTGGTTTGCTGAGACCTTAGAAAAGAATTGTTTTTCTGTACATAATGACCAAGACAGGCAAGAATTTTGGGTGGGGAATTGAATGGACACGCCTGCCAATGCTCAGGAATTACTCCTGGTGATGCTCAGGAGATTGTATACGATGTAGGGAATCAAACCTGGGCTGGCCACATTGTAGGCAAATGCCTTGCCATGCTATCATTCTAACCCCAGGTAACAATTTTTTCTCTCTCACTATATGTTGTAGACTTAGTTTTCACCAAAATAGGCCTTTTGGAGTCCCTCTTATTCCTCTGTCTTCTACATCATCATTATCAGACAATTAAGCCCTGAAACACTCAAAGGCAAACCTAAGTATATAATTAATATGCTAGATTAACCAATTTACTTTTCTTCCTTTTAAAATATTCTTTCTGTTAGACATCTGTGAATTCATTTCATTTAGAAATATCTAAGTAACTTGCCCTTCAGAATTTTTATTTAAATGTATTTTAAGTACATATCCCCTTAGAATTTTTGTTTATTACAGGTAACTAAATCAGTGGTCTTCCCAAAATGTAAAAATATGAACATATAATGTTCCAAATTATATCAGCTATTTATCAAATTTTTACCTGAAATGGCAGAATGTTTTCAAGATGATTTACACTCAATTTCTGTCAGGTTATTCAATTGCTATGAATACTATATACTTTTATTCTAAAATGATATTTTACCTAATTTATCATTTATTTCATAACTCTTACATAATAGTGATCATCATCTTTTGTAAATGTCAATGTTATGACTTTCTATCAGTTCTGAGCCACTAACAACTTGCTAGAGTTAAATAGGTCAGATGTTGATCTAATCTCAGACATGAGTCACTAAGGTATTAAAGATGGAAAATAATAATGCTACTCATTTTCATTTTTGAGAAAGCCTTAACAGGCTGATTCATTCTTATTTGTCTCTTTGGAAAGAGACCTACGCAAGCAAGGCTGCTGCACTTCACACCGCCCCATCGCTACTTCATCCAAGGGTCAGGGATGAGATTTGTAACAGGATATAATGATATAAGGTTAAGGATAAGGTTTATATTATTATATGATTGTGACACAGGATTTTACACACATAACTGTGTTTATACACACACCCCTATGTGAAGTGGAGTGACAAAGATCTATAGAAGGATTGAGGAGCTTTTAGGAGCCAGAGAGCTAGCATAGCATATGTGGTATTTGCATTGCATTCAAGTGACTGGGGTTCAATTTCTGGCAACCCATATGGTCCCCTTACCCATCAGGAGTGATTCTTGACTGCAGAGTCAAGAGTAATCCCTGAGAATTGTCAGGTGTGGCCTCAAAACAAAGCAAAATAGTCCCTCTCAAAGACAAACTGCAGAAGGAATAAAATCTTCTATTGGATTGTTTGGGACAAGTGTTTTTAATGTGTTTACCACCAAAAATAAACATTTTCTCGAGAAGGGTTTTTTAAATGATCATAAAAGGCACTGTTTCTACTCTCTCATTTTATTTTAGTAACCTCAACGTCATCCAAAACACTCGGCCCCTACCTCTTCAGCTTGCATCAAATCTGTCTTACTTGCCTTTTTACTCATAAATTGTCCAGTATCCGGCCATTTTTATTCTCAATTAAAGCTCTTTTTCTAAGTAAATTTCTGGCCAAAAAAAAAAAAAAAAAAAAGCCACATGAAGATATGACAATAAACCAAATTTTGGGAGCACAAGGTATTGAGAGTTGCTGCCTCAGCTGATATCACAATCATCCTACTATTTTCATTTTTTTTTCATTGAATCTCTATATCTTAGTCTACATGAACTCAAGAGACAAGCTCTCAAATCCTGCTGAAAGGAAAGTTTTTCTCTTCAGGCCATTGCCATTCAGTCAGAAAACTACTATGATTTCAAAATAGCCAATTGGTTTTTGGTTTTACTACTGTGATTATTTGCCTTACTTTTTAGATTCTGTGAATATAGAAATGAGAGCACATAGTTTTTGATCACCAAGAATCTGTGTTATCATCTTAATAAAAAGAGAAAAGAAATAACTTTTATTACAGGTAATTCACCTTCTGGCACTTTGTTATGTGTTTACAAGATGGTATTCAAACTCCAGGGTAACTCTATAAAATAAATAAAAAGTTATGAATCAAAATCAGTTTTTTTCTGATGCAAAGATCATGTTTTTATAAGCAAATCCCTGTGTAACAGTTAATTCCATATTTTGCTTGCCAGGTTCTACATTTTGGGAATGAAGACTTTTAATTGGGGCATCTTTTCTTTAAAACCAGAGTCTTGAATAACATCTATTTTATGAGAGGGGTTACATATATACATATATGTGTATAGCACCCACACATATATGATAATTATGTTGACAAGCGTAATTATTGACATCTGGCTTATTATTTGAGATTTTTATAGCAGTAGATTAAGTGGCAAACTCATATTATTCAGATTAAAATTATTATGATATGTATTTGGATTATAAATTCTCATGTCATGTATTATATTTTGGAAATCTTCTGATTTATGTGATTATGGACTCATGATTTGTCAGTTGTTGTGGACTCTGTTTTTTTTTCTTATTGGAGATACTATAAGGTAAACAAGAATTTTATGCTTAAATGTTTGGCAAATAATGAAGAAAATAACTTATTTTACCTACTGAAAAGCTAGATGAAGAATAGACACAATAAGTTTTGAATAATGTCAAGTTTGAGCGGAGTAATCTGGAATTCAGAGATTTTATATTTATTATTTATTTATTTATTTGTTTGTTTGTTTATTTATTTTGGGGGGTCACACTCGGTAGCGCTCCAGGGCTATTCCTGGCTATACGGTCAGAAATCACTTCTGGCAGGCTCAGGGGACTATTTGGGATGCTGGGATTTGAACCACAGTTCTTCTGCAAGCAAGGCAAACGCCTTACCTCCATGCTATCTCTCCAGCTCCTTTTTATTTTTTTTTCTTCAGAAGGAATTTGAAACTATTTCTCTCAGAGGGCAGGTATATTAAAATATATTTTTCTTATTATCCTTGAAAGAACTACTAATTAAGATACTTAATAATTTTTTAATTTATTAGTTATTTGGAAAGACTAGGTTAGTCTACCTACTTTTTAATTTTAAATGCTTTTATAGAAGGAAATGGCAATAACTTTCTTTTATCTTTTTTTTTTTTTTTTTTGGTTTTTGGGTCACACCCGGCGGTGCTCAGGGGTTACTCCTGGCTGTCTGCTCAGAAATAGCTCCTGGCAGGCACGGGGGCCCATATGGGACACCGGGATTCGAACCAATCACCTTTGGTCCTGGATCGGCTGCTTGCAAGGCAAACGCCACTGTGCTATCTCTCTGGGCCCAACTTTCTTTTATCTTAATAAAATATACCCCTTTGACCAAAGTCCAAATTAAATACTTATTAATCTTAATCATGCAACATCTCAAATCACAATTATACATGTATCTTTGTACCACAATTTTTAAAAAGAAATGTTAACATTGAAAAGCATCACATATAACTATAAATGCTTTATATTTAAAGCACTTAAAAGAAAAATACTAAGTCAACAAATTAATAGTTTGCTTTCTTACCAGACATCCAAGAGTTATCTTTATATCAATTATGAATGTGTTTAGTTGGTAAAAAAGAAAATACGATTTTTCATAGCTTTATGAACAAAAGCTTATTTTATTTAGTGAGAAACTGATAGGTTGGAGTTGTTGGTATTGGTTCAACTATTATTATTTCTTTCCTTTTCTTCTTTTTTTTTTGAGGTGGACTTTGTCATTCTTCATGGAACTATGGGATTATTCCCATCTCAATGCTTGGGTTTCACTCCTGATAGTTCTTGGGTAACCATGGAATGCTAGGGTATTTACATGGGTAAATGCTATATAAAGCATGTACTTTAGTTACTTCAACTATCTTTTTGGCTCTAATCAACAGAGTCTGAAAAAATAAACTCTTCCTAACTTTTTCATCCATTATTGTCACTGTGTTGGCTTATATGTTCCTATATGCCATGTTCCTGTATGTTCCTTATATGTTCCTGTATATTCCCAAATGATTGTGACAAAGTAAAGCATCATGTCCATAAGATTAGGTAACGTAATTGTTTAAGCAAAAGACCTTCTCCTAAAATGTCTTGTCCAAGCAAACATTCCTACACATCTAAAGATTGAAATGGGTTATCTGTCCACCCTGGGTCTATCTTTATAAATAAGAATTTTTTTTAACTTCACTGGCTGCGAGAGGCTTCCCATCCTAGTGACTGGGTGATAGTCATCCACTCGTGCTATATAGAACTGACAACGACTATAAACAAGAGACATTTTTGTCCACAAAAGGAAAACAAGTATTTCAATGAATTCAGAATTACATAATGTAGAGAACAGAGAGTGTAAGTTTTTTTTCCAGAATAACTTGAGCTAAAAATTTGCCAAAATCTTAAAGTTTGGTGTAGAGATATCATAATTCTTTTAACAAAGGGAACTATTTTATCAAACTATTGTTAGAAAAGATAATTATAGTGTCATTAGCCTGTATCAACCAGGAAATCCTAAACTAATTCTAAATAAAACTAACTTAAAGTTAAAAATGGTTGTTTTATTATATAAAGTGTCTCAAATAGGGAACCTGGACAAAGACTCAGGCTTAAGGAATTTGCCTGGAAAGTATAAGGTTGCGAGATTTAATTGCTGGTGCCACCCACACACGTTAGTGTCCTAACAGACATGCTATTAGGAACCCCAACAGAAATAGTTTGGGAGTTTGCTCAGTTACTTTGGAAGCACCCAGAGCAAAGAAAGCTTGAGATTATGACCCTGTTTTCAGTGTCACAATTATGCCTAATATATCTGAAAACTACCATTATCCCACTCCCCTCTCTTCCTGCACCATGGTTGGGATTCCTGGTGAGTGAATGTTTAAAAAATTACAACCTAAAAGTGTTGGGCCACACAGATAAATACAAAAATTAAAATATTTGCCTAGTATGGCTGATCTGGTTCAATCCCCAAAACCTCATATGGCCCCCTGAAACCCACCAGGAGTGAACCCTAAGCAGAGAGCCCTAAGAACTACCAGGTGTGGCCTCAAATCCAAACATCACAAAAAAAGGACTTCAAAGTATATATTGCAAAGTAGTATTTTTGAACCAAGAAGACTATTTTTCTGTAGTACCTAACACAAAATGGTAATTGGTAGTGTGGTATGTATGAGAATATGCCAGAATGTTTTGTGATCAGTTTCTTATAATTTCATAAGTTAGATGTTAATTTTGAGAATGAAATAGCCCAGATTTTACCCTATTAGCAAACTTTCAAGCTACCTTTCCATTGTTTTATGTACATAGAGAATAGAAGGCACCAAGCTTGGGAAAAAATTCAGTTTTAGCAGAAACTTCAGCAGAAATAGTAATCAAAACAACATCTTATGTCTGTTTCTCTAATTTATGTGAAACAATGTGATAAGTGCCAGATGTTTATATGTATGGCTAGTACACCCCAGGCAGAGAATTCCAAAACTAGGAGACTCAATGCTTTGAAGAGAAACCTTACTCATTACTCTGGGGTAGAAACATATCTCTCCAGGGAGGGAAGAAAGCAATAAATCCTTACTATCCTGGGATATTTCCACGTCATTTCAGAAGAATATATTTTTCTCTTTGAAAGAGTTTTCTGTACAAATAAGTCCTTTGGGATTTGTTTAGTGCAGGAAACAAACCCAGGATTCTTAAATGCAAAGTATGTGCCTTCCCATTGAGCTACATTCCCAGCCACCAGTCATGGCATTTGCTTTGAAAGTTTAGGTTTTAAATGAATATAAGGAATCTTCAGAGAATTATCTGCTAACAGGAGATTGACATTGTAAAATATGATTCTTATGTTGTTGCTTTAGCTGTAGGAGCCACTTCTTGTTGTTCTTGAGACCACCATGGTCACAGGTAATGAGGGACGTTTAATGCTAAGTGCTCTCTACTGTTGAGTCACATCCAAGCCATGAAATGTCATTCTCAGTAAAGGTTGGAAAGCCCCATGGATTAGTACAATTTATTATTGAAACCTAATAAAAATAATGGGTATGTTTTAATCACCACATGAAATGAGACATCAAATATTCCATCCACTTTCCTCCCTTTTTCCCCTAATCATTGGAGAATTTTTTTACCAGTCCTTTTAAAACTCAGCACCATTGAGGAATAAAAACCCTGCAGCATGTAAAAAGAAAATCAAATTATGCTGTTCCAATTTATTTTACACAATAGATACTCAATGATTGACTATTGAATTGTAATGATACTTAAGAAGTTGGACCACTTGTCTTAGTCAGTTTTGGTTACTTTAAAAAATAGCATATAAGAATGGCTTAAAAGACAAACATTTATTGCTCAGAGTTCTAGAGACTCTGAAGTTTAATTATAAAGAGTTGATGTCTGGTGAGAACACTTCTTGGTTTGTAGACAAATGTCACCTTGCGGAATCTTCATGTGTTGGGGTAGGAGTTAGGAGAGGAAGAATTAAAGAGGGAGAGAAGAAGAGAGAGTGCACACAAAGTGTGTTCCAAACTTCTCTTACTGTAAAAGAACTAATGGTCTCTCATGGGCATCCTGCTTTCATGTGACCTCCCCCAAAACGAATTACCTCCCATATGTTCCACACTTAAATACCATCATTTAAAGAACTAAGTCTGCCATTAGTTAGGGTGTAAAGTGGAATGGATAGGAATTTAGTCTGTGGCAATGTGAACTAGTTTATGAACAGCAACTACATCTGCTTTGTTGTTAACTAATTATTTTTCACCTAAACTGTAATACATAAATATAAGAATTAAAATTTGAACATTCGGGTTTACAGAAAAGACTTGCCAAGTTTCCTGATTTGACATTAATTATGAACAAGCTAAGAAGAGAAAACTGAATGAAATAAATCTTGTCTAAATGAAGTTTAGCTGATCACCTTTTTAACTGCAATCACTTCGGCAGACCTTCGTTTGCTCCCCACAGGAGTGCTCAAACTAAGGTCCATGGGCCACATGTGGGCTATCAAGGACATTTATCTGGCCACCAGGTGTTTTGGCTGCCACCGTCTGTCCTGCGTAACAGCTCATTTATTCTGGGCCAGCAGTGTTTATATGTGTGTAGACTGTGTGCTGCACTCTCCAACTTCATTCTGTCTCTTGACTCCTCTCAGTCTCAGGCAGGGATCCTGAAACTATGGTTTGTGGGCCACAATTGTTCATAGTTTTTTTTTTTTTAAACTATATTCCTGCCATCTAAATGTCTGAGGGAGAGCGAATTAGGAGAGTGAATTATAGCCCTATTTAAAAAGTTTTAGGACCCTGGTATGATCCCCTAAGCACTGCCTGGAGCACAGGAATAACCCCTGAGCACTACAACCCCCAGAACAAGAACAGTAACCACAAAAATAAAATAAAACGAAAAATGAAATTAAAAAACAGAAACAACAAAAAAGAGAAATAAAGAAAGGAGAAAGAGAGAGAAAGAAAGGAGAGAAAGAAAGAAAGGAGAAAGATAGAAAGAAGAAAGAAAAGCAAAAGAAAGAAAAGAAAAAAAGAAAAAGAAAAGGATTTTTTCCAGTATAAGGAGAAAACACATTCACTTTTGTCTAAAAGAAAATATAGTCTCTCTGGACAGACTAAGCATTTTGATGTCAAATTAGCAAATGGTACCCCTTCCCAAGGCCAAATGCTAATCTTACCCACAGCTGGGAGGGGTCTGTGGTTGCTAATTAAAGTGGTCTGGGGAGGAGGGGTGAAAGAACTCAGCAGGAAGACTGAGAGAGACTTGAGAAGACAAGAGAGGGAAAGGGGGGAGAGTGGGGAGAGAGGGGGAGAGAGAGGAGAAAGGGAGAGATCAGAGAGCATGGATGCAGAGGCTGGTTAGAGCCTTATAATAAAGGTTCATCACTCATAAAACTTCATGACTATTGTCTCACTTCCTTGCCGTTAGCCTGATACTCAAAGACCCGTGGGCTGAAGGGCTGCAGGCGCTGGGTAGAGCCGAGAAATGTTCCATCCACCATCCACTCCATCCATCCATCCATCCATCCATCCATCCATCCATCCATCCATCCATCCATCCAGGACTTTATAATTAAGAATTAATACAACAAACAAATATTCATTATTTGTGAAAAAGTTTTTTT
This sequence comes from Suncus etruscus, assembly GCF_024139225.1. Lineage (NCBI taxonomy): Eukaryota > Metazoa > Chordata > Mammalia > Eulipotyphla > Soricidae > Suncus > Suncus etruscus. The sequence goes on along the minus strand of NC_064867.1, from coordinate 16,212,271 downwards.
TAAGCCTGGGATAAAAAGTGGAGAAAAAGTCCACCCTAATGGCTGCTATTTTCTGTCTTCTATTGGTTTCTGGACTAGAGATAAAGCAAAGAACTGAAAAAGTTCAACAGAACATAGGAAAATATTCCAGTGAAGGGCTACATATGGTAAGACCATAACCCTATAAAAGTGCCTATATTTTCGAAATGATACTCTTGTTGAATGAGGAAATGAGAAGAATGATATGAAAGACCAGGAAACTCTTTGTGGCTAGTTGAGAGAGGAAGACTGTTATGTCAGTAATTTATGATAGAGGTACTACACCTGGGGAGAGATGAAAGAAGGGTGTGTTGGGGCCAAATGGGAGAGGGGAGTGACATCATGCTATACATAGGAGAGTAGCTAGTAGTATTCCAGATGTAGCTTATCTCTAAAGGAAGTTCTTGAGGATAAACTGGACTTTAGAGTTTTGCCAGCTTCAATGCAAAAGATCTAGACTTTCTTGTATCTTATTGTTGAACCATTAGCTCTGGAACCTCCCCGAACAAATGTGAACTTCCAGGTTCCCCAGCTCTCTGTATTTGTGCCTAATATAGCACCAACAGTCCAAGGACAGTGCTTGGAAGAGAACTCACAAGTGCAAATGTACCAACAGTGTCATTACAAAGTCTGCATTTCTATATAGAAGCCCCAAAAGAAAGCCAGAATAAAAGCAAGCACGACAGAGAACTATAATTAGAGCTGGGGAGATGACTTAAAGGGTTGAATATCAAGCTTTGCATGCTGTAGTCACAAGTTTGAACCTCAGAACCACATGGTTTTCTGAGCACCAGAAGAAGCAAGCACTAAGGTACTAATTTCTGTGTCCTCAAAGCCAGAAAAAGAGAACTGTAGTTGTAGCAGAGGAGATAGGGGAAAAAGACACATCTGAAAGATAATAAAATAAACAGGAGAGAGAAAAAACTGAGATTACCTAAGTAATTAAGTAATAAATTTATTTTGAACTTAAGAGATAATATATGTTTGTTTGCAAATGGTAGTAAAACTGTGAAATAAATATTAAACATAATTTATGGTTAAATAAGAAAACTAATTATAAAGATATATTGATGCAGTAAGCAGAGAGTATGAAAATTTTGTTGTTGTTTGGGAGTCATACCCAGTGATGCTCAGATCTTATTTCTGACTCTGTGTTCCTGGTGGGGATCTTGGCGTCATATGTAGTGCCAACGATTGAGCCAGAAAAGAACATGTGCAAGGCAAGAACCTTAACCCTTATCTCTCTAACCTATGAAGTTCCATCGTCTTTCTTATTAATATAAACTTACAAACAGGAGGATCAAAGTGGGTTGAGTCTGCACTATATCAGAAAGTTATTGCTACTTCAATAGATGTGGTATGGTAATATATACTTTGAAAATGTGTACAGTTATATTGCTCTAGAAATTAATATGTCCAGATTAAAAGAAGACATATTGTCCTCAACCCAAATAAAGAAAAATCAAAATAACATTGAAGATTATTTTTATTGTTATTTAGTATCTCATATTATTTGATATAGAGAGAGATACAGGAAGTAAGTACAAAACAATTCAGACAGTTTTGTCAAGAAAAAGAGAAAATAATAAATGTGAACTTTCCCTGAGAGCAAAGATTAAGATACGAAAAGAAGCAAAGAAAAGATAAATACAGAATACTCTAATACTCCCCCCAACAATGTTCTGTTTTTTAATTAGATTGCTGATTTTTGAGAACTCTTAAGCTGTGGATTCTGTCCATTTGTTCAGCAGGATTCAAAATTAAAACTAAGCTTTTTTTTTTTTTTTTTTTTTTGGTTTTTGGGCCACACCCTGTGACGCTCAGGGGTTACTCCTGGCTATGCGCTCAGAAGTTGCTCCTGGCTTCTTGGGGGACCATATGGGACGCCGGGGGATCGAACCGCGGTCCGTCCTAGGCTAGCGCAGGCAAGGCAGGCACCTTACCTCCAGCGCCACCGCCCGGCCCCAGGTTTTTTTTTTTTTAACCTTTTTGGGTCACACCTGGCATTGCTCAGGATTTTCTCCTGGTCTACACTCAGGGATCATTTCTATCAGTGCCCATTGAACAATAAGGGGTCCTAAGAATTAAACCTGGGTTGACAAATGTCCTGCTCTATATACTACCACTTGAGCCTTCAATTGCTGTACTATAGAGCTAATATCATAGTTGATTTAATAACAAAAAGACAACAGATTAATTTTTGTGAAAGCTTGTTTGGTTGTATGCCCTTGGAAAAAGCAAACAGATGAGTCAAGAAATTAGTTTCATTAGTTAATATGAAAATTCTGCTGTCTCATTGAAATATTTCATTGGCTTTCAAGTTGATTTCACTAATGGAGAGACTGGCTAGAAAGACATGCGGGAAAACACAGTGTACTGACATAATTCAATAATTTCCTCTAAAGCTCCTTGGAGAAATGCATCTCTGGAAAATGGAATTTTTACTTAACATTTTGAAAATAACACTTGAATAACTTAGAAAATTGGTTTAGCAATGAACTCTGTCTGTGTAGTTTAAAAAAAATAGGCAACACTGGCTTATGAAAAAAGCCCTACATCTTTTTGAGTGAGTAACATTTCTTTAGAAAAAGGAAATAAAGTTCCAGGAGAATCTGGAACAATTTCTAAGTACATAGGAGGAAGTTTATGTTACTTAGTAAAATTCAATGCATTATTAATGAAGCTAAACTTTTTACTTTTCACATGCGGACAAATTAATTTCTTTTAGCATTGATTTCACTTAAGGACCAGAAAGGATTAACAAAATCTAACATGATCTACTTTTAGATAACCTTTCCTGGAATTGATAGGTGGTATATATGACATAATTGGGTGTTGAACCCTATTGTATTCTCACAGACCCTGGAAGATCGAATGGAGTCTACTGAATTAACAATGGCCTATTTAAATCTGGCTGGTTGGTCTTTTTCTGAAAGCTGGAAAGTAGAAGTTATTGTTGAGTGGTGCTTACCTGGAGCTGGAAGTTTATTCTGGAGAAAAAAAAGAATTAAAAATGGTTAAGAATAGTCTTAGCTAAAGCATAGTTTTGTTTTTTATTTTCCCTAATCTTCTTTTCTTTAATTATCAGATGACAAGGTCCTCATGTATGCAGTCATGTTTGGTTGAGATTAATGTTGGATGGCTTCTTTTTCTCACCTGTATCTGCTCACTGGACATTCCATGTACCTTCACCAACTTAATTCCTAACTATAGACTGATTGCCCACAGATTTTTATCTTTTGCTCAGCATCATCTTTTGTGTTACTCTTTATCTTTGCAATGACTTATATACATGGTATGTTATACGTGTTTGTTTGGAATGTACACACAAATTATATTTCTAAATCTCACTTTGAGATAAAAAAGAAAGGCATTTTTAAAAAATTGTGATTACCTTACTTTTACTTAGAACTCCAGGATCTTCAGCCCTTTGATCTGAAGTTAGATTCTTTTTATGTTCAGATATGTTAATTTGAAAGTCTAAAGATTGTTTTTTTTCTAAAGTTACCTTGGTATTTTCATTGTAGATTTTCTATGCTCTCTATGTGCTTGGAGCCTATCTGAGAGGAATATGGCTGCCATTAACCAGTGGAGGCAGGGATGAGTTATTGTAGTACTATGGGGTCTTATCTGTGAGGGTCATAACTTTCAGAAATGGAGGTGAAGGCCATCACACTAAAGAACTTAATAAAATGAGTGCAAACCAAATTAGTATGTTTACTAGTAAAAGGAAGTCATAAGCATAAACTACTGCCCTGCTGCCAAGTTATAAAAGTTATAAAAGCAAGCACTCTAATTTTTAACCATCCTTCTTTCCTTGCAATGATTTTTGTTTTTTTCTTATGCTAATGTAAAACTATACTACTTAGAATACTAATTAATCCTCTATCCTGTTCTACTTCCATAGTGTATGTTAGAATGGTTAACAGTTCGGTTGAGTCCAAAGGAGAAGATTGAACATGATCATGACTGAAGCAGAAAGGCTTACATATGAGACTCTAAACCAGACTTAGATGAGATAAATAATGAAAAAATTCACCTTTCTATTGTTAGGAAAGTACATTAAAATAAATGACATGACAGCTATTTTTTCAGCTTGGTTGGGCAGAAGGATATTGACCAGCTAAAAGAATTGACTCTAAAATTAGAGAGATAATACAGTGGCTAAGGCATTTGCCTGCTGAAACTGACCTGGGTTCTCTCTCTAGCACCACATATGTTTTATCAGCCTTGCCAGGAGTGACCATTGAACATAGAACCAAGAAAGACCTCCTGAGAACAGTCAGATGTATATAAAACAAACAAAACAAAAGGGAATAGATTCCTGTCAACATTGGTAATTTGTTTTTGTTTATTGTGAGGGGGGCTATACCTGGCATAGCTCAGGGGTTATTCCTGGTTCTGAACTCAGAAATTACTCCTGGGGTTCTTGGAGTACAATATGGGATGATAAGGATCAAGCCTAGGTCAGTAATGTACAAGACATGTCCCTACCTACTATTTTATCTCTGTGACTCTACAACCAATATTTTTATTTTATTATACAGCATCTCAACCTCTGCATCTAGGTCTGATAAATTTCATTTTATGGAGGCAGAGACTTTACTGCAAATTTAAAATTTTGAGGGACAATCACATAGCATTGATGGCAGCCAAGCAGCGTGCATCTACCTGACTTGCCAGTAACACTTGCTTCACCCATATTTGAGCTTAATAGTAGAAATACCATGTTGTGACAAATTATTCAAGAAAAAAATTGCAAGAAGAAGCTTCCAGTTTCTAGGATTCACCATAGTATTTAGTTTGCAATAGAAGAGAAAGTGCTATGAACCCAAGACTGAATCCCGGCAGCCGTGTGGCTTGGCCCTAACTACCTTCCTTTGTCTCCTGAGTTTTAGTCTCTAGTCTTCACGATAATTTTGAAAACTACATAATATGTAATTTTTTTCAATAAATTATTTTTCTTCTCACATCACCTAGAGCCACTTTTATTTCTTCCAACTAAGAAGCTTGAGTAATGCGCTAAAAACGCCCACATGGAGCACTTTAAACCTCTTTCTCTTTGAGCTGAGCATTCTTAACCCACCAGTGTGTGGGAGGCAGGCTGTGTCTGCAAAGAAACCCTGGGACCCAACTCACTCAGAAGCCTCCAGAAAGGCCTGCTTGGCTGCAGAAACGCAGCATCTCTATACAGCTGTGTATCCTTACTCATGGAGGAGTAAGGCTTATGCTGTGGTCATCCCCACCACATGATTCACAGAGATGGTCTCAAAGTTCTGAGTCAGAAGAAACCTCAGGTGGGCTGGAGCAGCCCAGGAAAGGACTGTGATATTTCCATTCTGGTGTTGCAATAGGTTTCTGATCTATAAATCCTCCTGTTGGCCTCAAAATGCCAAAAAGGCATTAACATAAACATAAACTTCTCAAAAACAAATAAATGTACGTAAGAGGAAACAAATGGAAGGAAGTGGGCGCCCAGAATACGTGGTTGCTATTCCATTCTGAAAAAAGTAGATGATTAAAGGGTGGGCCGCAGTGGCTTTTATGTCTCCTTTGGATATCATCTAGTGAAAATCAACTAGGAGCTTTTACATAAGAAGAAATAAAAGACAAGTTTCCGGACTAGCAGAAATGGATAAATCCTTTTCTGAGAAGCTTGCTACAAACAGAGATTTGCTAAAATAGGCTATTGGAATGATGGAGTTGTTTATTGGAAAAAAGTTAAGTAGGGCATGCTTATCTAATTTTTAATATGAAAAATATGTGAGTTTACAGAATTCCATGAATAGAGAACAGCTCCTAGAGACATAAACATAGAAGGGGAATCAGATAAGAGAAGTGAAAGATGGATAATATTTATAATCTTAGGAAGACCAGGGGAAATCATTTTTTGATTGAATTGAATCTGAAGCATAACAAATTGAAAGGAAAATGCCAACATTAAAAAAATATCTGTAAAGCTATACCATATAAAAGTGATTCCATCCAAATCAGACACTGTTGAAATGCAGACAGTAACATGTGAGAATAAGGATATATTATATTGGATAAATATAAACTCTTAGTTTTAGCTAATAGCAGTTATATGTTCAAGGATTCATGAACATTGAGCAGATTTGAAAGAAGCCAGGCCTAGATTAGAATCCTACTTTTGCTTGCCACTTTTTCAAAGACCCACAGACTAGGTGGTTAAAAAACAAAATTTATTTTCTCATTATTTTGATGGTCACAAGTTTGAGATCTAGTTGTCAAGTTGGAAGGGCTCCTTCTGATGATTCTAGGGAAGAATCCATTTTAATTGCTCTTGTGTAGGTAAATCATTGTCTTTTCTCCATTCCTGCCTATGGCCAAATCTTCTCTCATAAAGGATATCAGTCCAGAGGGATTATGACCCTTCTAATTTAATTTTAATTTGGGAAAAGGAGCCCCCATGTATTGCTCAGGGCATGTAGGACCATACCCAGATATATTCTGTCAGGTCAGTGTTATCCTAAAAGTGCTGGGTTCCACACAAATTCACAGTATAGTGATATCTGGGGTCCTGGATGCTACATTCTGCCACATTTTTTTCTGTGCTGGGGATCCAACTTGAGTCCTTAAAGAATGTAGCACCTAGGACTTTTGATTTAAGTCATTGTTACATCTATTAATAAGCTCATATTAACCTTTAAAGACATTGTTTTTGGTCACATCCAGCTGTGCTCAGGACTTATTTATGATTGTCTGCTAGGGGATCATCCCTGGCAGAGGCTCAGGGAACCATTTATAATATTAGACATTGAACCAGAGCAAGCACATTAATCCTTGTGCTATTTCTCTGGCCCTTCAGTTAACTCTTGTTGTACTAGTGTACTGAATGAAGCCCAACAGATAAATATTGGAGAAAATTCAACTGGGCTACTAGACTTATTCACTCATTTCTTTTGAAATGTCTTATCTTAAGCATAGAAAATTTGCTGTGATATATAAACCACCCACAAAAGTCACAATAGTGACTAGCACATAACAAAATACTTTAAGGCCAATGCCATAGTACAGTAGGTAGGGTGCTTGCCTTGAATGTGGCCAACCTGATTTTGACCACCCCCCCACAAACCCCCACATATGGCTCCCAAGTACTGCCAGGAGTAATTCCTGAGTACAGAACCATTATTCTGAGTGCTGAATAATTTCTGAATATCACTTGGTGTAGCCTCAAAGTCAAAGAAAAATGTTTAAGCTAACAAGTGACAGATTGAGCTAAAAGTACTCAAAGGGGAACTCTTAAGCATTTGAAAATGGTATTTATTCAGTCCTATACTACTGTATTAGGCTAACAAAACCTTGCAAAGTTTTTCTCTGACCTTCACAATCAGAGATGACCTTGAATAGAAGTCAGCCCCCTTTTCTTTTTCTGCCATGCCTAGGTTATTAATATCTCTCACAAAGAATCTGCCCAGAAAATAGCTAGAGAAATAAGCGCAAATTTCTTTCAAGACTATATATTTTAGGTATAAAAAATTGAACAAAAAGGAGTATAAATAGATTTGTCTTACAAATTTCTCAGCTATTTATGGCTTGTTTCTCAGTATTTTTTCAGTCTTACAGCCTTCAGAGGCAGTCAGTTAAAAAAAAAAACAGCAGCCAGCAGAGGGCAGCAGAGCATCAGACAGCTGATTTACAGCTGCAGTATTGTGGAAGCCATCTTGGCAAGTGGACTTTTTGTCTTAAACATGACTTCTCACATGCTGTTCCACACTAGAACCACCTGGGAAGCTCTGAAATTTCTGATCTCTCAAAATGCTGACGGATCAACGAAAGCAGAATTTCTGGAACAGGGAACCAAACTTCACTCAGAACTATTTATAGAGTTTCTGTTAGTTGCTTGGATGTGCAACCAAGTTGGAAACCACATACCTACATTAGGTAGAATCAATAGAAAATGGTAGAGGTCATATGGGAGGTTGGGGCATATGTTAGAAGTCCAAAAAGGCAATTTGGGTATTTTGGATTAAAAAAAAAAAAGGATTTAAAGAATACATATCGGGTTGAAGCCAGAGCACAGCAGGTAGGGCATTTGCTTCACTTATGGTGAACATGGTTTTGAACCTTGGCATTTCATATGACTCCCTGAGCCTGCCAGGAGTAATTTCTGAGTGTATGACCTGGAGTAACCCCTTAGTACTGTGGGATGTGGCCCAAAATTTATAAAGAGAAAAATTGGATTTATTAATCAGATTATAAATGCTTTCCTAAGAAAAGACATTAAAAAGTTTCTAAAGCAACTAAATAAAATAACTTTTCTATTAGGATCCACACAATTATTTTTATTTAAGAACTGTGAGAGAGACAATGAAATCCCATAAACTAACACAGAGGAATTACACATTGCACTGAAAGAAAGTGATTCCAGAGTAGGAATACATGTTTACTACAACTTTTTAATTGTACTAATATTTATAAATTTTGAAAATAATTTTTCAAACATTGATTTGGGCACAGATAATAGGCTAATTATTGAAGTAGACTTTATAGATCATGAAATTTATAGACATTCTGACTCTACCTACCACTCTAAAAAGAGGCAAATGTCAAATGGAGAAGGTTGTCTTCTATGTACTGAGAGACTTTGTGATATTGTATTCTGTAATGTGATGGCTTTCTGAGTTGTTGGTAAGAATGTGTTCTAATTGTTTAAAGAAACCATATTTTTATGTGACTCAAACTATAATGGTATTTTTCAAGCCCTGTGATATTTCAAAATAAGTAAAAGCATAAAGTTTTAAGAGTTGAGAAGATTCATCTTTCTTTTAAACAGTCATTCTCAAAATGTGCTGTGTACAAGCTTACTGGGTCCCTTGAGTTTCTGATTCTGAGATTCTTGATTTAGTTATTCTCAGAAGTTCCCAAAGAATGCTAGTGTTGCTGGTTTGGGGGAACAAAAAAAAAGTTTTGAAGATCACTCACTAATTTAAAGGAAGTCATTCTTATCATCCCGTGAAGGGGATAACTCTTGATTTCGAGGTTCACTAGGTGGAATGCTTACCTCTCTCCTTAATTCAGTGCTGCCAACTTTGTACGGTGAAAATTACCTGGGGAATGTGCAAACACTGATGCTTAGGTGTCACCTCCTGAGGGGTCATCAAATGGCCTGGCCATCAAAAATTCTAAATATGCAAATAACTTATTTGCTAGAGGCTGAGAGTCATTGTTAATTAGCATATATCCTGGTTCAAGTTGATTTTTTCTTATGCCTTTGGATAGCCTCAAAAGTAATATTGTCAACATGATGAATTATCCCCACTGGCATTTATCAAAGCTGCATATAGGTCAGCACAGCTTGAAATATTTCATGTGGATTATCTCATTTAAATTTCATAGCAACCTCCAATAAAAAGAAAAGTTATAACCTATGGTTCTCTAACCTATTGTGAATCCTGTTGAGCCTTGGTGAAACAAAGAGAGAAGAAAGAAGAAAGAAAGAAAAAGAATGAAAGAAAGAAAGAAAGAAAGAAAGAAAGAAAGAAAGAAAGAAAGAAAGAAAGAAGAAAAAAGAAGAAAAAAGAAAGGGAGGAAGAAAGGGAGGAAGATAAGACAAGATGAAGAAAGGAAGAAAGGTAGGTAGGAAAAGATTTAAGAAAGAAGGAAGGAAGGGAGGAAAATAGGACAAGATGAAGGAAGAAAGGTATGTAGGACAAGAGGGAGGAAGGAAGAGGAAGGAAAGACAAGATGAAGGAAGAAAGGAAGGCAGGAAGGATGGAAGGAAAGAAGGACATGATGAAGGAAGGAAGGATGGAAGGATGAAAGGAAGAAAAGAAAGAGAAAGAAAGAAAGAAAGAAAGAAAGAAAGAAAGAAAGAAAGAAAGAGAAAGAAAGAAAGCAAGAAAGAAGGAAGGAAGGAAAGAAAGAAAGCAAGGAAGGAAGGAAGAAAGAAAGAAAGAAAGAAAGAAAGAAAGAAAGAAAGAAAGAAAGAAAGAAAGAAAGAAAGAAAGAAAGAAAGAAAGAAAGAAAGAAGAAAAAAGAAAGAAGAAAAAAGAAAGGGAGGAAGATAAGACAAGATGAAGAAAGGAAGAAAGGAAGGTAGGAAAAGATTTAGGAAAGAAGGAAAGAAGAAGGAAGGAAGGGAGGAAAATAGGACAAGATGAAGGAAGAAAGGTATGTAGGACAAGAGGGAGGAAGGAAGAGGAAGGAAAGACAAGATGAAGGAAGAAAGGAAGGCAGGAAGGATGGAAGGAAAGAAGGACATGATGAAGGAAGGAAGGATGGAAGGATGAAAGGAAGGAAAGAAGAGAAGAAAGAAAGAAAGAAAGAAAGAAAGAAAGAAAAGAAAGAAAGAAAGAAAGAAAGAAGAAAGAAAGAGAAAGAAAGAAGAAAGAAAGAAAGAAAGAAAGAAGAAAGAAAGAAAGAAAGAAAGAAAGAAGAAGGAAGGAAGGAAGGAAGAAAGAAAGCAAGAAGGAAGGAAGGAAGGAAGAAAGAAAGAAAGAAAGAAAGAAAGAAAGAAGAAAGAAGAAAGAAAGAAAGAAAGAAAGAAAGAAAGAAAGAAAAGAAAGAAAGAAAAGAAAGAAAGAAAAAGAAAAGAAAGAAAGAAAGAAAGAAAGAAAGAAAGAAAGAGAAGAGAAAGAGAAAGAAAGAAAGAAAGAAAGAAGGAAGGAAGGAAAGAAAGAAAGCAAGGAAGGAAGGAAGGAAGAAAGAAAGAAAGAAAGAAAGAAAGAAAGAAACAGAAATAGAAAGAAACAGACAAAGAAAGAAAAAAAGAAAGAAAGAAAGAAGGAAGGAAGGAAGGAAGGAAAGAAGGGAGGATGGAAGGGAGGAAGGATGAAGAAAGGAAGAAGAAAGAAAGAAAGAAAGAAACAGAAATAGAAAGAAAGAAAGAAAGAAAGAAAGAAAGAAAGAAAGAAAGAAAGAAAGAAAGAAAGAAAGAAAGAGAATGAGAAAGAAGGAAGGAAGCAGGGATGCTCTTTTAAAAAGCACATTCTCTTTTATAAGGTAAGACTCTTAAGGTGCTTAACTTGGAGTTTCTTCTCCCTATCGTACATGACAAAATGTTAGTTTAGAATGCCCCCAAATTATCCCTAGTGTAGATAATAAAATTGGCCCATTGGAGTTAAGTAATTTGCTTTAAATCATACAACTAAATAAAAAGGGAAAAAAGACCATTTTTAATTCAGGAGTTGTCTTGTGAGTCAGTGTAATGTATTGGACATATTTCACATACACATATATACAGAAACCTGTGAGTTTTGAAGAAATTTCTAGGAAAGTTATAAGGATTTGAAATGTGAGGATTTGAAATCCTTTCAGATGCTTTCTCAGTCACTGCACTCCTGCCACACTCTCAGTGTGGGCAACTGAGTGCAACTACTTAGAAAATCTCTCTGCAATTGGAGGAGCAATGATCCCAGCGGGTCAAGTAGTGTGGCCACCTTAGTGGCCAATTATGTACATCTGGTTATGAGCTCAGCAAAAATATTGTCTAAAATGAAGACAAAGATACATGTTCAAAAGTATTCAGACAAAAATCATTATAGCACTGGTTCATGTTAAAAATTATAGATTCTTGAGTATTCTATCTATAATTTTATCTCCATTAAAAGTAAGAATCAAAAAACTTTAGCCCAGAGAATTCAAGCCATGCTCCCTATCCAGAGAAATAACTATGATTGGAAGGCCAACCTCAGAGGTCCTATGAGCAGAAGACATATACTGTTTCCACTTCAGAGATGCTCGTGAAGTGGCCAGAACTTTTGCCTTAATACAGAGATTGCATACTTTTATCCATCACAACAGATGAGAAAAAGGAAATATTTGACAGAATGCTTAGCAGAGAAAACCCCAAGACTGAAATTCTTTTTCCTCTCCTGCCATCTGGTGGTACTTTGGAAGCATGTTTTCATCCAACCAATGCTGATACCAACAGTCATGTCTGAAATTCTTGTTGAGTTTTCCAGGTCAAATCCTCAAGTCACGTACTTGATCAGAAATTTAGAGATTTTAAAGGTGATGTTCAGAGCATAGCAATGGTTTATAGTTCTTCTTCTTTCGTTGTTATTTTTTTTTATTTGAAGCCACAGCCAGAGATGTGAGTTACTTAGAGGTTACTACTGGCTCTGCACTCAAGAATTACTCCTGCAGGATCTCTAAGGACCATAAGAGATTCTAGGGATCAAACTTGGGTTGACCATATGCAAGCCAACTGCCCTACCTGCTGTTCTATTGCTCTGACCCTGATTGTTTTTTATTTAACGCCAAAGTATTTCATTTTTGCTTAATATTTTTCTAAAATTTGAACTAATCATGTGACAAATAATTTCTGATTTCAAATATATTAACGAACACTTTAAATAGACTAGAAATCTACCAAAAGATACTATTTTACTAAATTGTATATTTACTTCAAATAGTGGTGATTCATCTTGAAAGGAAAAAATGCCATTTAAAAAAGTTATTTTGGGGGTTGGAGCAATAGCATAGTGGGTATGGTGTTTACCTTGCACGCAGGCAACCTGGGTTCAATCCCTGGTATCCTATGTGTTCCCAAGCCTGCCAGGAGTGATTTCTGAGTGCAGAAATTTGAGTTTTGCCAGGTATTGACCCAAAATAAAAGTAAATAAATAAAGTTATTTTGGAAATGAATGACTAATTGACTATTGTTGCTGAATACTTAGTATCTTTAAGTAGTTTACATGATCAAATGAGGAGTTAATAGTAATTAATTCAGGTTCTCTCAAATCATTCAAAAATTCAACTAAATTAATACCTTGATTAACCCAAGATTTAATTTTAATAAGATCATAAATATTTAATTGGGGAAGCTGGAGAGATAGCATGGAGACAGGGCATTTGTTTTGTTAGCAGAAGGACGGTGGTTCGAATCCCGGCATTCCATATGGTCCCTTGAGCCTGCCAGGAGCGATTTCTGAGCATAGAGCCAGAAATAACCCCTGAGTGCTGCTGAGTGTGACCCAAAACCTCACAAAAATGAAATTAAAAAAATATTTATTTTTGTATGCCATTAACTATGCTTAGCATTCACTCTAATTTTCTTTTTTTTGATTGCTCTGTGATATACAATACTGTTAATTAGTATTTTTCTATGAACATAATTCCAACACTATCACCAGTACCTGTCTCTTTCTCCAATGTCCCAATTCAATTGAGTAGATCAGTTCACCCATTCTTTTGCAACTGATCCTTTCTTGCTATCTTGCTGCATCTTTCTTCAGTCCCAAAAGTGAGGAAAATTTCTATATCTATCGCTTTTCTTCTGACTTCATTCAGCATGTTATCCTGTTTCATCCAATTTCATGGAAAAATTTTATAATATTTTTCTTTTTTAGAACTGCATAGTATTCCATTGTGTATATAATATAATTTATTGATCTATTCATTTGTAGTTATAGCCTTGGTAATTTTATACAAGATCTCAAATTTTGTATCTGAGAGATAGAACAAAGGGATAGAGGAGTGACACACAGCCACCCCATTTTTTTGTCCATGACTCTATATATAGTTTTCTGAGTGGCAGAAATCCTCAGACATCTATTTGATAGATTAATCAGGTGCTTAATTTTCCTGGCTTGTATAGAAAAGAATCCAAATGGCAAGCTCAGATTGAGGGGGAAATCCAACTCATGAGAGGAGTGGACAGAGAAATCATATAACTCTAGGTGCTCTATGTGCCCTTTTTCTATATTATGCAGCCAAAACAATTTCTATTTCAATTTTCTCACTTTCTGGACTGTGGTCTGAGATCAGGTATCATGTGAAACTGTGACTCATTCTTTCATCAAAGTTAACTCTGCCTTTAGTTTCCACAGGTATTTTTGACATCATAGTCATAAATATTGCTTTAAAAATTAAATCACTTCTGACAAGCTTTTGTTTTCTGTAAATAAATTTTTTAAATGTGTTTTTTAAATCATTGAAAACATGGACAAATTATTTGATAAAACACATATACATAGCTCAGTCATATAGTATCTCATCAAAAGTTGTTGTATTCTCAGAGTATATCACTAAATGCATTCCCATAAACAATCTTCAAACTATTTAAGTTCAGAATTATGTACAATGTACTTTTGTTCAGCAGTTTTATTTAATCTGAATGTGCAAAGAGTTTTAGTAACTATTCTTTATGGGCCTACATACCACATAATGTTGGCAAAATAACATTTTATTGTTCTGGGAAAATCTTTTCTAGTAAAAATAAACCTAGCTATCTATTTATCCTCTTAGTATGAATATGAATATTATACTTCCTGGGTCATGTACTTTGACAACTCAGAGAAGGGTGGATTATCCTATGCTTTCTAGAAAAATGCACCCAGTTAGCTATTGCTTTATCATTGCATGTTGGATGCATTCATCCCCATACCCACTGCACCTCCCTTTTTTATTCTATCAGGGCCATTTCCTGGTTATGGACAATTGAGTTTTATTGCCCTACATGTAGAGACTATGAGGATTCTGAAGGATGCCAGTCATTGCATATGATGTTTGATTTGTGCAGAACTTGTGCAGGTGTTTTAGTGACAGCCCAGCTCCCTCCAAACTGACTGCTGGCTTCAACTATGAGCCATGTGATGAATGGTTGGTTCAGGAGTGGCCTAATAAGATGGTAACTCCTGCTGTTTCTGATTGTAATTGCATGAGAAATCCCAAATGAAAATGATCTAACTCAGCATTTTACTGAGAACAGATCATTATGGAACTTCAGACAGGATAGTGGTTAAAAGTTGGTGAAGGATCTAATAGAGTTTATCTTAACCTTGCTAGCTCTCAAGTCAATGTTGGTTATTATTATCCATTCTTGCATGTACAATGTATAAGTGTCCGGTGCCCTTCTGTACAGCTATTCTTTGCCCTCTTGTGTGATTGTGAAAATAAGTTTCTTCCTCTTGTCCCTACATAACCTTGGAACCAACATCATTGCCCTCTATTACCTGTTTTATGTCTTGAATTTGCACCCAGCCTTATTCTCTTTGCTGTTGACTTGTCATTTTCTCCCATTCTAGTTGTTTGTCAAATTTATTTATCTTTGCTCCAAACATTACCACTTCTCTCACCTTCTGTTATGAGATGCATTGTAATTATGGATACTTAGAACTAATTTATAGAAAGGTCATTGTGGAAAAATTTGAAGAAATAAAGGATTCCCAGTTAGTCTAAAGATAATATCTTTTAAGGAATTTTATCTGAATCAGATAATCAGTGTGCTTTAATACATACTGATATAGCTACAGACAAAAAAGATGTATGGTACAGGAAATAGTAAATGCCTCTAATGGGATTTCTTTAGACTATAAAATTGGAGATCTAACCACTGTTCTTTATGTATCTTTTTAACCTTCTCTCTGGAATACAATTTTAAGTCAAACTAAAGTAGGCTTTATTTTTTTCAATTTTTAAAAATATCAGCAATATTCCTCTGATAGTTATTCATTTCAATTTCGTAAGTACAGTAGCTTAACAGTTTCTTTTGACTTTCATAACACTGTTTCATAATTGCTAATTGTTTACTTGGTTACTTAAGAGCTCTTTCGCCTCCTAGAATGTAATAGAGAGGTAGTAGGGTACTTTGCTATGCTTGTTTTCTATAGATTTACAAGCATTAAGCAGAGGTAAGGCATATTTAAAATATTATTTACCAAAATATATAATATATAATATATAATAATATAGAAATGCAACTACAAGACTCCTATAACACATACCATATTTTTTGCTCTATAAGACACACACAACCATAAGATGCACATAGTTTGTAGACAAGGAAAACAAGAAAAAATATTTTAAAACAAACGTTTCAATGCAAGATGTGGTCAGGAAACCACAACTGGGAACAACCAACCTGCAAGGCTGAAGTATATTTATGATATACCTGTCCACAGCTGGTTAAACACATTTACCTAACTTTTTTTTATACTTTTTTACATCATAAAATAAAAAAAATTGTTAAATCCTCAGGCTTCAGCTTCAGGTGGAATTCTCTCCGTATAATGTATGGACATTTCCCATCTTTTTGGTACAAAAAACACAGTATAACACCTTCTTCATAATTGAAGTAATG
The DNA here is from genome assembly GCF_024139225.1 of Suncus etruscus. Taxonomy (NCBI): domain Eukaryota; kingdom Metazoa; phylum Chordata; class Mammalia; order Eulipotyphla; family Soricidae; genus Suncus; species Suncus etruscus. Next base: position 16,196,205 of record NC_064867.1, on the reverse strand, counting down.
GTACATACAATTACTACAGAAATTGAAAGTAAATTTGTGGATGTACCATGAGAATTATTTAACTGGTATTATTAAATAATTAGGGAAAAGATAGCCAAAAGGTTAAAGTTAATACAGAAGACAAAGCTATGAATATCAATGTCTTCTCATATCTAGAGACTCTACTAGCATACAACTTTTAGTAATGAGAGTTGGAGCACAGAACAGAGTAGATAGGGAATTTTCCTTATGTATAACTAACCCAGATTTTATTATAGGTGCCCCATATGGTTTCCTATCCTGCCAGGATTAAACTCTAAGCATAATAAGCCCTGAGCACTGCCTAGTGTGACTAAAATTTTTTGGGTAAGGAGTACTGTTATGAGTTTTCCTTCCCAAATACTTTATTTACAAAAACACTAGTCAGTTAATAATTACAAAATATTTTAGCACCATTTTGTGTTTTTAAAAAAATCTCTTGTCATCAGAGCTTCATACCTAAGACACTCCATACTATACCCTCCACCAAAGTGCCCATTTCTCCTCATCTTTATACCTTCCTCTTATACCTTTATATCTTCCTCTCCTAACCCCAAAGCTCTCTACTGAAGGCCAGTGGTCAATCTCTGTTGTCTTTGGGCATTTGATATTTCCCTACTGTTTCTTTACACACTGAATATGAGAAAGATCATTTTGTGTCTGTCCCTCTTTTTCCTCTCTTCCTGACTAACTTCATTCAGCTTGATACTCTCCAGATTCATCCATGTAGCAGCAAAATGTATGATTTTGTTTCTTCTTATAGACAAGTTGTATTTCATTGTGTAGATGTATAATATAATAGTTTCTTTTAACCTAGTCATCTTTTCTTAGACATGGATTGTTTACTGTTGAGAATAGTGCTAGAATGAACCTAAGAGTGAAAATATATGTCTGAATAGTTTTTGGACACTTCGAGTAGATGCCAATAAATAAAAATTGCAATTGCTGGGTTACATGGAAGCTCATTTTCTAGATTTTTAAGAGGTATTCATATTGTTTTTCAAAAAGTTGAATAGTCAATATTCATACCGTGAATAAAGTTTCCATCTCCCTACAGCCCCACCAGCCATTTTTTTATTGTGCTACATGCCAGTCTCACTGATATAAGATGAAAACTTTTTTAATTTGCATTTCTCTGATAATAAGGGATGTTGAGTATTTTTATTTATGTGTGACCATCTAGTATCTCTTTAAATTTTTGTTTATATTTTCCTCCCATTTTTAATGTGGTTGCTTGTGTTTTTATACTTTTATTGTAAAGTTCTATCAGCACATTAATGTATGTTGGATATTAATCTTTTATCAGATGAGTGATAGGAAGATTTTCTCTTCAGTCTATTGGGGTCTCTTTTTATTCTGGTTTAATTAACTGATTTTTATATTGTTTTAGAATGTGTGATAAGCAGTAGCAAAGGGTTGCAGTGTAGTAGATGGTGACTTTTGTGGCCTCCTTTAAGACACATTACATAAAATATTAAAAATGCTTTTGATTCTTGTTATCATCTGAAACAGGTGGTTTTGATTCCTTAAGGATAGAAGTTGAAAATAATTTAAATAAAAGAATGTCACCCTGATTATTTTATGTTTGGAAGCAACCCTATGTTATAGGAAGTAGAACCAGTTATATGACCATAGATGCTAGAAAAATAAGAAATGGAGAAGACACAATAGAGAAACTGTAGTCTAACATTGAATCTCTCTTATGCTAGCTATCAAATAAGTAGGCTCTTTGAAAAGAAAAAAAAAAGTGTCCGTGGGACTGGAGTGATGGCAGAGTGAGTATGGTATTTCCCTTGCACACAGCTGGCCTGGGTCTGATTTCCAACATCCCATATGGCTCCCTGAGCCTGGCAGGAGTGAATTCTGAGTGCAGAGTCAGAAGTGACTCCTGAGAACCACTGGGTGTGACCTACAACCAAAAATAAAGAGCATATAAAAATGCTGCTGCAGAACAAGAATTAGTATGTAACAACCATATGAGGAATAACTCAAGGAATTCTGATACTTAGTGCATGTAATTGTATTGAGACAAATATAAACATATGTTATGTTTTTACATAGAGCTTGTTATTCCCTTTAAATGAGTAATTTATAAATAAATTTTTAAAAAAGATGTGTGCACCAGGTTTTTTGTTTTGTTTTGTTTTGTTCTGTTTTGTATAGGCACAACAAAATATGGGGAAAATAGAAAGAAAAAAGCTTTGGCCTAAAAGCAGAGAGACCTTACCCATGAAGTATCCTGACATAAGACCAACTACAGGCTCTAGTCATGCTAAATTGTCTAACCCCAAAGTCTTTCTCTGTGGTCTCAGTAAAATCTCTTCAGAATCACAGTTGCTGGGTCAGATTTCTGTAGTTAGAGATGCTGGTTTTTGTACAGAATTCTATGTCAAAGTCAGGAAAAATTAGCTTTTTTTATGTGTGACAAAATCAGTTAAAAAAGCATTCTGGACTTGACAAGAAAGGAATTTTCAGAAATTAAAAAATGGCTTTTCATTTCTCTAAAAATTATGTATTCATCTTGTCCCTAAACATACTCCATATGAATATGTTCTTTCTGGATATTCTTATTCCATATCTATGATTATTTACAATTACATAATTGAATTCCGGCTCCATTTTGCAGTGTTATCAGATAAATAGTTATGCTTTAGATTTTATCAGTCAAGCATAAAAGAACACAGTGAACTAAAATTTTCACAAATTCAGTGGCAAGGACTTCCTGGTAAACCAGGGGAGAAATGATTCATTTATTTCTGCATAGCTGATTTCATCTCCCAGTTTGATTTCTTTAGGGAAGCAGAATGTTGAATGGTCCACCAAGTCAGGTGTTAGAGTATTTTTACTTTAATTACTACAGACAGGGAGGAGGAAGTAAAAAAGCTTAACATATAAGGGAAATAAATTTAACAGCTCCATTATATGGTGAACATGATTCTTTTATTATATTGAAGACCTGGCACAAATTTGCCTCTAATTCATTCTGTGATTATCAGGGCATGATGTCATTAAACATTCAAATTACATGACTGATTGTGCCTCTTTTATTCCCATGCTAAGCGGGAATTTTCTGATTATAGATTGGCAACTCGTGAGTTTTACCTTGACAGATATGTAGTTCATTGCTAATTAATTCATCGGTGTGAAGATTGTATGCATCAATCTTTGTTCACCTCATCAAGTTGAGCTGATTCCTTTGGTCAGAACACTTTGTTACATGGGAGTTTTTAAGCCTGCTAGACTGAGGCTCTATCTCTAATAAAAGGGCCGTCTTTGTAGAGTGTGCTGTGTTGAACAGCCCAGATTTCTCCACTGAAATTTAAGGACATATTCACCCAGCCGCAGAAAGTTATAAGACAACACCTCTCTGGCATGTATTTTTTCTCTGGTTGGTGTGAGTCACTTTGCCCAAGATCCTGCACGTCCCTAGGGTAAATCATGCTGAATACTGAAGAATTTAAGCTCCATCCTCTTGTTCTGACTGAGGACTACTTTTAAAGGACTATTCTGTTCCTAGGTTTCTGTGAAATCATATGAAGTCCTTGCTTGTAATGACAACATCATAGTCCAATTTTATTTTTAATTATTTTAGTTTGCTTTTTTGGTGGCACTCAGGGGTTACTCCTGGTTCTGAGCTCAGAAATTGTTCCTGGCAGGCTCAGAGGACCATACAGAATGCTGAAGATTGAACCTGGGTTAGTCCTGGCACTCTGGCCCCAGAAAGCCCAATTTTTTTTTAACCCTTTTTAAAATTTTTTATTCTTTGGTTTTGGGGCCACACCCGGTGATGTTCAGGGGTTACTCCTGGCTATGCGCTCAGAAATTACTCCTGGTTCAGGGGACCATATGGGATGCGGGGGGATAGAACTGCAGTCAGTCCTAGGTCAGCCACTTGCAAGGCAAACACCCTACTGCTGTGTCACTGCTCTAGCCCCTAACCCCCTTTTTTTCTAACCCTGTTAATCGTTAAACAATTGTTTATTCCAATAGCAATCACTAATAAAGTTTTAAATACCGAATTATAATCTATTTTCTGAGACATTTATTCTTCATTCAATGTTTTTCTTCTCCTAGAAACTAAATTGAGCTTTTATAAAAATTTGTACTTTTAACTCCTAATGTCCAAAGTAATTGTTAGTGAGAGGGGTTTTAGAAAGTATTAAAACCAAAAAAAAGTCATAAAAGCAGGATTTTTATCCTATGAAATATTTTGACCTTATAAGAAAAAAGACCTTTCTCTCCTCTGCCACCTTTCCCTCTTCTTTCCCAGCCCTCACTTCCAGTCAGGAAAGGCCAAGAATCTTGGGAAGAACTTAGAGGTCTAAGTTTTTATTAAAATCCATGCACCATACAAATCTTAGACTTACAAATTCCAGTACTATGAAAAATGTTTGTGCATTAACCATCCAATAGTGGTAATATTTATTGTAGTCCAAGGTCATTGAACGTCTGTCTGATTTCTTGTCTCATCACTTTGAGAGCAATAAACATTACATATCCTCAGAATCTTTAATATTTAATAAATTACTCACTGAAATTTAATATACTGCAAGAAATACATATCATGTGTATCTCTTAGAAGAGATACAAGAGTAGCAAAACTATGAAACCTATAAGAAAATCTAGAATTACACTAGCTTTTATGGATTTTCTCTGCATTTCCCTATATCTAGATAGGGGGTTATGAATTATAGTAATCTTTTAGAAGAATCAAATTTTGTCATTACTAATTTCTCTTGATTTTCTATTTTTTTATTTTTATTTTTTTCAACATTTTTCCTTCTTTCTTTCCCTCTATTCAATTTTTCTTTCTTTCTTTCTTTCTTTCTTTCTTTCTTTCTTTTCTTTCTTTCTTTTTCTTTCTTTCTTTCTTTATTCTTTCTTTCTTCTTTCTTTTTTTTTCTTTCTTCTTTCTTCTTCTTTCTTTCTTCCTTTCTTCTTCTTCCTTTCTTCTTCTTCCTTTCTTCCTCCTTCCCTCTCCTTCCTTCCTTCTTTCCTTTCTTTTCCTTCCTTTCCTTTTTCTTTTTTACTTTCTTTCTTTTTTCTTTTCTTTCATTCTTTCTTTCTTTCTTTCTTCTCTTTCTTTCTTCTTCTTTTTTCTTTCTTTCTTTCTTTCTTTCTTTCTTTCTTTCTTCTTTCTTTCTTTCTTTCTTTCTTTCTTCCTTCCTTCCTTCCTTTCTTTCTTTCTTCCTTCCTTCCTTCCTTCCTTCCTTCATTCTTTCCTTTCTTCTTCCTTCCTTCCTTCCTTCCTTCTTTCTTTCTTTCTTTCCTTCTTTTCCTTTCTTTCTTTTCCTTCGTTCCTTCCTTCCTTCGTTCCTTCCTTCCTTCGTTCCTTCCTTCCTTCCTTCCTTCCTTCCTTCCTTCCTTCCTTCCTTCCTTCCTTCCTTCCTTTCTTTCTTTCTTTCTTTCTTTCTTTCTTTCTTTCTTTCTTTCTTTCTTTCTTTCTTTCTTTCTTTCTTTCTTTCTTTCTTTCTTTTTTTTAACATTTTTTTATTTGAACACCTTGATTACATTCATGATTGTGTTTGGGTTTCAGTCATGTAAGGAACACCACTCATCACCAGTGCAACATTCCCATCACCAATGTCCCAAATCTCCCTCCTCCCCACCCAACCCCCGCCTGTATTCTAAACAGGCTCTCCATTTCCCTTATACATTCTCAATATTAGGACAGTTCAAAATGTAGTTATTTCTCTAACTAAACTCATCATTCTTTGTGGTGAGCTTCCTGAGGTGAGCTGGTACTTCCAGCTCTTTTCTCTTTTGTGTCTGAAATTTATTATTGCAAGAATGTCTTTCATTTTTCTTAAAACCCATAGATGACTGAGACCATTCTGTATTTTTCTCTCTCTCTGACTTATTTATCTCAGCATAATAGATTCCGTGTACATCCATGTATAGAAAATTTTCATGATTTCATCTCTACTGACAGCTGCATAATATTCCATTGTGTATATGTAACACAATTTCTTTAGGCATTCCTCTGTTGAAGGGCAACTGGGTTGTTTCCAGTGTCTTGCTATGGTAAATAGTGCTGCAATGAATATAGGTGTAAGGAAGGGATATTTGTATTCCAGTTTTGTGTTCCTAGGGTATATTCCTAGGAGCGGTATAGCTGGATCTTATGGGAGCTCAATTTCCAGTTTCTGGAGGAATCTCCATATCGCTTTCCATAAAGGTTGAACTAGACGGCATTCCCACCAGCAGTGGATAAGTGTTCCTTTCTCTCCACATCCCCAACAACACTGTCTGTTCTCATTCTTTGTGATGTGTGCCATTCTCTGTGGTGTGAGGTGGTATCTCATCATTGTTTTGATTTGGATCTCCCTGATGATTAGTGATGTGGAGCATTTTTTCATGTGTCTTTTGGCCATTTCTATTTCTTCTTTGTCAAAATGTCTGTTCATTTCTTCTTCCCATTTTTTTAATATAATTTTTATTTTGATCATAGTGGCTTACATATTGTTGACAATAATATTTTAGGTACATATTTACATAAAATCAGGGGGGCTTCCCATCCCCAAATTGTCCTCCCTACCCCTCCGTTTTTGTCCTACCTCCCATTTCCTCTTCCTTCACCCTCAGGGTGGCTAGAATATGTGGTCCCCTCTGTATCTAACCTACTACTTAGTAGTCTTGCATCAGTTTGGTCTTGGTGCCTCCCTTATTTCCCCCTGTAAGTGGGGGCAGGGCTAGCTAGTTCAAGTTGCGTGGTTTTGCCTGAAAAAGAGAAAGTAAATAAACTGGGGTAAGGGTCTAATACCCCGAAAATGGGCAGAATCCTTCTAGAGGTTCTCATCATCGATTTGGGAAGTGAATGAGAACAAGAAGGTGAAACACTCCACCAGTACCAAATGAAGTGTCAAATATCCAGTGAGGACTCCGGTTATATCGATAGGCACCACAAAAAACAGATTAAAAAAAAAACAAACAAAAAACAAACAAACAAAAAAAAAACACGCCGTGGTCTTGAAATAAGAAACATGGCGTAGCACAAAACGAAAGAAGAGAAAGGAAGAGAGAAAAAAAAATAAGAATAATTGGGGACAACAATTTCAATAATCACATCCAAACAGAGCAATCGACCAAAATAGCTAAGTAAATAAAAATAATAATAATGATAATAAATGAAGGTAAGATATATATATATAAAAAATGCCCAAGGTTTTGTGTTTTTTGTATTTTTCTTTTTTTCCCTCCTTCCCTGGCACAGTAAATATTGGGGTCATTCGAAAAGGAATTCACTTGCCCTATGCGATATGGGGTTTCTCCGTCCTTGGAGTATAGTGTCATGGGATCAGCTCTTTGCTCAGGATCATTACTCTCCTGGTGGTGGTGTTTTTGTTTGTTTGTTTGTTTTTTTGTTTTTTTTTGTTGTTGTTGTTGTTGTGTGGAAGACTATTGCTCTGTCCAGGGTGATACAATCAGAGCTCTGTGTTTAGAGGTCTCAGTATCTGTATAGATCCTGAGGTGGGACTTATGGTGAAGTCAGTCTTTGTGAATCTAGAGGTTCTGTTACTTCAGTGCCATTTTAATCCATCTTCTGTGGTTGGTGGTCTTGGTCTTTGCGCTGAACCTAGGATGGCATCTAGAATAGCGTCTTTCTTTGTGCTTCCAGAAGCCCCTTTCCATTACAATTGTCTCTACCGGACCTTTGGAGTTGGGGATCATGCTTATTGTGCAGGTCTCCCCATTTTTTGATGGGATTAGATGATTTTTTCTTGTAAATTTCTGCAAGTGCCTGGTATATTTTGGAGATTAGCCCCTTATCTGATGGGTATTGGGTGAATAGTTTCTCCCACTCAGTGGGTGGCTCTTGTATCCAGGGTACTATTTCCTTTAAGGTGCAGAAGCTTCTCAGCTTAATATATTCCCATCTGTTAATCTCTGCTTTCACTTGCTTGGAGACTGCTGTTTCCTCCTTGAAGATGCCTTTAGTCTCAATGTCCTGGAGTGTTTTGCCTATGTGTTGTTCTATATATCTTATGGTTTTGGGTCTGATATCAAGGTCTTTAATCCATTTGAATTTAACTTTCGTACATGATGTTAGCTGGGGTCTAAGTTCAATTTTTTTCAAGTGGCTAGCCAGCTGTGCCAACACCACTTGCTGAAGAGGCATTCTTTGCTCCATTTAGGATTTCTTGCTCCTTTATAAAAAATTAGGTGATTGTATGTTTGGGGAACATTTTCTGAGTATTCAAGCCTATTTCACTGATCTGAGGGCCTGTCCTTATTTCAATACCATGCTGTTTTGATAATTATTGCTTTGTAGTACAGTTTAAAGTTGGGGAAAGTAATTCCTCCCATATTCTTTTTCCCAGTGATTGCATTAGCTATTCTAGGGTGTTTATTGTTCCACACAAATTTCAAAAGTGCCTGATCCACTTCTTTGAAGAATGTCATGGGTATCTTTAGAGGGATAGCATTAAATCTGTATAATGTCTTGGGGAGTATTGCCATTTTGATTATGTTAATCCAGCCAATCCATGAGCAGGGTATGTGTTTCCATTTCTGCGTGTCCTCCCTTATTTCTTGGAGCATAGTTTTATAGTTTTCTTTGTATAGATCCTTCACATTTTTAGTAAAGTTGATTCCAAGATATTTGAGTTTGTGTGGCACTATTGTGAATGGGGTTGTTTTCTTAATGTCCATTTAGTCCTTATTACTATTGGTGTATAGAAAGGCCATTGATTTTTTTTGTGTGTTAATTTTGTAGCCTGCTACCTTGCTATATGAGTCTATTGTTTCTAGTAGCTTTTTGGTAGAGTCTTTAGGGTTTTCTAAGTAGAGCATCATGTCATCTGCAAACAGTGAGCGCTTGACTTCTTCCTTTCCTATCTGGATTCCCTTGATATCTTTTTCTTGCTTAATCACTATAGCAAGTATTTCCAGTGCTATGTTGAATAGGAGTGGTGAGAGAGGACAGCCTTGTCTTGTGCCAGAATTTAGAGGGAAGGCTTTTAGTTCTTCTCCATTGAGGAGAATATTTGCCACTGGCTTGTGGTAGATGGCCTTATCTATATTGAGAAAGGTTCCTTCCATTCCCATCTTTCTGAGAGTTTTGATCAAGAATGGGTTTTAAAACTTATCAAATGCTTTCTCTGCATCTATTGATATGATCATGTGGTTTTTATTTTTCTTGTTGTTGATGTTGTGTATTATGTTGATAGATTTACAGGTGTTAAACCATACTTGCATTCCTAGGATGAAACCTACTTGATCATAGTGGATGATCTTCTTAATGAGGCATTGAATCCTATTTGCCAGGATTTTGTTGAGGATCTTTGCATCTGCATTCATCAGCAATATTGGTCTGTAATTTTCTTTTTTTGTAGTATCTCTATCTGGTTTACGTATCAGGGTGATGTTGGCTTCATAAAAGCTATTTGGAAGTGTTTCCGTTTGTTCAATTTCATGAAAGATTCTTGCCAGGATTGGTAGTAGTTCCTCTTGGAAAGTTTGAAAGAATTCATTAGTGAATCCATCTGGGCCTGGGCTTTTGATTTTGGGCAGACTTTTGATTACCGTTTTAATTTCATCAATGGTGATGGGGGTGTTTAGATATGCTACATCCTCTTCCTTCAACCGTGGAAGATTATAAGAGTCCAATAATTTATCCATTTCTTCCAGGTTCTCATTTTTAGTGGCATAGAGTTTCTCAAAGTAGTTTCTGATTACCCTTTGAATCTCTGTCATATCAGTAGTGATTTCTCCTTTTTCATTCCTAATATGAGTTATCAAGTTTCTCTCTCTCTCTTTCTTTGTTAGGTTTACCAGTGGTCTATCAATCTTGTTTATTTTTTCAAAGAACCAACTTCTGCTTTCGTTGATCTTTCGGATTGTTTTTGGGTTTCCACTTCGTTGATTTCTGCGCTCAGCTTTGTTATTTCCTTCTGTCTCCCTATTTTTGGGTCCTTTTGTTGAGCACTTTCTAGTTCTATTAGCTGTGTCATTAAGCTACTCAGGTAAGCTCCTTCCTTCCTGATGTGGTCTTGCAAAGCTATAAATTTTCCTCTCAGTACTGCTTTTGCTGTGTCCCATAAGTTCTGATAGTTTGTGTCTTTATTGTCATTTGTTTCCAGGAACCTTTTTATTTCCTCCTTGATTTCATCTCGGACCCACTGGTTATTGAGTATGAGGCTGTTTAACTTCCACGTGTTAAATTGTTTCTTCTGAGTCCCTTTAGAATTCACAAATAATTTCAGAGCCTTGTGGTCAGTGAAGGTATTCTGCAAAATTTCTATTCTCTTGATATTATGGAGGTATGTTTTATGTGCTAGCATGTAGTCTATCCTGAAGAATGTCCCATGTACATTGGAGAAGAATGTGTATCCAGGTTTCTGGGGATGGAGTGTCCTATATATATCCACTAGGCCTCTTTCTTCCATTTCTCTCCTCAGGTCTAGTATATTCTTGTTGGGCTTCAGTCTGGTTGACCTATCCAGTGTTGACAAAGCCATGTTGAGGTCCCCCACAATTATTGTGTTGTTATTAATATTATTTTTCAGATTTGTCAACAATTATATTAAACATTTTGCTGGCCCCTCATTTGGTGCACATATGTTTAGGAGAGTTATTTCTTCCTGCTCTACATACCCCTTGATTAATATAAAATGTCCATCTTTGTCCCTTACCACCTTCCTGAGTATAAAGTTTGCATTATCTGATATTAGTATGGCCACTCCAGCTTTTTTACGGGTGTTGGTTGCTTGGATAATTTTTCTCCAGCCTTTTATTTTGAGTCTATGTTTGTTCTGACTATTCAGGTGCGTTTCTTGTAGAAAAAGCAGAAGGTTGGATTGAGTTTTTTGATCCATTTAGCCAATCTGTGTCTCTTAACTGGTGCATTTAGTCCATTGACGTTGAGAGAAAGAATTGTCCTGGGATTTAATGCCATCTTTATATCGAAATTTGGTGTGTCTTTTGGTTAGTCTTTTCTTAAATTAGGTCATTTAGTTTTTCTCTTAGGACTGGTTTTGAGTCTGTAAAGTTTCTGAGCTGTTTTTTGTCTGTGAAACCATGTATTCTTCCATCAAACCGGAATGTGAGTTTTGCTGGGTACAGTATTCTAGGTGAAGCATTCATTTCATTCAGTCTTGTCACAATATCCCACTACTGCTTTCTGGCCTTGAGTGTTTCTGGTGACAGGTCTGCTGTAAATCTCAAGGATGCTCCCTTGAATGTAATTTCCCCTTTTGATCTTGCTGTTTTCAGAATTCTGTCTCTATCTGTGGGATTTGTCATTGTGACTATAATGTGTCTTGGGGTGGTTTTTCTGGGGTCTCTTTTGGTTGGTACTCTTCGAGCATGCAGGATTTGATCACATATAGTCTTTAGCTCTGGAAGTTTCTCTTTAATGATGTTCTTGACTGTTGATTCTACCTAGAAATTTTTTTCTTGGGTCTCTGGGACTCCAATGATTCTTAAGTTGTTTCTGTTGATCTTATCATAGACTTCTATCTTCATCTGTTCCCATTCTTTGACTAATTTTTCTATTGTCTGCTCATTTGCTTTAAGTTTTTTTCCCAATCTCTCCTGTTGTATGGAATTTTTATGTATCTTATCTTCCACAGCACCAGGTCTATTCTCAGCTTCTGATATCCTGTCCCAGAGATTATCCATTTTGTCATTCACTTCGTTTACTTACTTTTTCAGGCCTGTTCGTTGACATGTTATTTCAGTTTGGAGTTTTGTGATTTCTGTTTTCATATTTTCTTGGTTCTTATTAGTGTTCTGTTCAACTCGATCCATGGTTTCTTTGAGTTCGTTGAGCATCTTCCATATTGCTTGTCTAAAGTCCTTATCTGAGAGGTTGATTAGTTTGTTGGTCATTATCTGGTCCTCAGAATTGCCATCTTCATTATGTCTGATGCTGGCCTGTGTTGTTTCCCCATTGTCACACTTGTATTGTGGGTTTTTCTATGTGTTTTGGTGGTATTCATTGGTTATATGATGCAGGCAGCACACTCCTCTGGCTCCGCCCTTTCTGGATGGGCCGACTTGCCTCTAATGGAGGGGAGTCCTCCCTGGATGAAGCCTCACATAGGATCAAATCTTAGGCCCGAGCATGCAGCAGAGAAGACAGTCCAGAGAGAAATGCTTCTGTGATCCAGCACAGTTCTTAGCGTGGTATTTTCTTCTTGTTGCGATTGTGTTCTTTTCTTAGAGTAAGCACATGGCCTTGTAGAAAAGCGGAGCTAAATGCCTTCTGGAGCCTCTTTTTGGCCCACTCCCAAGAGGTTCAGGCAACAGTGTAGTAGAGAGAGACACACACAGGCAGCACTCACAATTTTTCACAGTTGGGCCCCACTGGGCAGGCGTAGTTTTCACTTGCTCGCTGGGTAGCTTCAGAATGTAGTTTGTTGGGGGTTTGCTTCTCAGGGCTCTGAGGAGAGCTTCAAGAGTTCAGTAAAGACAGAGAAGCATAGGACAAGGCTCTCTTCAGGTCCTCAGTTTCCTCAGAAGAAGCCCTTTCTATCTTTCTTTTGCCACACGAATGATGCTCCGGGGTTACTCCTGGCTATGTGCTCAGAAATCACTCCTGGCTTGTGGGACTATATGGGATGCTGGGGATCGAACAATGGTCTGTCCTAGGTTAGCACGTACAAGACAAATGTCCTATCACTTGCACCACTGCTCCATGTCCACCATATTATCTTTGTTAAGAAATATTCCACAAATGAGTGTTACCATTCTATGTCTAGCCTTCCCCCTCTTATTTTGTTCAGTATAATACTACCCATATCTATTTATGTATAAACAAATTCCATGACTTCATTTTTTCTAACAGCTGCTTAGTATTTCATTTTTTGTGTGTAGATGTCCCACAATTTCTTTACCCACTCATCTGTTCTTAGGTTCTTGGTTTGTTTCTGTTTCCTGCATATTGTGTATGTTTCATTTTTATTATATATAATTTGAAGTATTTCTAATTTTCCTTGTAATATTTTCATTGAAGTAAGATTCTTTGCAATAGATGATTAAATGGTATTACTTGTTTGTTTTTGCGTGACATTCAGTGATGAACAGGGGTTAATCTTGCCTCTGAATTCAGAATTACTCCTGGCAGTTATTAGGGGACCAAATGGAATGTCAGGGATCAAAGCTGGGTCATTATATACAAGATAAAGGCCTTCCCTCTGTACTATCTCCCCAGCCCTGTGATTAAATTTTAAGTATTTTTAAATTTTTATTTGAAGTTATTTTTTCTAGTTTAATGTTATAACTGTCCAAAAACATCATTAGATTGATTTTAGTTCATTGGAAACTATTGAGCTTATTTTTTAGTGGTCTAGAAGGTCATGACAACTATGCACTATAAAGCATGTATGGTTTATAAAATGTTAGGAATTAATGGCCTGTCAATATTAATTAGGATAGTATATTTAACACCATGTACAAAACTTTTATCCTGATATTTTTGTATAATTAATTTTTGTGAAGGATCACTGTGATATTTAAATATATATTATGATGATGGAATTGTTTCTCATTTTAAGCTATCTATTTTTCTCTTGAACTTTGTAACTAAGCTTTTGGGTATGTATATATCCATATATACAATGTCATTTTTCTTGGACTAATTTTATTAGTATTTCTTTATCTTTAGAATTTAAATTCGACAGGGGCCAGAGAGAAAACACAGCTATAAGGCATTTGCCTTGTATGCAGCTAACCTGGAGGGGTCCCAGTTTGATTCCTGGCATCCCATATGATCCCCCAGCCTGCCAGGGGCTATTTCTGAGTGCAAAACCAGGAGTGAGCCCTGAGCACTGCTGGGTGTAGCCCCCAAACCAATCAATCAGTCAATCAATCAATCAAAAAAAAAAAAAAGAATTTAAATTCAACCAAACTGTTCCTTTATTTTCTAGTAATTTTTACTTTTTGTCATTATTTCTAGTTTTTGTCACCTAGTTTTATTTGGATTTTATTACCATAATTCCTCAACTTTCTTAAGCTTGTGTTTTTCTATCTATACTGTCCTTCAATTATTTTTGTCATTATAGAATTATTTTAAAATATATTTGAATTTTTAAATGTATTTAAATTGGGTGCTTATTATATTTACATTTCAAGACAATTACTAACATAATAGTTCAGTCTGTTGCAATACAATTCAATTTTTTTGTTTATTTTCCCTTTTCTGTTTCTAATCTTTTGTCTTTAATTATTGTTCATTGAAATTCTTCATACATTATTTATAATTGGTTTGTGTTTTGGCTATAAAAGTCTGAATTTTATTTGATCAGTTGTTCTGATATTAACAGTAAACAATGTAGAATTGATCTTAGTTTATGTAAACCTGCTAAAAACTGAAACTCCATGTTCATTTACCTCTTCTTCCAGCATTAATGGTGTATTTTTCATGAGTCACACAAATTGTGCTAAAACCAACTATATAGATACTTTTTATTTTAAAAAGTTCTTTTTATTTATTACAAAAAAAGATGGTTTTTATATTTCTTGCCAATTTTTTCCCCTCTCTCTTAATATTTTCTTTGTTTGTTTGTTTGTTTGTTTTTTGTTTTTGGGTCGAACCCAGCAGCGCTCAGGGGTTACTCCTGGCTCTATGCTCAGAAATTCCCCGTAGCAGGCACAGGGGTCTATATGGGATGCAGGGATTCGAACCACCATCCTTCTGCATGAAAGGCAAACGCCTTACCTCTATGCTATCTCTCCAACCCCGGTATTTTCTAAAAAACATTTATTTGTATTTAGTCAGCCTTAAGAGCTTTCTATATCCCTTAATTATAGTTTGGCCTGCTGGTAATGAAACCTATTTTTTCCTTCATTTGATAACATTTTATCTTGAAGAATAATTTTCTGGAAAAAAGGAGTCTAAATTAGCAGTTAATATTTTCTTTTAGCTCTTAAACTTTATTTTGAATATTTTCTGACTTTATTTTTGATAAAAAGTAGCAATTATTTTGATTTGTTTCTTATTCTATTTAATATCACATTTTCTCTGGCTAAATTGAGAGTTTTCTTAGAATTGAATAATTTTATCAAACAGTTTTATTTGTATCTACTTTTTACACTTTTCTATATTTCTTGTGTCTTTAAGTGGGAACACACATCTTGGGGTGCTCTGGGTTTACTCCTGGTTGTGCACTCAATTATCATACCTGTTATAGCTTGAGATACTGGTTCCTTGTAGAATTCTGGGAATTAAACTTTTTTTGGCTGCATGCAAAGGAAGTGTTTTGCCTGTTGTACAATCTCTTTAGTCCCTTGCTCAATTTCGTGCATCTTTCTCTTTCTCTCTCCTCCTTCTCTATATATGAATATATATGTATATATGTATGTATATATGTATATGTTTGCCTATATGTATTCATTTCATAACATTTAAAACAGTTTTGGTCATTATTTCTGTGTTAAATATGCATTTTGGACTACTCTTTTATTTTATTTGTACTATACTACCACAAGAAACTGCATCTTTGGTTCGTAGTCCTGAAATTCATTTTAAACATGTTTTTAAAATGAGTGTTATCTAAAATATTGAAAGTTGAGGCTATATAAGATTCAAGCTAACTTCCTTTCTAACAGTTAACGTTCTCATGTTATAACTGGAATTTTATATTATCTATTCTTACACATAGTTTGAATACTTTTAAAAGGATTTTTTTTTTGTCTTCTTCATAATTATCTTCCTTCGGACAATTTCCATGTGATTATAAAACTTTAAGTTCTCTTGGGAATTGTCAAATGTAGGCAGATACTCTACCAAAAGTCAATACAGAGAGATTAAATAGCCATAAGCTCTGAAAGTAGAAATAGATTTACACAACACTTTTGTTGTTTAAATTATTCTCACAACCAGGTGAAACTTTCTCAAACTAAAAGAAATTCTACTGTCTCTTTGTTTGGGTAACTGAAGCAGTTGATATTTCATCTCCTTTTCTAAAACATGTTATCTTATTTCAATGTAGTATTTCTGGTTCAGGAAAAATCAACAGTATGAAATAGCTATAATACTGGTAAGTTTTTGGTAGTATTGCATTTACATAGCTTCAAAAAGAGTCCTAAATTTTTAACCTATAAGGCATTCCTGGATTATGCTAGTAGTACTTCAAACCATGGGGATATACATAAACCTAACTCAATTTATTTTTTGAAAATTTAATAACCAATTTTTAAAGGGTGATTATTTCTTAGAATTTTAAAGTCTATTTTCAGCTAGCTTTACTTTTCTTTAACTTTTATGCACACAAATATCAGATTTTAATGATATAGGGAGAAGTCTATGTTTGAAATTAAAGATATATTTACTATTTAATAAAAGTAGTACTCTGACGAAAAATAGTATGGCTATAATAGGAAAATGATACAAATTTCATGTTGTAAATTATCAATAATTTGGAACTTTAGGGAAATTAGTGTTACAGGATATAATTTGATAGAATCTCTATTTCCTATATTAAGCACAGTACATCTTTTGTTTACCATAAAGATATATGAAGAATCAACATGACTAATCATCACTTTTTTGTAATATCAGAACTATGATTGTCATGTAATTGAAGATGTAGTAGAAAAACAAATACATGGGATTATATTTTGATCTATGTCTTGTAACTTTAATATGTGGGTATAGAATGGATTTGATATGTCCCATCAGAACATTGATAATTAATGTTATTTTACTATATGTGTAACCAAAACCTTATACTCAGTGTTTTTATTGCTTACCATTGTTTATCATATGTGTGTATTAGAATTAATTAAAATATAAGCTATAAATTTATCATTTATAAAATTATTTTTCAACCACGATTTTGGATCTTCTACTTCTTTCAGTCCTTAATATGCTGAATATTTGACAGTTCATGGTACTTCTTTGGCTGACCTCACTAAAACCCAGAAATAGTTAAATAAATATCCCTTTCTGACAAAGAAATAGTAAGTAGGGTCCTTGTCTCACAGAGTTTGCAATACAGTTGAATAGAGAAGTGTAGAATAAGTCAATTCTGCAGATCACATACAAAATCTCTTTGAGTTTTTTGGGGGGAGCGGACACACCCAGCAGCACGCGGGGGTTATTCTTGGCTCTATGCTCAGAAATCGCACCTGGCAGGCATAGGGAAACCATATAGAATGCCAGGATTTGAACCACTGTCCTTCTGTATGAAAGGCAAATGCCTTACCTCCATGCTATCTCTCCAGCCCCGGGTTGCTTTTTTCTTTTTTAATTCAGTTTGATCTTCTGGATTTTTAAAACTAAAAGTATAGGTACTGACACCTTCAGGACCCCACATGATCTTGGTTTCTCAATATTTTTGTCTAAAAGTTCTCTGTTGTAGAAAAATCACTGAGAAACTGCTTAGCTGCATACCTGTCCTGTACTTAGAAAATTCAGTAGACCCCCACACCCATTTGTGTGAATCAAAATATGTCCCCAGATGTCCTCTGGAAGTAATGGGAGTGTTTCCAAGTACAAATGCCTACTCTTGGGACTTAGCAAATATACAGAAAACACTTAGCCTATAACATAAATTTTATTTATGTTAATATAAGGAAAGCATTTACATATTGCTCATAATCAAGCAATGGTTTATTATTCTTCTGAAAAGTTTGGGAATATATAAAATTAAATATTAATCCTTATTAGGTTCTGGATGAAGTAAATAATATACCATGAAATGTGAACAAGTAAAAAGAGCTTTCACCTGCCTGTACCCACAAGTATTCATTTCAGCTTGGCAAACACTGTTGCTATCCCTCCAAAAGTTTTGGATCATTTGATCAAAAGGTTTAGCCCTTTAATTCAATCCAATCCTGTCCTTTTAAGACCTACATTTGTTGCCAGATTGGTTCTATTCCAAAAGCCCTTTCTAGTTCTAATGAAATTGTATAATCTTTCAAGATATTAACAGATTGCATGTGGCTATTGCAAAGGAAGAATTTCCAAATACAGCGCTGAAAACATGGATGAGA
This sequence comes from Suncus etruscus, assembly GCF_024139225.1. Classification (NCBI taxonomy): domain Eukaryota; kingdom Metazoa; phylum Chordata; class Mammalia; order Eulipotyphla; family Soricidae; genus Suncus; species Suncus etruscus. The sequence continues at coordinate 16,178,247 of NC_064867.1, read as the reverse complement.
CATTATCAACTTACAAAAATTATTAGTAAAGGGGAGTGCAAATAATTGGAAAGAATAAGGAGGTATATATCACAATTATTTCTTAGTATTTAAAAAGGCTTAAGTTTTATTACCCCCCATGAACAGCATATTTTATAAGATTTTTTTTAATTTCTCAGGGCCAGAAACATAACAGTGGGTAAGGCATTGACATGCCTGACATGAGTTCACCTTGGCACCTTAAATGATCACACAAGCCCCATCAAGAGTGACCCCTGAGCACAAATCTAAAACTAATCCTTGAGCACAGCTAATGTGGTCCAAAAATCAAAACAAAAAAATGTTCTCAAATATATAGTATTTTAGTATATCAATACTAAAAGTATGTTTTGGAAAAGGTGCAGGTGTCCATTCCACCCACCCTCATTTTAGAGACTTTTTTTTAGTAGTATGCCATTCTTTTAACAAATTTTATTTAGACACATGATTTACAAAATTGTTTACAAGGGCTTTTGATATACAATGTTCTCACCTCTAATTATCATGTGACCCTATTCCCCAACCAATGATTCAGTTCCTAACCCACTCTGACTCCTTGAAAAATTTTAACTTTACGCATTTTAAGTTTAATTATTGTAGTTTGGTTTCTATGCTTACAGTTGTGTTGGATCTAATGGTGTAGCTATATACAGATATCTTGCTTCTACACTAAATAATCAGTTCTTAAGCAATTCTTAGGATGTTAGTTAAAGGTATTTTCAATTCCTATTTACCTTTATTTTATTAATTAATTAATTTTGTTTCTGGGCCACACTCAGTGATACTCAGGGATTACTCCTGGCAGTGCTCAAGGCATCATATAGGAACTACATGGATTGCCAAAGATTGAATCCAGGTGGACTGTATACTGTTTTTCCAGTTCCCTCATTTAATTTTTATTTATAATTTTTTCACACCAAAAAATCACTGCCTGATAAGAAATGAAGAATAATATCATCTGACACTAAAGAATTTATATTAAGCCAAAGTAAAATATTTTTAACCAATTTTAATTGGGGAATGTTTCTCAGATGTTAGCAAGAAATTCTCAGACACCAGCCTGAAAGTATCCTACAATACAACTAAGTTTTGACACTGTCTCCCTGATGATAGCATTGGATTCCACAAATTAAGAGCCCAGTCACACAACTACCTTGCTCCTTTCCATCAAGTCAATTAGAAAAATGAAATTTTCACCTCTGATTTTTATCAACAATGGGCCATAGATTGTAAGTTTCAAAGAGTCTCATTATATTGAATCATATAACTATGACTGTTCACAGAAGTCAGAGAAACATTTTTCTTACTAGATTACTGGTTTATTATAAAAGAATATATAGATCAGGAATAATCAGATTGCAAGTGATGCTTAGGGTAGACTGAGAGGAAGAAAAAAAGAGTCTGTGTCTACTCTGAAGGTGCCATTGTCCTTGAAACTTCACATGCTCATCAATAGAAAAGGCCTTCAAAATAAAGCCTTCTGATATCTAATGAAGACTTTATTATATAGACATCAATGATTAAGTAATTGGCTATTTCTGATTGATTCAATCTTCGACTCGGCTCTTCTCAATTCTCTCTGGAGGTTAATGGGGTAGAATTAAAATTTTCTTCCCACTGATCATATAATTGGATCCCCTGGTGACTAGCTCTATCTTTAGTGACTTTTTCAAAGTTACATCATCATAAGTTTTTAAAAAAAATACAAATTTTTTCTGATCACCTAGGAAATTCCAAAGGATGAGGTTCTGTACTGGAAATGAAAATGTATAGCAATTACATATAATTATGCATTTAATATATTATATTATACCAAGTATATGATGCTTATTATTATATAACACTCGTATTCAATATGTTATATTTAATATATTGAATTCTATTCAATATTCTATATAAATATATATTTTAGGCATTATAAAAATAAATTTTAGGAAGATAGATATATGTTTGGAGATATGATATCTTCTTGAATATTAGACTGTGTTAAATCTGTGTGAGGATTATAGGGCATGAGAGAAGTCATTCAGAAAGACATTGTGCAGCATGGAGGAGCACAGACTGATAATATCTAACATCCATATGCCACTAAGCTCAGTATTTTACATTGTGTTCATTCAGGCCCTAAAACACCACTGTGGTTAGTGTAGCGAGTCCATACAATAAGCCAGGAGATGATTTTATTCTTGCAGTAATACTTTGAGGCAGGTACATCTATTATCATTTTATAGATGAGAAAGTTGAAGCATAGAGAGATAAAATAACTTACTGAGATCACACAGCAAGGACTTGTGTCTAAGCCTGAGAGACATTTGAGCATTTAAATATTTATTCTAAAGCAAGGTGCTTTGGCAGAAGTGAATGATTTTCCAGAACCAAATTTTTCAGAATTTCTTTAGATTCCTCCTTTATAGACTCACTTTTTGTAGATGGTGGAACTTGATGGCTATCAAGGTTATGCCATCTATCTGGGAGAAACCAGAAATTGGTAGGAGTTGCAATGTCAAGAGTGAGTTTTAAGACAGATAGTACTTGCTCCAGTGATTTTATTTCTAACTTCCACTGATAATTTCCTTAGATTTTTCTGGGGCATGTGGGCAGAGCCAGCCTATTCAAGAGTGATCTTGAAAGTAGTAGAAACAAAACCTGTCTTATGGGAGAAGAGTCGGTAGAATAGTGGGATGACTTTGGGTCAATGATAGAGGAAAGTCTGGTTGTGGGCGAGGTACTGGATTATTTATTATATGTTATATCTCAAAAATGTGAATTTTTATTTGATATTTTTTGGGCCATATCTAGTGGTGCTCAGGACTTATTCCTGACAATGTTCAGGAGCCCCATATATGGTGCCAGGGATTTAAACTAATTTGGTTGCATGCAGTAAATTCCTTATCTGAATGCTATTTTACTGGACCCCAAACTAAGGCTCTTATAGCCATCTGAATGAATCCCACTAGGTAACAAAAGTAAAAATAAGTTTAAGAGTCAAATATTTAAAGCAGAAAGTACTCAGGAAGGCTCAAGAGTATGAAATTCATGGACAATTTCTGAGCCTCATCAGAACTAATGGGAGGCCAACTAGATATGAATGGCATGCTGCTACAGCCTTGGCAAATATGAGCAATAGGTTGTTCAAATCAACTTAAGTCATTTTTCCATATCTCACATGATTCTAAAAATTATGTTTCCCTAACAACAGTATGTTACAGAATTTGATCCTAATGAATTTTATACAATAAAAATGGATATCTGAGGATTCTTCATATTTTCAGTTTGAAAGGTTAAAAAGCAGATCTCTAGAAGTTTGAGAGATAGTACAGTGGGTAGGGTGCTTGTCATGCATGCAGTTAACCTGAGTTCTATTTTGACACCTCATATGGTTCCCTGAGTCTGCCATAATGATCCCTGAGTGCAGAATCAGGAAAAGCCCTGAACACCACTAGGTATGGCCCCAAAACAAACAAGTAAAAATAGAAACATATCTCAAACATACAAACAAAAGATTTTTTTTGGAGGGGGGGTCACACCTTGCTCAGGGGTTACTCCTGGTTATTAGCACTCAGAAATCACCTCTGGCTTGGGGGACCATATGAGACGTCAGGAGATTCAACCGCAGTCCATCCTGGATCAGAAGAGTGCAAGGCAAATGCCCTACTCCTGCGCCATCGCTCAGACCCCAAACAAAAGGTTCTTGAGTTGTTCTAGGAACCAGTAATTTTCAAACTGCGGCCCCTAAATTAACAATATCATTGCCACTTTGGAACTTATTAGGATCACAAATTCTCATCCTCACACAAAAACCACTAGAAAATCAAGGGATGTGAGACAGAGAGCTCTTGTTACAAACTCTATGCATGATTCTGAGGAAAAGTTACATTGGAAAACCACTGTCTGGGATCTTAGAAAGGGATTGTCCTGGACTACCACTTCAGTAACTTTTACCACTTGGATGAATCACTACTAAATCATTTCTTTGGGTGTCCTCCAGGAAGCAAACACTAGAAAGAAGAATGAGATACTAGGTCATTTTCCCACTCTGTGCCTGAAGGTGAACCTTGCCTAAAAGCTTGAAGCCCCTTCTATAATTACCAGAAATTCCTTTACATCTGAATAAAGAAAATTCCATGAGGAAAAAGTAGCAACAGTTTGGTTTTGCAAAAAGAATGGAAAGTCTGATCAATTTGCAAATATATTAGGTGGATATTTCTGTGGGGTGTGATTGCGAGAGGTGGAAATAGTCTCTTGCCAAAGAGATTCATTGGCCACATAACAATATGGATTATAAAATCAAGAACTCCTTAGAGAATATGAATTTAATGGTTTTTCCCACTGTAAATGGTCCATGAATTAAAATGCCTCATTCAATAGTTTTTATGCTATGAATAGGTTATGTTTTCCAACAATTTTTCCAAGCTGAAAAGGATAATGGTAGAATGAGCTATTTCTTTTAGATTTATCTTTTGGAATGTAGTCCTCATTCCTATGGGTGTTCTTATGCTTAGAAGTGAATATCATAAATCCCTATGGCTTTAAAAACAGAAAGAAAACTAGAAATCACTAGACAAATTGTTCCATCAGAGACAATGATGTTGGAGTGCATATTTGGATAGATTTTCTGAAAATTCCATACATGCGCTGATCTTTAAAGGGTACTATTAGTGTTCAGTTGGAAGTGAATTCAGTGTCCCTTTTCTTATAAATGGCCAATTAAGAGAAAATTAGTCACCCAGAGGTAATAGCTCTTAAAAGACTTGCCTTTGAGCAATTTTGCTGACCTATTCTTTTTTTTCCTTCCTTCAATATCATTCATTTATACAGTCAGCCAACTTGCCTTATCCATCTATCCATTTAGTTTCAATTAATGTTTTCTCAAAGGAGCTAATCACACAAAGATGAACTTGATAGTAGACCTTGCACTGTCTTGGATCTAGGCCTAAAACCTATGCTTTCTGATTCGTGGTTTATTAAATGTTAGACATTAAAGCAATTTAAGTATTAGAGCGACTAATAACTTACAGGTTATGCTCTGTTTAGCATTACATTGGGAAATATCACCCTGGATGTCTCCATAGATATTGAGATGGACATATGACTATGAGTTCTGTGTAAAAATAATGATATTACTTTTGATCATAAAGAATCAACCAAATTGTGAACCCTTTAGATCTTCCATTCCACTCTCAATTGCTTTTACCCAATTTGTGCAAGTATCTTACACCAGAAAAAATATGTATTTATTAAAAATATATACTTAATATAAAAATAATATTAACAATTTAATATATTTAGATATATTAAATATATATAACACATAAATATAGTTATGTTAAAATAAATATAAATTATGTGAATCAACATTTTACATGTATGGATTAAATTTATAAATATAATTTGTGAACAATTATTTTTATTATTTTATCATTTTTATTGAAGTGCTGGAATTTGCATTACTTTTCATACATATATCATTTCAATTTCATGCCTACTACTGGAGTGTCTTCTTTCCTCCACCAGTGTTCTAATGGTTCGCTCTTAGCTCCCACTCACTCCATTAAGTCAGTTCTAATAGAGAAAATCACCAGTTCCATAATTTCTGTCATTTTATTTCCTCGCTGTTTTTTATATTTCACATGAGAAACTTTCTTTAAAAATTATTTTTATTGTAGAGGTACAAATAAACCTAAATTCATAAAATTCCATGAAATTGTTTATCAATAAAAGTAATATATATATATATATATATATATTTTTTTTTTTTTTTGGTTTGGTTGCCTCATCCAGTGACACTCAGGGGTTACTTCTGGCTATGCTCTCAGAAATTGCTTCTGGCTTGGGGGACCATATGGGTTGCTGGAAAATCAAACTGAGTTTTGTCCTAGGTCAGTTGCGTGCAAAAAAATGCCCTAGCACTACGCCACTGTTTTGACCTCATTATAAAAGTTTTTAATAATATTATTAATATTTTAATAATGTGAATAATTCTATGCTAGTACATTTTAAAATTAACAAGAAATGTGACAGATTCTTAACTGTGACCATTCACAGAACTGACTTGAATCTCAGTGTTGCTGTACTTTTCTGTGGGAATGTCCAACCTTATCTTTTGGATGACACTACTCCAGGATGGGACTTTTGTAAAGTCTAGATCTTCCAACCTGCTTTGAGGGTAAATAGATTTGATTTCATTTATAGTGATGGAAACCTGAAGTATTGGCCCCCATTTGAGGAGGTGTAGTGGTAATAAAAGGGAATAAGCTCAGTCACACTTAAGAATAAATTTGTTCTGGTTGTTTGAAGGTTGGGATTACTTATGACTTCTTGAGAAAATAAATGTAGTAGGTTGTGGATATTGTTGTTTTGTTTTGGTCATCAGTATATGTTTCATATAATAAAGAAAAAGTCAATGCTCTGTGTGTAATTGCTAGTAAAAACCACACATGGAACTACTATGGGGCCAGAATCCAGGGTGCTTGCTAGAGGAATCCTATTTCACAAGAATCCTTTCAGTACGTGCATATAACTGTATATTTTTGTTTCAGTAAATGATGTCCCAAATTGCTACTTTGCATAAAGTTTCACAACCTTATCCAGGTGTCTCCTCAGCTCAAATGGGTTCTAAAGATTTTGCAATGTCCAACAACAAATTTCTTTTGACATCATTCTCTGTTCATACATCGTCTTTGAAAGTATTACATATTTTCAATAGTAATAAGGGTTTAACTTTTATAATGGCTACTTGTAACATAAGTAATAAAATCTATATTAATTTTCCATTAAGTCTGTGTCTAGAATTACTTATTATGAAAGATAAGGCTAATAGAAGAAACACTCATTAGAAAATAGCAACCAGAGGTATAGAATATTAGAAAAATTTTTCTCTATGCAATATATATGCTCTCTTTGAATCTCATGATTTGCACCTCCATGTTAATTGGACTTGGATATATATAGTTTATATATATATTTAGTTATATATTATATTATATATTATATAATATATTATATTATATATTTATATATAGTTAATTGGAGTTGGATATATATAGTTTTTATTTGAAGCCACTTATAATATTTAAAAGCATAAACATTCATTTCTCAGTTTGACTAAGAGGAAATAAGAAGCAAAGGCAATTATCCAATCTACAAAATTTTTTAACCATATGTAATTTTTTTAATAAATAATTGCTTTGAGGAATGGATAAATTTAAATTCATTCCTAATTTTCTTCTCATCTTCCTCACCAAGAGAGGAGAATTAAAGAGATTTTTTTTTCATTTGTCCTTCAGTCCTGACTATTTCTCAGATTATTTGTTATTTGTGGTTTGATGCCATAGTGTATATACAGCCTGTGGATGCCTTGTTCCAAAAGACAGGAGTTAGGATTCAGGGTAGTGTGATGTGATATTTGTATTACTCTTATTTAATAAGTCATTAGCAAAGAGTTTTTCTCCAAGTAATTAGTTATTCTTTTGATCTATTTTCTCTTAGCAAATATTGACTGTCTTCCAGGAGACAAACAGTATAATTATTTACTCTAGACAAAAAGAAAAAAAAAAGATTCTGACCACATGTATGAGCATCAAGCCCCTTCCACTGCCAATAGGATGTGGCAATGGCTTTAAGACTGAAACTAGGTTTTTTACCCTGATAAAACAGGAAAAATTCTAAACATTAAAGTGTTAGTGTAAGTTGGAATTAGGTAGGACAAGATGGAGAGAAAGATGTTGAGATTTTGCACGAGCGTGCGCGCGCGTGTGTGTGTATGTGTGTGTGTGTGTGTGTGTGTGTGTGTGTGTGTTTGCTTGCATGTGTGTGGGAAAGAGGGGAGGGAGGGTTAGTGAGAGAAAAAAAATTGGTCATATACTGCATTGTTTAAAACAAGAACAAATATGTACTGTACATGCTGATCCCCCAGCCTCGGAGAGCTAGAAAATCTGGATAACTAGAGGCCAGTCAAACTGAGCAATTGGAACCTTGGAAACGTTACTGTTCCCAAACAAATTCTGATCATTACAAGCCAGGGAACACCCAAGGAGCTCTCAAACTAGGTCCCAAAGATGAGAAAACTGATAACTTCAAAGCAAGTAATAATAGTAAAGGAAAAAAAAAAAAACAGCTGGGATGAGCTTGTCTTTCTCAGCTGGCACTAGAATACCATAGCTTGAAGAAAACAGCATGAAACCTGATGGTCAAAGAGCCACAAATAAAAGCTGAGTGTTAGAAAATGCTGAGGGAATGTCCTAATTTTTGAATAGAAATTCTATGTTTGCAATGTTACTTTCTAAAGGTGTGTTTTATAGCAAAACAACCTACTGCCAGTCAATGCAAATGATGCAGTGTCTGTGTAATAATTAAGGTGTTTTTAAAAGATTGAGATGGCTTAGTAGGCCAATACCAATGGTTGAGGATTGACAGGTAGGCTCAGCTCTGTGACATAATTTCAAGACTGTTGATTTTCTGAATCTTGAAGATACTCAGATTTATATGTACACAGCACAGTCAGTTTATAATCTTGTTAAAATGCAAATTATGATGTAACAGGTTAGAGTAAGGCCTTAGATCCTGCCTTTTGGACACCAACTCTTCTGATGTTGATACTTTCAGCCCACATCATTTTAATTGCAAAATATTAACATAAAGTGAAGGGGGAAAGGTAGATTTAAAAATAGTTAGATTATCTACTCATTTTGATTGAGAATAAGACAATAAATCTATCGCCTATCACCCGAGGGATATAACAGTGGTAGGTTGTTTGCCTTGCATGCGGCTGACCAAGGACAGACCTGGGTTCAATCCCAGGCATCCCATATGGTCCCCTGAGACAGGAGCATTTTTCTGAGTGCATAGCCAGGAGTAACACCTGAGCATCACAGGGTGTGACCTCCAAACAAACAAACAAACAAACAAAAGACAATAAATTTGAACTGTCTTTTTTTTATTCATACTGTTATTTCAGTTACAAAAGATTCGAAAGAATATTTTGCCCCCACTGATGCAGAGCTGGCATCAGGCACCAAACTTAAGGATATCCTAGTAAATTTGTTTTAGAAGTGACCTCACTAGTTCATTTAACCCTCTTCTGTTCTTAACCCCAGTCAGGGTGCTTCCAGGCTATAATAATTTCATGTTCTTGACCAGGGACACAATTTTTCCCAAAATAGTGCATTTTTGTATTTTTGTGTGTGTGTGTGTGTGTGTGTGTGTGATTATAACAAGGTTTCATGAAGTTGGTAAATCAAATCAACAGAAATGTTGTTTTCATAGAGATTAAAGGCCATATACCTATACACTCGAGTTTAAGCCAACCCAAGTATAATCCATCCCGCCCCCAATTATACACTAAAGACTGGGGAAACCTAGTGACTTTAGTATAAGCGGAGGTGGAAAATGCAGTAGTCACTGGTAAATTTCAAAAATAAAAACTTATACTCAAAACAATTACAATAATTGAGTAAGTAGTATGTTAAATGTTTTTCAATATTTATTGCTAAAGAAAAACTGTAAAATAGTAATAATAATTTTAAAACTTTAAATAAAGTGCAGAAAACTGTAGCTTAACAAGTAATCAAGCTAAATCACAAAGGCTAAAATCCTTCCAAACTGGATTCCTTCTCCTCCTCCACATCTGTATGTCCAAACAGAGCATCAGCTCTATCTTATGTGAGGGTCTCAGCATAGGCATTGTCACATCACTGAGTTCGCAGATGCCATCATCACTGCTGTGCATTGATCTCATACAAAGCACAGAATATTGTGAGTTTAATAGTTCAGTGGTATTCAGTTCAGTTCAGGCTCCTACCTCTTCAGTTCAGCTGTGGACTGAGCTGAAGCACCAGGGCTCCCTCCAGTAGGAGGCAGAAGATGACTGGATTCTGTGAGAGTGCACCAGATCAAAAGCCGATTTGTTTTTTTCGGCACAGATTTTGTGCCGAAAAAACTCAGTTTATACTCGAGTATATAGGTATTCAAAATAGGCATTGCTGTAATCAATAGTTTTATATTTTTCTCCAGAGGCTCAAAAAGAGAATTTAAACCTTAGCCTCTTTTATTCTCTGATAACTGCCATCATTTCTGGGCACAAAGTCATATCACTCCACTCTTTGTGTTCAGAGTTTTCATCTAGGTCCTCTCTGTTTTCAGATTGCCTTTACTTTTGAGATGTTTCTTGTTCTCTTATGAAGACACTTATGATTGTGGTCAAGGAGTATAGGGAGTTAGTTATCAACATGGTCTCCCCATCTCAATACTTAATAATATCTGTCAAGATGTTTCCCCAACAAGGTCATAAGTGTAGGTTGTAGGGATTAGACTTCAGTTTCTCTGTGTGCTTATATTTAACTTATCACATACAGTCAATTACTGTATGATAATTCATATAGTATGTGGCCAAAAGGCTCACCAACATGGTAGGTTAGAATTAAAATAAGCAGGTCTAACACCATTGTCACTAAAGTGCTGATCTCCAGAGCCCTTCCCAAAACCCTGGGTATCAGTGTAGAACAATTTCTAAGCAGCACATAAAGCCTGACATTATTTATAATTTCTAGATACACTATTGGCAATGAAATTTAGTATTAAATCGTTATTTTGAAATGACAGATTCAGAGAAGATGCAAGGAAATGGACACAGAGTGGGTCAGAGAAATAGTACAGTTGGAAAGATGCTTACTTTGCACTCAAGGTTGACCTAGATTTGGTACCTGGCACCATATAATGGTCTCTAGAGGAAATGATCTCTAGAGGAAATCTAGAAGCAAGCCCTGAGCACAGATAAGGGTAGCCCTAAAATTTAAAATGAACATTAACTTGTTTTTTTTTTAGTCAAATCTGTACTATATTCTATAGTGGCTACATAATTTTAAATACACTTTAGAGATTAAATCACTATAAGGAACATATTGATTAAGTGTTTGTGATTAGTTTCAGTCATACCATTCACCTGTACACATTTCTTCCTCACCACTCTCTTGTTTCCCTCCCACCCATCCTGCAGCCTGCTTTTATGGCAACATTTTCTTCTCTCCGCTTCTCCCTCTCCCTCTTTCTCTTTTTCCCTACATCTCTCACTCTCCTCTCTTTTCTTCTATCCATTTTTTCTTCCTCTCCTTCTTTCCCCTTTTTCCCTTTTAGGTACTAAGCAGAAACAGCATTAAATCTTTCAGGAAACTGCTATCTATGAAGTTTATTCACAAAGTTAATGAAGAACAGACTTGAGAGCCCAAGATAAAGGACGATTCAGATGAGTGCTCATCCATTTCTAATCTCAAATCAAATAAAAGAGAACTGGGTGAGAATCTTCTCCAAATGGACAGTTAACTTGCCTGTCCCACAAGATAAATCTTGTGCTATACCTATGTCCACTTGGCCTGCTTAAGCTACCCTGTTTATTACTCTAAATATTAGGGTACTCCTAAATCTGAAGCTGGGACAAGATTTAACTCTTTTGGTGTGAAAAGGATGTGAAAGTAGCTTCTACCTGGAAAAATCACGTTGTCTTTGCCAGAAAAATAATGTAAGAACAAGACAGTATTGAAAATAGCAGATATATTAAGCGATAGTCCACAATCAAATGTGGATGAAGCCACTTTTTTTGGGGGGGACACACCCGGCAGCACTCAGGGGTTACTCCTGGATCTATGCTCAGAAATCACTCAGGCAGGCTCAGGGCACCATATGGGATGACGGGATTTGAACCACCAACCTTCTGCATGCAAGGCATGCTATCTCTATGGCCCTGGATGAAGCCCCTTTTAAGGAAGAATTGAGCACTAGGTTTTGAGGAAAAGGTCTTTAAGTTGTGGGCTAGCTAAGGAAAGGAATATGTATAAAGATATTGTGCATGAGTAATGCAGTTTTGGTGATGCTAGTTTTGTATAGGTTTAAGGACAATATGTTTGCTCTTACGGTACATGAATCAGAAGCATATAAGTGCAGCTGGGGGAGAATAAGTTAATAGATACTGGGGGCTTGATGTGGAAAAATGTGGTATAAATTCAATGTTCTAGTCACTGGGCATGCTCCAGTAACTGGCTGGACCTATTCACAAAAATCCTCCTTTACTGGGCCGATGAAAACTATGATTGTCTAGGGTGGCATCTCAAGACCCTTTTATTTTTTTGAAACTCATAAAATAGCTTCGTTTTTTTCTTGTAGTGGTTTTCCCCAATGCTTTTTCTGCTACAGGATTTTTATTTACTGATTGAATAATAAAAATGAACTTGTAAGATTTTGTATTTTTCTTGAATGAATAAACCAGGTGCTATTATTGTGAAGTACATGCTTTGCTTTAGGAGCACAAGAAAAGCTCTCACCAGGAGATGGCACCTTGAATGTATGTTTTGAAACTTATGAACCAGGAAATGGTGCAGTCACTTCTTTCATTTTCCCAGCACTTTATATCAATAATATAGCTAGTAATGAAATCAATTTAAGATATGAAACCAACTTTATAGATTCTCTTAGAGAATGTAGATGTTTAAATGTGTAGTACGTTCTTTTTATGTGACAAGGTTTTGATTTCCATAGTGAAGCTTTATGAATTGCAACAAATTGTAAAATATTTTTAGGGACTATTCTTATTTTCTGTGAAAAAGAAATTATGCTTTGAATATGAAGATCTATACACCCTGTTTCCTACTTTCCACCTCTTTTAAAATTTTTATTATATCAAAGCACTATAATTTACAGAGTTATTCATAGTTGTGTTTAGATGTACAAAGTTCCAGCACTGATTCCACCTCCAGTGTCCATTTTTCTACACCAATGTTCCCAGATTCCTTCCTCTATCCCCTTCCAAGTCTCCAATCTTGACAGGCACCTTTTTAAGTTTGGTTGCTAAAATTTGAGTCTCATGATTTCACTGTTGTTGACTCTGTTCTGCATTTTGGATATTTAACTCTGTCATTCCTAAACACCAGTGTGAAAAAGGAGCTCTCATCCACTGCTGATGAAAATGCTGTCTGGTTCAATCCCTATGAAAAACAATGGGAAGGGTTCCTAGTAACTTGAAATTGAGATCTAGCAATTTTACCTCCAAGACAGAAAAATATTCATTCAAAAGTGTATATTATATGATTATTTACTGCAGTGCTTAGTACCTATTTATTATTTGGAATCAATTAAATGTCCAAAGACAGAAAAGTGTACTATGAAATTGTGGTGTGCATACATGCACAAACACACAAAGAAATACTATGCAGTTGTAAGAGATGATAGAATCATGCAATTTGCTGCAACATGGACAGAACTGGATGTTATGTTAAATGAAGCAAGTGTGCTTTCCATTTATGACTCAGACAGCCTAAGGAAAAGAGAGAGGGATCAGGACAAAGGTCAAAATGAAGCAGCTGAAGGGGCTTTGTAGAGGTTCAAATTATAAGGAAGAGAATATTTGAAAGCCTAAAATAAATAATTATTTATTATTTATTTTATTTTATTAATAATTCATTTATGGGCCCGGAGAGATAGCACAGCGGCGTTTGCCTTGCAAGCAGCCGATCCAGGACCAAAGGTGGTTGGTTCGAATCCCGGTGTCCCATATGGTCCCCCGTGCCTGCCAGGAGCTATTTCTGAGCAGACAGCCAGGAGTAACCCCTGAGCACCACCGGCTGTGACCCAAAAAAACAAACAAAAAAAATTCATTTATAACTACTATTTCTATAGAAATCCTATTAATACTAATTATTACATAAATACTATTTTTCATAGAAACACTTTATTAAATTAAGGCACAGTGAGATGGAAATGAGTCCCACTGTATGAAAGAAAAAAGTAGAAAATGTAATTAAACTGTTGACAATAGTGGAAGGGTTCAGATGATGACACTTGAAGAACATGCTGAGAAGATAATGCTTCTTAGATAACTGCCCTTTGGTGACTAGAGCTGTTGGATGAAACAGGAAGGTGGTGGCCCAAGAGAAGGATTGCTGCTTTGAGAATCTGCAATACCCAAATAAAAAATTAAAAGGGCACATCAGGTTTTTTTCCACCAAGGTCCCAGCATGCAGCAGGGCAAACAATTATAGTGTAGCTTTAGAATGAGAATTTTGCCTCAGCATAGTGCCATAAGAAGCAATATTGGAATTTAAGGGGGGTAGGAATTAGAACAGATTTTATCTTTATAAATTGGAGATACTTTAGTATTCATTCTGGTGTTTTAATATTTCATTAAAATATTATTTTCCAGGAGATTTATTTTTCACACAAGCAGATTACTCTTTACTTAAATTAGATCTCTTTCTCACCCTTGTCCAATCTTGTCTTGGTTGTTTTCAATGCAAATAGAAGGAAGTACATGTTGTCGCTTAGTCCTGCCTAAAGAGACCTGAATTTCTACATCTCTGCCTCTGTTGTTGAAGCAGGTCTTGGTGACCTTCACTTGCCCCCACCTTGTCAAGCTTAATACACACAATACTCTGAAAAAAAAAAAGCATAGGATGGGAAAATAATAAAAAGCCAAATATTTTGAAGATGATTCCCCCAGATAGGAAAAAGTTTCAAAGGAAATCTTAGAACAGTACCAGTGTTGTTTTCAATAGACAAATTTGTCCATTTTGGCTTTTGTCGTCTCAGTTCCAGCACCAACTTCACTTCCCCTCTTTCATGGCAATACTTTTAAATCAGTACTTTTAACTTTTATCTCTGCTATTCTTATTGGAGGCAGATATAGCTTCTATTCACATTGTCACCTTCAGGACCCCCTAACCTAGAGACGATGACTGTTTATGATGGCTGTCTGGGATGCAGGTGACTGGGTTGACCCTGCGAGGACAGATCCCTTGTCTCTGCTTTTCATAGACTTCATTAGAACCATCGACCTACATGACTTATGGAGTCTTCTTTCTGCTGTATCTTCATAGCGAGGCTCTGGCAGGGTCAAGAGGATGAATCAGCACAAATATAGAGCCATTATTGGAAAACCCATTCAAAGTAAATAATAGAGTAGAAGTAGATAAAAGGTATAATCTTTGCATTTGAAAATTGTCGTGCATTTTCTGTACAAGCACACTGTCATTCTTCTCCTAGGACAGGAGACTATGTATTAGTGAAGATAACCAGCAACAATTCTCCAACCAAAGATGCTGAGAGAAAATAATGAAGTATTTTATTCTACAATTAATGGATGTACATGGTTATAGCACACATACAGAAATATACTGAAAAAGTGTTTAACACATTTTGATAATATTAACATGCTTCTTTGTCTAGCTAGATCAAAAATGATTGCCTATGAACTGCAAATATTACAGCAAATTAAAGCACTTGCCTTAAATTTATCAAACTTCAGTTTGATTCCAGGCACTACATGGACTACAAAAAGTGACCCCTAAGCACCTGAAATAATCTGAGCTCCTTCACCTCAAAATCAATCATCCCAACTGATCACTTTTCTGACCTAATTTATATTAATATAATTGTTTAACAGTTGTTCAATTATGCCTGTTTTCTTTTACACAAATACTTTATTTGTGAGTTTTACACATGTTGAATTTTGGGTGTATCTCATTTTTTTTACTATATATAAATTTCAACTTATAAATTCCAATTTATATACAGTTATCCATGTTGTGCTTACTCCAATTTATCTCACTGGGTTTTTTAAAGGAAATATTTATTTATTTATTTATTTATTTATTTATTTTTGTTTTGGGGCCACACCCTGCTGCACATAGGAGTTACTCCTGACACTGGGCTCAGAAATCACTCCTGGCAGGCTCAGGAGACCATATGGAATGCTGGGAATCTAACCCAGGCCCATTCTGGGCCTGCCATATGCAAGGTAAATGCCTTATTGCTATGCTATCTCTCCAGCCTCTATCTCACTGTTTTTGATTATTTTTTGTCTTTTTTTGTTTGTTTGTTAAATCTTATGGGTCACACACCCAATAGTACTCAGGGATTACTCCTGGCTCTCCACTCAGAAGTTACTTCTGGCAGGCTAGGGAGAACACATGGATGCTGGGGATGCTAGAGATAGAACTTGGGTCAGCAATGTGCAAGGCAAAAGCTCTACCTGCTTTGCCATTGTTCCAGCTCTTATCTCACTGTTTTACACTTGATGGTGACTTGTATATTTTTAGTGGACTGTTATATATATGAACATTCTTGTCTCTGCACATTCTTATATTCTTGAACATGTCCAGCAACATTAAAGGCTTTCTTATATATATATTTTATATATATTTATATACATATATAGCTTATATATGCATCATATATATACATGAATATATATACATAAGCACTTAAATTGACATGCTTTGTAAAGTTTCTATGTTAATGAGTAGAATGTCATATGTATAAATCAAGAGACAATTGTTTAAAAAAGGCAAAAAATATTCTCAAATAGCACAAGAACATGAATATAATTTAATTGAAATTCACTATCAGAAGAGCATTTTCTAACATGATCAAACCTCTACTATTCTAATTATAGTACTTACACTGTATCTGGCACTTATCTTGCTAGAGAACTTCAGTTATTACTCTTATACATAAGGAACTCATTTTCAAAACTGAAAGTGGCAATCTAACAGTCTAGCATTTAATACATTTGTAGCCAGCATATAGGAAATCCTCAACTCTTATCTGCTCTTCCTGAATTAAGCAAGGCATTAGAATTTGTGCTTACCTATTCAGAATGTTTTTCTTTTCATAAATTTAATCCAATGCAAGGTCTGATATTCCACACTTCTTTTAAGAGTAGGTTTTTCATAAAAGGTTTCCTGAATAAAAATTTACCTTTAAAAACATATTAAAGACAGGTTCCTAGTCCAAGTGGATTAAATGTTTTAGGAAGGAATGTAGGAGAAGCTTTGGAAATAATACATTTGTATATCAGGCAAGATTTGGTTTCTAAGGTTTTGTCATAAAAAATAAATAAACAAAAAGCCCCCTAGGCTTCCACACAAATTGATTGTGACTATGGGAATGTAATAAATAAATAATTTTATCATTTTAGTAAATTATTTGGTACTACTAATCTTTCATGTATTATAATGACGTTACTGACCAGTGTCAAATGTTTAACAGATATTTGAGTGCCTTCAAAGAAAGTTTTTAAATTTAAAATGACTCTTGAAAAAAATTTACTTAGTACACACAAGTAACTAAATCACCAAAGGCTGTCAAGGTTCAGAGAGAGAAATATTCATAGCTAATTTTTGATTTTTAACCCTTATGAAATGAAAGTTTAATGAGATACAGAATTATTATTATTTTATTTTTAAATGCCAATTTAAATAATGAGATCAGCATTTTATTCTAATATAAGTACGAGTAAAATAGACTCCTAGTATTGTTGAGAGGAAGTCTTGAGATACTATGGGAATAGTTCATTCAACAGAGCTTTTACAGAGTGCTCATTTTGTAGATAGGAGAAGCTCTATCTTAGTCATATTCTATAAGTCTTGCATAGGTCTCTCTTTATCCAGATTCTTTTCTGCCATATTAGCATTAAAAGTTGTTGTTGATGAGGAAAATGGAAACAACTTGACCTAAGAGCAGGTTATCCTACCTTACCAGCCATCGATAAGACAAAATCAGAAGACTTGTCACCAAGATCGCTATTTACAGATGACTCGCTGCTAGAACCATGACCAGACTGTATATATCTTGGGACCAATAAAAAAGCCCTAGTCTAGGGTTTGAACTACGACCTGCACAACAACCATGATCCCCAGTTCCAAAGGTCTGGCAGAGACAACTGTAACGGAATGGGGCTTCTGGAAACACAAAGAAAGGCGTTATCCTAGGTGCCATCTCAGGTTTAGTGCCAAGACCAAGACCATCAACCACAGAAGATGGATTAAAATGACACTGAAGGAACAGAACTTCTAGAACCACAAAGACTGACTTCATCATATGTCCCACCCCTGGAACTGTGCAGATACTGAGATCTCTAGATACAGAGGTCTGATTGTATACCCAGGACGGAGCAGAAGTCTTCCAAACATCACAAAAGCACCACCGGGAGAGTAAAGGATCATGAACAGAGTCTATAGTTGATCCCATGACAATATACTCCAAGGGCGGAGAAATCCCGTATCTCTTAGGCCATGTGAATCCCTCTTCGAATGACCCCAATATTTACTGTGCCTGAGCAGGAGGGGGGGGAAGCAAAAAGCACAAAAAATTATTTTTCATATATTATTTTTTATCTTCATGTACTATTATTATTTTTTTTATTTACCTATCTATTTTTGGTTGATTTCTTTGTTTTGGTGTGGTATTGAAGTTGTTGCCCCCACTTATACTTATCTTTTTTTCTCCTCTTTTCTTTCTTTTTTTTTTTTTCTTTTGTGGTTTTTGGGTAACACCCAGCAGTGCTCAGGGGTTATTCCTGGCTCCAGGCTCAGAGATTGCTCCTGGCAGGCACTAGGGACCATATGGGGCACTGGGATTCGAACCGATGACCTCCTGCATGAAAGGCAAACGTCTTACCTCCATGCTATCTCTCCGGCCCCTTCTTTTCTTTCTTTATGTGCTCTGCCATGTTTCCTATCTCAAGACCATGGCGTTTTTTGTTTGTTTGTTTTGTTTTGTTTTTGTGGTGCTTAGCGTTATTGTTGGAGTCCTTAATGGATATTTGACACTTCTTTTTGTAGTGGTGGAGTGTTTCACCTTCTTTTTCTTCTTCGTCTCTCAAACCGATGAGATGAGATGAGAGCTTCTAGAAAAATTCCGCTTATTTTCGGCATATTAGACTTTTACCCCAGTTTATTACTTTTCTCATCTTCAAACAAAACCACATAACTTGAACTACCTAGTCCTACCTCCCAATTAGAGGGGGAAATAAGGGAGTCACCAGGACCAAACAGGTGCAAGACTACTAAGTAGTAGGCTAGGTACAGAGGGGACCACATATTCTAGCAGCCCTGAGGGTGAGGGAAGAGGATATGGGGGGTAGGACAAAAACGGAGGAGTAGGGAGGACAAACCGGTGATGGGAATCCCCCCTGATTTTATGTAAATATGTACCTAAAATATTATTGTCAACAATATGTAAGCCACTATGATCAAAATAAAAATTATGTTAATAATAAAAAATGTTGTTGTTGATGTTTTATTGCTTAAGTTGCATGTTTTGTCCTAAAGCGTGAAAAATATCACTCTTACACCTGTGGTATCTACTTGGCCCCCATGAATAGTTCTTGGTTTTTTGTTGATTATAGTGAGGGCTGTCTCCCAAGCAATATTCATGGGTCCTGGTGATTCCTCCCACTGGTTTTCTATTAACCAGTAGACAGCTTCTTTGTTTTTTTTTTTTTTTTTGGGGGGGGGGTAACACCTGGTGGTTACTCCTGGCTCTACACTCAGAAATCACTCTTGGCTCAGGGACCATATGGGATGCTGGGGGTTGAACCTGTGCCCGTTCTGGGTCAGCTGCGTGAAAGGAAACACCCTACTGCTGTGTTAGCAGTCCAGTCCCCCAGAAGACAGATTATGAGGATCTGAGGATACACTGCTGGCTGATGCGTCAAGGATGGGAATTAACCAAATCACTTCTGAAATACTTGAAAACCTCCAGCTGGCAGTGTTTGGTTATCTCCAGTGCTGCACCCAGGATGCTAGGGGGCCATGTAATCCCAGAGATTAAAATGTGATTGCCTGCATACACGGCATGTGCATTATGTTCTGTACTATCTCTCTGACCACTAAAAGTGAATTTTATTTATGAATATTATTTATATATTTAATATGGAAATAGTTCTATTATGATATTTCAATTTACCAATATCCCCAAATCATTCCAAAACTAGTTCAAACTCTATATATACATATGAGTTAGAAAATAATTTTTGGAGCTATAGTTGGAAATTCTTGTAGGATTCTTAAATTCTACAGACATTCTTGTTAAAATATTTTGTAATAAACATTTAAAGTTTATATCCTTCACCTTAAAAAGAACTTGGAGAGGAAATACATTTTGAAAAGTAGGTTTTTTTTAGATAAACACATTAGAATAAAAATTTGAGACCTGAGGATATGAAATGAGGGGAGAAAATAGTAATTTGAGAGGGGTGGAGAAGAGTGTTAAAAAGCTGAGTTTCTAACCTGTAATTTTTAAGGAATTCCAGAAATTATGTGATATATATAATTTTATTATGTTCTTATGCTTTAAATTAATTGATGGTTTATCAAGGATTAGTTTTAATAGACAGTTGAGGAAAGCTATAAAGTTCTACATATTATGTGCAAGCTGAAGGGAACAGAAATAATTCTTTGTGATCAAAGCCTATATTTTAGAAACCTTTGCAAAGATTTTTTCTATGTACCATGAGTTTCCAGTGTCTGCCATCTTGGCAGGCTTCCTCTCATGGATAGAAATAGGCAGGAATCTTTTTACTTTCCCCACCTTCCATTACGTCTTACCTGAATTAGTCAATTCTTTCTTGTTCTCCCTCCATTTCTGCCACATAATAGCATTTCCTGCACTTCAGAACAATTTAGTTTATTTTACTAAAATTTCTAAATGAGTCTGTGACATTTAATGTTCTCAATCATTAGTCCATTATAAGAGAGGAAGATTATTTCTGTTAGCCAGGAAGGAACTTTGTTCTGCTTTTAAATGAATAAACTAATTTTTAAGCAGATAGACTTCAGATAGGCTGAAGGAATAAGTCAAGTTTTAAGATTAAAGCTAGCAATTATAACAAATATGTCTCAGAAGGTTTGTAAAAATAGGAGTAAGCCTGATCCTCAGCTTTGGGTTTGATCTGTTTATAAAATTTGCCAACAGAGCAGAATAGTCTATGGGGGGATATTAATATTGCAGAAAAGGTTGAACCTGTTTACAGAAATGATGAAGTCATTAAGGTTACAGAGTTTTTAACATATAAAGTCACCAAAGTACACATGATATCCAAGAAGATGATCTTCTAGAGTCTAGACCAATGAAGCTGGCAAATGATCCCTATTATCATGATCAGAAAAAATGAAACTCAGAAATGTCAAATGCCTTCTGCAGGGTCGCAGTGATATAAGAGACAGATACTGGGTGAAAGTCCACGTTATCTTATTTAATGCTCATCATGCCAAGGTCAAATGCTGAACAACTAGAGTCAAGAAACACAAATAAGCTATGTTTTAGTAACTTGGATAAAAGCTTGGCCTGTAGCCTACATTTGCCTTCTTTTCCAAGAGGTATTTCCAGTTCTCCCACCCACCTTTATTAAGTATATTAATTAATCTCTGCTATATTTTCTGACTCAGTAGTCAGGATAAAACAGTATCACTGGGTGGAATGCAGTTCTGTCATTCATCTTAATGGAAAGTTAATTCTGAGACTTAATTATCCAAAGTGCTGTCCATTTGCACTGCAGTAACTTGTTTAGTACTAAGAATACAATACGTTGGTGCAATTTTATTTAGTGAACATATGAATGTGAGACTTAAAGTCTGGGAAAGAGAGCAACATTAGGACAGGAGCTAGATGGTGACTGCGTCTCAAAATATGAGGAACCTTTCTTTGGTAGATATTCATACCTAAGAGTGGTTTGCATGCATGACTTTTCAAAGCCTTTTAACAAAAGTGTGTGTAAAGGAGAGAGAGAGAGAAAGAGAGAGAGAGTAAGTCTGAAAGATAACTTCAAATGTTGATATGTTCTCCCATGGGGGATATGTATATTTATAAGTTTTAATAATTAAGTATTGGTTTTTAATTCAGATGGACTGATTTCCAATTCCACCTCACTCCTTAGGGTGCCTATCTTAATTTAGGTGATGCTCATTCTTTCTGTGACTACAAATCCCCAGTTTTTTGTTTTTTTTTTTTTTTTTTTTTTTTTTGGTTTTTGGGCCACACCCGGTGACGCTCAGGGGTTACTCCTGGCTATGTGCTCAGAAATCGCCCCTGGCTTAGGGGGACCATATGGGACGCCGGGGAATCGAACCGTGGTCCGTTCCTTGGCTAGCGCTTGTAAGGCAGACACCTTACCTCTAGTGCCACCTTCCCGGCCCCACAAATCCCCAGTTTTAAAGTGGCAATGTTGTGTTACTTCTGGCTTCTTTGAAAGCCCAGAAAAATAGATATTTTAAGTACTAGAATTAATAAGCATTGTTTTTGTACCAATACAAGTGCAATACAATTAAAAATAAAGTAAAATACAATTAAAATACAATATGTAGCAATAAAAGTGGTAATTTTTCATTTCTTTGTTTTTTGTGGGGGCCACACCTGGCAGCACTCAGGAGTTACTCCCATCTCTAAGCTCAGAAATAGTTCCTATAAGATTCAGGCTACCATATGGGATGCCAGGAATTGAACCTGGATCTATTCCAGGTCAGCAGCATGCAAGGCAAAAGTTCCACCACTGTGCTATCACTCCTGCCCCAAAAGAGGTAATATTTCAAATGTTAACTTTAACTATATATATATCGGTATTTTGGTATTTTAATCAACTTGATATTTATTTAATATTATTTAATATTTTAAATTTTATTAATTGATTTAGGCTTAAGGTCATAACTGTAATATTGTTCAGGGATTATTTCTGTCTTTGTATTCAACAATCCTTACTAGTAATGCTGGGGGTTATCAAAGAGGGTGCTGGGGACTGAACCTAGTTCCTTCATGTGAAAGCAAGCACCCTACTTGTTGTATTATCACTCTGGCCCACTTTTTATATTGCTTTTAGAAATGAAAATAGTCCTGTTCTTTATTAAATAATTTAATTTCTAAAATAATTACTCATGGATTCCTATCTTAGTGTTTGTATAAAGAATATAGGACATTCTATTTAAAATCAAGCAATATTCTAAAAATAAACCCATTTGACCATGAAATAATTCTAGCCACAAAATGTATTCTAGTAATGACTTCAAGCCCTCTTCCCTATTCTGTCAGTGTATATTTGTGAAGCTATTGATCTTCAAAGTGAAAATGAATCCTAAGGTTAAGTTCAGGTTCCTCAGTAAAAGTGTTTTACTCTACCAGTTAAGTTTCCAGGGACTCTTTTTTACCTACAAATAGCAGCCAATAGTAATTTTTCTATTGTTCTTCTTGCACATGTACATTTTGTTATTTCAGAGCATGCTAAATGTGTGATTGTATTTATTTCTCATTATATTTTAAGCTCTTTCAGCAAGAACTCTATTAATATTCAGTTCAACTCAGACCTCCCTGTGCTCAGAGTCCTTTAGATATTGTCTGTTTATTTCCCCCAATATCACTCTAGAAGCAAAGGTACTCTTAATTTTCTTAAGAGATATGTGTATGGCACTGAAATGATAGTACAGTGGGTAGTTTTGTTCACCTTGCATGTAGCTGACCCTGGTTTGACCCTGAGCATCCCAGATCCTGAGACTGCCTGGAGTTAACCTTGAGGGCCACTGGGGTTTGGTTGCCATAAGCAAACAAAAACCACAATAAAAGAGATATGTGTATTATAGACATTTCAGAAGTGTTTACATTTTAGGGGTTACATTTTAGAGAAGAAATGTGTTCCATCTCCTACCTTCTTTTTGCTCTTATTTCCCTCCGCTCTACCTTTACACAAGTTACTATCTGCTGTTCCTGATTCTTCTTTGGTATCTTGGTTCATTTCCTTTATACTTAAATATATTCAAGAACAATTAATTCCTACAAATAATTTTGGTGGAAACATTGCCTTCATATTTTTATAGCTTTTGTTTTTCTTCAGAAAAACAACTGACACACTATTGTAAACTATACAGTAGGCATGTACTGTAACCTGGTGATAAAAAATGCTTTATCATGGTGCTGGAGTGATAATACAGTGGGTAGGGCATTTATCTTGCCTGTGACTGACCCATGTTGGGAATCCTATATGAACCCTGAACAACACTAGGAGTAATTTTTGAGTGCAGAGTCAGGAGTAACTTGAATCAACATTAAATTTGAATGTAACATTTAACTTAAGTCAACTTGAACATTTAACTTGAATCTAACATCTAACTTGAAGCAAAATTAGAACTCTTCAGAAAAAATACCCAGAGGAGAGATACTTATGACTTTAGGAATTTAGTAAACAAAAAGCTGGCGACAAAGGCTGCCAGATACAAGAGAAGAGCCACATCAGAAAGAGGACTTCAGAGTCATCTGGGCATGAACTGGACAGTTTCAATGAATAGTTATAATAATAATAATAATAATAATAATAATAACAAGAATAATGACAGAGAGAATTTTGTATACCTTTGGATTTGTATTTCAGTAAATTTTGATAAGTTAATATAAAAACCACGGTATCTATTTTTAAAATATATTTAATATTTTTAAATTACTGCACTATAATTTATATAGCTATTCATTGTTGAGTTTTAGACATACAATGTTTTACCATTGCCAATCTCTACCAATATTCCCATATTTCTTCCTTTGTCAGCTAGTCATCTTGATACACACCTTAGTAAACTTGAATGTTAAAGCAATTTGGGTCTCATGATTTCAGTGTTATTGACACTGTGGTTTGTATGTATTATTCCTTAACACCACTAATGTGTTTGAATTCACTTGACCCCTGGCCCCTGTTATTTCACATCTGTCTTTTCCCCCATCCATTCTATTTCCTTTCTTCTCCTCACTATACTTTGGATCCAAGAGTAATCTAAGCAAACCCCTTTTAAACCATTGCATTCCTTCATGCAGTTATTCTAAACACCACATATAAGTGATACCAACCAGTATTTATCCTTCTTCTGGCTTACTTCATTTAACATGATGTCTTCCAGTTCTATTCACGTTATAGTAAATTGCATTACTGGATCACAACATTCATTTTTTTAAGGATCCAAAGTATGGACTGGAGAATATTTTAACAAATCTTTTTAATTTTTATACATGTGTGTTTACTGAAATACAGTGAAACAAATTTTTTTTCTTTTTTTTTTTCTTTTTTTTTGGGGGGGGGGCCACAACCGTTTGATGCTCAGGGGTTACTCCTGGCTATGCGCTCAG
This sequence comes from Suncus etruscus, assembly GCF_024139225.1. NCBI lineage: Eukaryota > Metazoa > Chordata > Mammalia > Eulipotyphla > Soricidae > Suncus > Suncus etruscus. The sequence goes on along the minus strand of NC_064867.1, from coordinate 16,153,311 downwards.
AAATTGCCCCTGGCTTGGGGGGACCATATGGGATGCCGGGGGATCGAACCATGGTCCGTCCTACGCTAGAGCTTACAAGGTAGACACTTTACCTCTAGCGCCACCTTCCCGGCCCCGAAACAAATTCTTATACCATTATATGAATTGACAGATTTCACATAATTGCAGATGGCAATCTTCAGCAAATGGGAAAAATATCAACTATGGTATATTGAAGCAAGTTTAGAAGTGCTTTAAGATTGGTAAATTGAAGGTCTGTTCTTTAGACATGATAGACTGCAAGTGGACTGGTGAAATGGGAACTTCCATTCCCCCTACATAGAAATTTTTAGAGATAGAAGAAAGGCGGATACTGGACTACTTAAATATAATGATAATAGTATGGAAATAGCATAATTTGTACACTAGGTTAGACAGCCACTTGGTGGGGATGTTGTAGAAGAGATTTGAACACTCAATGGGTTTATTGGACTTAAAGATTTATTTTCCAACTAGAGAGTATGAGACCTGATATGAAGAAGGGATAACATAGCTTTGGTTAAAGAATACAGAACATCCTGAGGCTCTGACAGTGATTGAACTGGCAGTTGTTGGACAGGGCCACTTTTATTTAGACATGTTGAGATATCTAGGCTAATTCAATGAACAACTGAGGAAGTTTATACAATATCTGAATGTCTTGCCTGGCTTTCCTTCAGATGAAGTATGTTTAGATGATTATTTGAATCTAAAACTCAATGTAGGTTCAATTTGCTGTCAATAATGAACAACTTTATGGTCTTATCAAGCTTCTACTTTTTTAGGATATAATAAAATTTCCGTGTGATTCATAAACAGACTATTTTAAAGATGGAAATCCATTTTAGCTTATTGCAAGTTGTTTTTATTTCTATTAAAATCAGTCCATTTCTATCTTTAAAAAAAAGTGCTGCATTTATTTGGGCTATGTAGTTCCTGAATTCTCTTGAAGACTTTCTTTTTTGAAGTAAAAACAAATTTTATTTTAAGGTACTGAGGTAGGGGAGGAAGAGAATAAGAAAGAGAAATAATATTCTCTCAAGAGGAGAGGTGCAGGTGGCATGTGCATGCAAGTATCATGTTTATTATTTCAGGGAACACATGTGTACCATCTCTTGAAGACTTTTCTATAGTTTGAATTATTGATAGAACTTCCATTCTTCTCTCCCTTCATCAAATCTATGACTTGGAGAGAGAATTCATTTCTATACCAGAGAAGTTCTAAATAATTGAATTTCCAGAAAAAATTTTATTCAAATTAATGCAACAAAACACGAAGATCTCTGGATTTCTGAGCTTGTTTTCAATTACATGGAGTTTGCTACTAAGTGCTCTACCCTATAAAAATATTAAGATCACCCATTCTTTTTAGCTTAATTGTCCTCAATAGACATTGATTCATCTGAATCACAGAGAATGAAGAACATGAAGCACATTATTGTAAATTTGCCTTTTAAAAATATAAGTGTTTATATTTTTACTTTCCTCTTTCCTTCTCTTTGTTACTGTTGTTTGCAATGGCCAAGGGCATCACACATTGATTGAAGTGCTCATATAGTTGGTCGTAATGTTTCTGGGAGAATTCACTTTAATTATAGTGCTTCCATACATTTGATTGTGGTGTTGGAGTTTCCAAGTCCTACTGGGATCAGACTTAGAATATAAGAGGCTTCCAGGGATCAAACTCTGTGCTTTATGACTGCAAGGCAGGTGCACTACCATTGAGTTACTCCCAGAGCTCTAAAACTTGCATTTTTAAAGAGGCATATTTATATATCTGGAGGAAATTTGAGAATAATGCTTATGCTTATGTGATTCACACTGCACTAAAGAGCAAAAATTATGCATTAAAAAAAAAAGAAATAGAAATTTAAAAAAATGCAATCCTTTTCAGTAAAATGGAACTTCAAAATTAGTAAAAAAATAAAGATAAAAATACAACTATCATAAAAAAAAAGAGCAAATCAGAGTAGTGCTTGATACCTTATCAGTCCAAATACTTTTATGTGTCTATAATAGATTATGAGGTTGCTGCTCATAGAATAAACTGAATTTTTAGTTGTTCTTTGGAAATTCAATTTGTTTTTATTGAGGTAACATTGACTTGAAACTTAGCTTTTTAAATTGTGGTTTACAACTCGACCTAGGGGATATATTTGAAGGTTGTTTTAAAATAAATTTATAATTATCAAAAAATATTTGATTTCTAATAGCAAGCAAAAAATAATCCAGAAAAAAGATGTCAAGGTGAAAAAGTTTAAGAATCCATGGCTTGGGCCTGAGCGGTAGGGCATTTGCCTTGCATGTGGCTGACCCAGGAGGGACCTCGGTTTGATCCCCGACATCCCATATGATCCCCTAAGCCAGGAGTGATATCTGAGTGCATAACCAGGAGTAACCCTTAAGCATCACTTGGTGTGGCCTAATAACCAAAACCAAAAGAGAAAAAAGAAAAAATTCCTGGCTTATAGAATGTGTATTTATATTTCAGAAATACAATGTTACCCAAACTTATCCCCAAAGTGTCAATAAATCACCACAATCCATTGGACAGATACCCTTTACCATTTTCATTGTCTTCCTCTTTCTTCTGCATGATAATCTCAGTTCAGTGGTCAGAATCTAAAGCGTTGCTTCATTGACATTGTTATTCCCTTGCTTTGTTTGTTTATAAATCACATAAATGAGGTCATCATGTAGTTCTCTTTCTCTTTCTGACTGTTTCACTTACCATTATCCTTTAAGTTTTATCCTTGTTGTACCAAAAGGTCAAATTTAGTCTTATAGTTGAGTAGTTATCGTACCATTGTGGAGATAATGTGCAGTGACAATAAAAACCAAGGGCAGGAGAACTGGACCTTTGTAAGAAGCTGGCCACAGTTGGGGGAGGAGAATTAGGATAGGGAAGGGAACACAATGACAATGAAATGGAAAAATGGTCAAGTTGGATGAGAATATATACATGACATGCTTTAAGTAAAATCTGCCTTAAAAGATAAAAAGGAGAAAGTGCCTGCTCAGCTGCATGTGTGAGAGTGCGAATGAGTGAGAGAGAGATAGAGTGAGAGAGAGAGAGTGAGAGAGAGACAGAAACAGAGAAAGAGTACAGGAGGAAAACTGGTGAAATTTATGGATGGAAGAGGGACACCAGTAAAGAAATTGGTGCTCAATATTGTATGCCTAAAACTCAAGCATGATGATTTTGTGACTTGGGAGTTCACGTTGATTTGATACATTAAAAATAAAGTACGATATTAAAATTTAAAAACGAATGAGCTATAAAACATTGCCATTAAATTTTAGAGAAGTGGGTATTAACTGACACTCAAAGCATTAAGAACATATACCTTTTGAGAGCTACATCAACAATGATGTTAAGATCTTTGAAGGCAAAAGCCATGACACATTGATTTTACTTCATAGAAGGCCTACAATTTCTTAATGATTAATAAATGGCCATTGACAATTATAGTATATAATTGGTACAGCATAAGAATAGAAAAATACACATTTTAACAGTGACTATATTCATAACAATTTCATTCTCTCAAGTATCAGTTGAGAAATCAAAACATGCTGGTTAAATCCAACTTTAGAATGAAATGCTTTTAATTGATTCTAACATGTAAGATTATAATTTAATTTATTTCACTCTAAATTTGTATTTATCAATTTGGTGCCTGCGTTCTGGACCCTGAAGTTTTGTATTTCTGAACCAAATTATTACACTTTTCATTGCAAAGATGTATCCAGAAAGGGAAATATAAATCAGCACTCTAGATTGGCCTTGTCAATTTTAAAAAATTCTTGAAGATATCCCATGTAGGCATTTCTGCTTTGATGAAAATCTTGGTAAATGCTGAATTTCATTTTTCCATTGACCTATTCCCAATCAATATATTTGCATGTCTCCTGAAATTCCCCTTTCACTTCTCAGATTCCAACCACTGTGACTTGTAAGTGGCTTTGTCCAGAAAGGGAGGAAGAGGGTTTCCTTATGGTCAAATCTGAAGTTTAATTTCTCATTTTTTTAAACATACGTCTGACATCATTTGAGTGTAATGACCAACATTTTACCCTTTCCCTCCCACCCCTCAAAAACCCCAGGTGCTGCCTCACAAATTTCTTTCACTCTGGTTCTGGCCCCCTCTTCCTCACCTCAGGGATGCCTGCTTATCTGTTTTCTGTCTCTTCCTGCCAATAAGTGTGAAGTGATGAAGTGTGAAGGAATAACTGAATAGGTCCCCACAGATATGATTATTTTTTGACCAGTCATAAACAAGCATATTTCTTCTAAAGAAAGCAACATCAGGCTTTGGTTTTGTACCCTCACCTTATAGAAAGAATCTCAAAGCTGAGGTCTTTTGATTTATGTAAAAGACAATATTTATGTTATTAGAGAGTGTAAAAAAATGACTTGTGTGAATTCTGGGATATTTGGCTGCATTACTTGCCAAGTTATTGCTATATTGTTAAGTGTTAATTGAATGCTAATGTAGTAATTGATTATTAAACCCAGACAATTAGATAAATTTCCTCATTTATGGTAGGATAGTTTGATTTTGCATATTTATAAAATTGTGTCTACTTTTAATATTTATATCTTTTAAAAAATTGAATCACTATACAATACATATTTATAAAATTGTTGGTAGCTGAGTTTCATCCATATAATGTTCTAACACTCACCCATCCCTTCATCAGTGTAAACACACTTCACTGGTCTTCAATTTCTCTTCTATGCTTTCCCCCAGCTTGCCCTTTGACAAACTTCTCTCTCTCTCTCTCTCTCTCTCTCTCTCTCTCTCCTTTGTCTATTATTTCTCCTTTGAGGACCCAGTTCTTGTTTAGAATGATTTCCAACAATAATCACTGTCATAATGGTCCCTTCTCTATCCTAACTGTAGTCCCCCACTCTTTGTTTCAAGGTTCTTACCAATGTGTGTCTGTTTCTAAAAAAAAAATAGGCTGAGTTTCTATTCTTTTTCTGGGGAGTGGGGGTTAGATCACACCCAGCCGCTCTCAGGGGTTACTCCTGGCTCTACGTTTAGAAATCACTCCTGGCTCTACGTTTAGAAATCACTCCTGAAAGTACACCGGCCCAGTGGGGCTCAGCTGTGAAAGACTGTGAGTGTGACCTGTCTATGTCTGTCTACTGTCCTCTTGCGTGAAACTCTTGCGAGTGGGGCAAAAAGAGCCTCCAGAAACCTCGCTCGCCCAGACGCCATTTTCAGGGAGGGACTTCAGAGCATAAAAACCGGCTAACCTTTGCAAAAGCTGGCTCCCTGTGTGTGACACCAGGCGGGGAAAATCCGCGAAAGTACACCGGCCCAGTGGGGCTCAGCTGTGAAAGACTGTGAGTGTGACCTGTCTATGTCTGTCTACTGTCCTCTTGCGTGAAACTCTTGCGAGTGGGGCAAAAAGAGGCTCAGAGGAGCACGGCCGCCCCGCTTCGCTACGCGGCCTTGCACTCTTTCTAAGGAAAGAACTCCATTGCAACAAGAAGGAAAAATCACACTAAGAACGGCGCTATATCACAGAAGCAAACATTTCTCTCTGGACTGTCTTCTCTGTTGCATGCTCGGGCCTAAGATTTGACCCAGTGTGAGGCTTCATCCACGGAGGACTCCCCTCCCTTAGAGGCAAGTCAGCCCATCCAGAAAGGGAGGAGCCAGAGGAGTGTGCTGCCTACATCATATAGACAATGAATACCACCACAACACGTAGAAAAACCCACAATACAAGTGTGACAATGGGGAAACAACGCAGGCCAGCATCAGACATAGAGAATGAAGATGACAATTCTGAGGACCAGATAATGACTGAACAACTAATCAACCTCTCAGATAAGGACTTTAGACTAGCAATATGGAAGGTGCTCAACAGACTCCAAGAAACCATGGATCGAGTTGAACAGAACACTAATAAGAACCAAGAAAATATGAAGGCAGAAATGACAAAACTCCAAACTGAAATAACATGTCAACTAACAGGACTGAAAAAGTCAGTAAACGAAGTGAATGACAAAATGGATAAGTTCTGGGACAGGGTATCAGAAGCTGAGAATAGACTTGGTGCTGTGGAAGATGAGATACATAACAATTCCATACAGCAGGAGAGATTGGACAAAAAAATTAAAGCAAATGAGCAGACAATGGAAAAATTAGTCAAAGAATGGGAACCGACGAAAATAGAAGTCTATGATAAGATCAACAGAAACAACTTAAGAATCATTGGAGTCCCAGAGACCCAGGAAGAAAATTTCCAGGAAGAATCAATGGTCAAGAACATCATTAAAGAGAAACTCCCAGAGCTAAAGAATATAGGTGATCAAATCCTGCATGCCCGAAGAGTACCAACCAAAAGAGACCCCAGAAAAACCACCCCAAGACACATCCTAATCACAATGACAAATCTCACAGATAGAGACAGAATTCTGAAAACAGCAAGATCAAAAGGGGAAATCATGTTCAAGCAAGCTTCCCTGAGATTTACAGCAGACCTGTCACCAGAAACGCTCAATGCCAGAAAGCAGTGGTGGGATATTGTGACAAGACTGAATGAAATGAATGCTTCACCCAGAATACTATACCCAGCAAAACTCACTTTCCGGTTTGATGGAAGAATACATGGTTTCACAGACAAAAAACAGCTCAGAAACTTCACAGACACAAAACCAGTCTTAAGAGAAAAACTGAAAGACCTAATCTAAGACAAGACTACCCAAAAGACACACCAAATTTTGAAATAAAGATGGCGTTAAATCCCAGGACAATTCTTTCTCTCAACGTCAATGGACTAAATGCACCAGTTAAGAGACACAGAGTGGCTAAATGGATCAAAAAACTCAATCCAACCTTCTGCTGCCTACAAGAAACGCACCTGAATAGTCAGAACAAACATAGACTCAAAATAAAAGGCTGGAGAAAAGTTATCCAAGCAAACAACACCCATAAAAAAGCTGGAGTGGCCATACTAATATCAGATAATGCAAACTTTATACTCAGGAAGGTGGTAAGGGACAAAGACGGACATTTTATATTAATCAAGGGGTACGTAGAGCAGGAAGAATTCACTCTCCTAAACATATATGCACCGAATGAGGGGCCAGCAAAATATTTAATACAACTGTTGACAAATCTGAAAAATAATATCAACAACAACACAATAATTGTGGGGGACCTTAACACGGCTTTGTCAACACTGGACAGGTCAACCAGACTGAAACCCAACAAGAATATACTAGACCTGAGGAGAGAAATGGAAGAAAGAGGCCTAGTGGATATATATAGGACACTCCATCCCCAGAAACCTGGATACACATTCTTCTCCAATGTACATGGGACATTCTCCAGGATAGACTACATGCTGGCACATAAAACATACCTCCATAAGATCAAGAGGATAGAAATTTTGCAGACTACCTTCGCTGACCACAAGGCTCTGAAATTATTTGTGAACTCCAAAGGGACTCAGAAGAAACACTTTAACACCTGGAAGTTAAACAGCCTCATACTCAATAACCAGTGGGTCCGAGATGAAATCAAGGAGGAAATAAAAAGATTCCTGGAAACAAATGACAATAAAGACACAAACTATCAGAACTTATGGGACACAGCAAAAGCAGTACTGAGAGGAAAATTTATAGCTTTGCAAGCACACATCAGGAAGGAAGAAGGAGCTTACCTGAGTAGCTTAATGACACAGCTAATAGAACTAGAAAATGCTCAACAAAAGGACCCAAGAATAGGAAGACAGAAGGAAATAACAAAGCTCAGAGCAGAAATCAACGAAGTGGAAACTTAAAAAACAATCCGAAAGATCAACGAAAGCAGAAGTTGGTTCTTTGAAAAAATAAACAAGATTGATAGACCAATGGCAAACCTAACAAAGAAAGAGAGAGAGAGAAACTTGATAACTCGTATCAGGAATGAAAAAGGAGAGATCACTACTGATATGACAGAGATTCAAAGAGTAATCAGAAACTACTTTGAAAAACTCTATGCCACTAAAAATGAGAACCTGGAAGAAATGGATAAATTCTTGGACTCTTATAATCTTCCACGGTTGAAGGAAGAGGATGTAGCATATCTAAACACCCCCATCACCATTGATGAAATTAAAAAAGTAATCAAATGTCTGCCGAAAAACAAAAGCCCAGGTCCAGATGGATTCACTAATGAATTCTATCAAACTTTCCAAGAGGAACTACTGCCAATCTTGGCAAGACTCTTTCATGAAATTGAACAAACAGAAACACTTCCAAATAGCTTTTATGAAGCCAACATCACCTTGATACCTAAACCAGACAGAGACGCTACCAAAAAAGAAAATTACAGACCAATATCACTGATGAATGCAGATGCAAAGATCCTCAACAAAATCCTGGCAAATAGGATTCAATGCCTAGTTAAGAAGATCATCCACTACGATCAAGTAGGTTTCATCCCAGGAATGCAAGGCTGGTTTAACATCCGTAAATCTATCAACATAATACACAACATCAATAACAAGAAAAATAAAAACCACATGATCATATCAATAGATGCAGAGAAAGCATTTGATAAGGTCCAACACCCATTCTTGATCAAAACTCTCAGCAAGATGGGAATGGAGGGAACCTTTCTCAATATAGTGAAGGCCATCTACCACAAGCCAGTGGCAAATATTATCCTCAATGGAGAAAAACTGAAAGCCTTCCCTCTAAATTCTGGCACAAGACAAGGCTGTCCTCTCTCACCACTCCTATTCAACATAGCACTGGAAGTACTTGCTATAGCGATTAGGCAAGAAAAGGATATCAAGGGAATCCAGATAGGAAAGGAAGAAGTCAAGCTCTCACTGTTTGCAGATGACATGATACTCTACTTAGAAAACCCTAAAGACTCTATCAAAAAGCTTCTAGAAACAATAGACTCATATAGCAAGGTGGCAGGCTACAAAATTAACACACAAAAATCAATGGCCTTTCTATATACCAATAGTAATAAGGATGAAATGGACATTAAGAAAACAACCCCATTCACAATAGTACCACACAAACTCAAATATCTTGGAATCAACTTGACTAAATATGTGAAGGACCTATACAAAGAAAACTATAAAACTCTGCTCCAAGAAATAAGAGAGGACACACGGAAATGGAAACACATACCCTGCTCATGGATTGGCAGGATTAACATCATCAAAATGTCAATACTCTCCAAGGCATTATACAGATTTAATGCCATCCCTCTAAAGATACCCATGACATTCTTCAAAGAAGTGGATCAGACACTTTTGAAATTCATTTGGAACAATAAACACCCTCGAATAGCTAAAGCAATCATTGGGAAAAAGAATATGGGAGGAATTACTTTTCCCAACTTTAAACTGTACTACAAAGCAACAGTTATCAAAACAGCATGGTATTGGAATAAGGATAGGTCCTCAGATCAGTGGAATAGGCTTGAATACTCAGAAAATGTTCCCCAGAGATACAACCATCTAATTTTTGATAAAGGAGCAGGAAATCCTAAATGGAGCAGGGAAAGCCTCTTCAACAAGTGGTGTTGGCACAATTGGATAGCCACTTGCAAAAAATTAAACTTAGACCCCCAGCTAACATCATGTACAAAGGTAAAATCCAAATGGATTAAAGACCTCGATATCAGCCCCAAAACCATAAGATATATAGAACAGCACATAGGCAAAACACTACACGACATTACAGGCATCTTCAAGGAGGAAACTGCACTCTCCAAGCAAGTAAAAGCAGAGATTAACAGATGGGAATATATTAAGCTGAGAAGCTTCTGCACCTCAAAGGAAATAGTGCCCAGGATACAAGAGCCACCCACTGAGTGGGAGAAACTATTCACCCAATACCCATCAGATAAGGGGCTAATCTCCAAAATATACAAGGCACTGACAGAACTTTACAAGAAAAAAACATCTAACCCCATCAAAAAATGGGGAGAAGAAATGAACAGACACTTTGACAAAGAAGAAATACGCATGGCCAAAAGACACATGAAAAAATGTTCCACATCACTAATCATCAGGGAGATGCAAATCAAAACAACGATGAGATACCACCTCACACCCCAGAGAATGGCACACATCACAAAGAATGAGAATAAACAGTGTTGGCGGGGATGTGTAGAGAAAGGAACTTTTATCCACTGCTGGTGGGAATGCTGTCTAGTTCAACCTTTATGGAAAGCAATATGGAGATTCCTCCAAAAACTGGAAATCGAGCTCCCATACGATCCAGCTATACCACTCCTAGGAATATACCCTAGGAACACAAAAATACAATACAAAAACCCCTTCCTTACACCTATATTCATTGCAGCTCTATTTACCATAGCAAGACTCTGGAAACAACCAAGATGCCCTTCAACAGACGAATGGCTAAAGAAACTGTGGTACATATACACAATGGAATATTATGCAGCTGTCAGGAGAGATGAAGTCATGAAATTTTCCTATACATGGATGTACATGGAATCTATTATGCTGAGTGAAATAAGTCAGAGAGAGAGAGAAAAACGCAGAATGGTCTCACTCATCTATGGGTTTTAAGAAAAATGAAAGACACCCTTGTAATAATAATTTTCAGACACAAAAGAGAAAAGAGCTGGAAGTTCCAGCTCACCTCAGGAAGCTCACCACAAAGAGTGATGAGTTTAGTTAGAGAAATAACTACATTTTGAACTGTCCTAATATTGAGAATGTATGAGGGAAATGTAGAGCCTGTTTAGGGTACAGGCGGGGGTTGGGTGGGGAGGAGGGAGATTTGGGACTTGGGTGATGGGAATGTTGCACTGGTGATGGGTGGTGTTCCTTTTATGACTGAAACCCAAACACAATCATGTATGTAATCAAGGTGTTTAAATAAAAAAAAAAAGAAAAAAAGAAATCACTCCTGGCTCAGGGGACCATATGGGATACCAGGGATGGAAACCCACGTTCTTCCTGGGTCAGTCAAGGCCAAGACAAAGGCCTTATCTCTATGCTACCACTCCCGCTCCTGAGCTTCTATTCAACTTTTTTTTTTTTTTTTTGGTTTTTGGGCCACACCCGGTAACGCTCAGGGGTTACTCCTGGCTATGTGCTCAGAAGTTGCTCCTGGCTTGGGGGACAATATGGGACACCGGGGGATCGAACCGCGGTCCGTCCATGGCTAGCGCAGGCAAGGCAGGCACCTTACCTTTAGCGCCACCGCCCGGCCTAGTATTCAACTTTTTAAAAATAGAATGGGTCTACTAAAAAGAATTTATTGAGACATATTAAAACTCACTATATTTCACCAAAAATGGTCTCCATGTTTTGCGTGTCTCAAATTCATTTTCTATGAAAACAGGAGAAATATTCACAAAAGCATACAAATGTAGAGCCAATTTTTTAATAATTCTTATTTTAATCATAGTGGCTTACATATTGTTGACAATAATATTTTAGGTGCATATTAACATAATATCAGGAGGATTCCCATCACCGAATCATCCTCCCTACACCTCCGTCCCCATCCTATGTCCCATATCCTCCTCCCTCACACCCGGGGCTGCTAGAATACGTGGTCCCCTCTGAGCCTAGCTTACTACTTAGTGTCCTACACCTGTTTTGGTCTTGGTACCTCCCTTATTTCCTCCTCTAATTGGGAGGTGGGACTAGATAGTCCAAGTTATGTTGTTTTGTTTGAAGAAGTTAAATTCAACTGCAAGTAATTAATTTGTTTCTTTATATCAAGTGCCTTTCTTAGGCAAGGCAGTTAGGCTTTGTAAGTAGTGGAAAATAAAAATGCAAGGTTCTGATGATCATACAATCTATATGTTTTTAAAAAATCTCTGTTCATTTGGGGGGGAATCACACCCAAATATGTTCAGGACTTTCTCCTGGCTCTGTGTTCAGGTTTTAATCCTGGTGGTATTTGCGAGCAATAGCAGGTGCTGTAGATGTATTTCAGGTTAGCCATTTGAAATGCAAATACCGTAATACTTCTCTCTCACACTATTCTCTCTCTCTCTCTCTCTCTCTCTCTCTCTCTCTCTTTGTCTCTCTCTCTCTCTGTCTCTCTCTCTCATTTTCTCTCCCAGACCCCTAAAAAGTTCAGTTCTGAGAGAAAACCAAGGGGTTGTTTTCCTTTCTGTGTTCCTGTTGTGAAAACAGACATTGGAAAGATAGAGGTTCCATTAAAGACTAAGACAACACATTTTCGTTCGAATTGGGGAAACAATGGATGGGCTAATAGTTAACAACACAGTGCAATAGGTTCTGTGCTAACCCTTTTGATGTGATTTCTTGGAGGCTCTTAGAACACTAAACCTATTTGAAGGAGTTAGAAAAAATGTTTTGGATGAGGGAATATATCATCTTAAATAAAATCAATTAATTCATGATCACAATGCAGCATGCATTTTCCTGGGGTATAAATGACTTTTCTATACTACTTGTGGAGGGTCCCATAGGAGACTGAGGGGAAAAATGGAAGGATGGCTCAATATAGAAGGCAAGGCTTTTTGTTTCATTGCTTGTCTTAGTATTTGTGTAGTTGGATGTTTCCTTGATTTTATAGGAGAAAAGGTAATTAAGGTAAGGGCTATTTGCCTAAGGTGTAAATCAAAGGGAGAAATGCTTTTCTTTGCAGCCACTGTTAGTGTACTTGGGACCTTCAGATTTATGCATTGCAGTTTAATCTATATTTGTACCTGCTGTTCATTCTTCTTCTTGCCATTTTCCCTCCTGCTTTCTCTCTATTTCATTTTGAGAACATCTACATTACCTGTGGGTATGTCCTTAAATGATCCTTCCAAAATAAAATCTTTACTGATTTTTAAGATCAAGTTGTTCTTTGACAAGACAGGGCTCCCTCTATTATTATACTTGCATTCAAATGATATGTGTATATTATATTTTTAATTTTTTAATTAATTAATTAATTTTATTTTTTATATATTTTTATATATTTTAAATGTATATATTACACATTTATATGTATGTTTTTATATATATATTTTATATATTTTTAAATGTATATATTACACATTTATATGTATGTTTTATATACATATATGTATAAACATATATCAAATAGAAAATGTATATAATTTTATATAATGTATACATACATTATATTAGTTTACATTAGTACAGTAGATGAAGCATCTTAAAGGTATATGCATAACTTTATTCAGTCTCCAGAATATATTATTTTAGGGGCCAGCGAGGTGGTGCTAGAGATAAGGTGACTGCCTTGCAAGCTCTAGCCAAGGATCAGGACCATGGTTCTATCCCCCCAGCGTCCCATATGGTCCCCCCAAGCCAGGGAAAATTTCTGAGTGCTTAGCCAGGAGTAACCCCTGAGCATCAAATGGGTGTGGCCCGAAAAATAAAGAAAAACAGAATATATTATTTTATAAATATTCAACAAATTAATGATTGAATCAATGAATGAACTATCAGAGACTCATGATCTTCTACGATCACTCAAATCTATTCTAATCAGTCTCAGAGATTGAAGGAATTTACAGGTAAATTTTTCAATGGAATGTCTTCAACAATATCCCAACCTCAGCTTAGTGTAGGTATGGTAGTTACTGATATGTAACCCAATACTCTTTAATTTAATTATTTTAAATAAACAGCAATTATCTTGGGGCCAGAGCAGTGGCACAGCAGTAGGGTGTTTGACTTGCATGTAGCTGATCCAGGGTGGACCTGGATTTGATCCTGGGCATTCCATATGGTCCTCCAAGCCAGGAGCGATTTCTGAGTGCATAGCCAGGAGTAACCCCTGAGAATTACTACGTGTGGCCCAAAATAAAAAAAAGAAAACAATACAATAGCAATTACCTTGCACAGTTGATGTAAGGAATCACTTGTTTGGGCTATTCTACTCAGGTATTTTGAGGTGGCAATTGCATCTTGATCCAGTTGCTATCATCTGAGTGTTCGACTGTTTGGAGGATACATTTCCAAAGTGATTCACTCATGAATTTTGCAAATCAGTGCCATCTCCTAAAGATGATGGTTCCTTTCTTCATGAGCCTCTTCCTAGAGCTTGTTGAATATTTGAACCAAGTGATCAAAGTGGAAACTGCCATGCATTTTATAATATACCCTTGATGCACATTTTATCTTTTTCATGAACCACAATTCAAAATGGGAGGCAAAAACTGAGAAAGAACACAAAAACGGCTCAATGGGGCCATCATACAAGCTTGTTATGACACCAAACTCTGTTTGTTCTTTGAGACAGGAAAAAGAGTATCTTTTTCCTTTGGTCAAATGCCCCTCAGGGATGTTTGGGAAGGTCATGAAGAGGAGGGGTCAGTCGATGGGGGACTACTCATGAGTTACACATGAGTTGCTGACAGTAGGAGAGTCTTTGACTTATCTTCGACCTTTCACCTCTGGGTGCCCTTGCCCTTTGGTAACATAAATAAGTTTCCACAAAAATCTCTCTTCAGTGGGTGTCATTTTCTTTATTAAGAATGGTAAGTTAGGGTCAAAACACAGTCAGGGGAATTGCCCAAGGATGCAGCATATGTCATTGTCAGGAAAAGGATCACAACTCTAAATTCCATGCTTATGTTTACATGGGACTACTTCTGATACATTAATGAATTGTGATGTCTTAAAGATTCTGAATTTCCTTTTCATTTCTAGCTGAACTTTTTCTCTTGCCACCACTTTAGTCACTACTTTCACCCTTAACCACATACATACATTTCAATCAGAGCATGAAGAAGAGCCTATACCTATATTACACCAACACACACACACACACACACACACACACACACACACACACACCTGAAAATTCAGGCTCCCAGACAGCCTCTCTTGTGCCAATAGGGTGCCCCCAGGGGGTACTTTTAGAGTAAGAACTGAGGCTCCCACGCTCAAAACGAGAAAGCTATAATTTTCATATTGTATCTCCTTGCCAATTGTAAATCAGTCATTTTAAGGATGCTTCCCATTCTTGTTTCCCTTCAGGCAGCTCTTATTCCTCTCCGGAAAAAGAAAAGATTTGCTTTATAGCTAACTGCAGGACTGAAATGACATATAAAATAGCAACAGCAGGGAACAAATGTGTCCCTAAAGTGGCAATATGGTGCCTTTTTGTGTATTTTAAGGCTTTGGAGTGAGAGGCAATTTTTCTTTTCTGGCTTCTATTTGAATAGGTGTTGAAAATTTAGAAAACAGTATCAGGCTTGTTCAGTAATGGAGCCTGACCTGAGTTTTGCTATCAGTGTTTTATATATATATTATATATCTGTATTACTTTGACCAGCCCCTATAATGATATTTGCAGAGAAAAACATATAAAATAATAACAAAGAATGTTTCATTATCAGGTGTGGGTTTTGAAATTTTATTT
The DNA here is from genome assembly GCF_024139225.1 of Suncus etruscus. Classification (NCBI taxonomy): domain Eukaryota; kingdom Metazoa; phylum Chordata; class Mammalia; order Eulipotyphla; family Soricidae; genus Suncus; species Suncus etruscus. The sequence continues at coordinate 16,137,926 of NC_064867.1, read as the reverse complement.
TGTAATAATTTTCTAACCAAAAATAATTGACATTTAATTGAAAAATCATAGAATAAAAACCTATTTCACTCCACTAAAAAATAACCTTCCCCTTTCCTTCTTTCCAATGTAAGAAACAGCCATTCTAACTGCAAAATCTATTTTCTCTTTCTCTTTTTCTTTTTTTGTCATATAGGACAATTTAAACATTTCTTTTGAAACAAAGCACTCAAAAGTCAAAGTAATATCTATATTTCTCCAAACTCCCTCTGGTATCAATAAATCCCCCAAACTGACAGCACAGAAAAAAGTTCTACCCTAAGAAAAAAGAGCAAATTGGATCAACAGTGTTGTTCATTATCCTCCATATTAGAAATGCTGCTGAGGATTATTTCCTGGAGGGCGAACCCCTGACTGACCTGCCTTTCCCACTACACTGCCTGCATGGAGCTCTCCCCATGGCCAGAACATTCCAAACATATGAAGGGCAGCCTGTTCTTTTTCTTTCCTTCTATGGCTATTCTCTCCTCATTTCTGTATTTCCTCTCTCCTTCCCATTGCTAATTCTTTTCAATCTCATCTGAATTTCTCTTTCAACACATATTAAGGATATATTCTTTCAAGGTCATTGCTTTGTCTTCAATTTTAGGAAAAAAAGAATCACCTTTTTCCAATTTCATTCCTCCACATGAACTGGGAGAATTTCTCACAATGCTCAGCATCATGATTTAAAAAACATTTATGAATTATGGTGGCCACACCAGCAATACTCACTCAAGGAGTCACTTCGGGCTCTGCACTCAGGAATAATCCCCAGTGGTGCTTAGAGGATCTTATAGGTTAATGGGGATTGAACTGAGTCAGCTGTGTGCAAGGCAAGGTAGAGTTACCCATTTTACTATCACTGCACCCCACCCCAGCAACATGATTTAGTAGTGGACAATTGCTTTGAATCTTCTTCATTTACTACTTGTTTTCCTAGCCCTAGCTTCTAAAAGATAATCTAATAATTTTCTTTCATCTCTCAAAGCTTGACTTTTTCCTGGATTTTTTTTAGTTTTTAGTCTCCCAAGTGGTGTCCAGGAGGCCAGTGGTGCCATTAGATTCCTGGCTAAATGGGCTGACCTAAGTAGGCAATACTACTTCAACATCCCCATGTGCCAGAGATTACCTAGGTCATCCATGCATTGCATTGGGTGCTACCAGGTTATACCTGGCTATGCTCATAATATCATGTGGTGCCAGGATTAAACCTGGATCTGGTGCAAGCTAGTCATGTGCCTTAACTTCTCTAATATCTCCTGGCACCTCAGATTAATATTTTTGTGTTCTTGTTATAAGTATCAAAATTGGAGATACTGAGGCGTATGCTGGTTCTATTTTGAACATTTTGAGAAAGTTCCATATTGTTTTCTACAGAGGCTGAACCAGAGAACATTCCCTCTAACAGTGAATGAAAGTCTCTTTTTCACCACATCCCCACTGAGATACTGGTTGTATACTGCCAGTTTTTAATAAAGGTCTTTCTTCACCGATGCAGGGTAAATCTCATTGTCATCTTCATCTGCAAATATATTTTCTCAATTACTAGGCTGTCTAATTTTTTAGCCTTAGTTTCTTACTCCACATAAAAACATTTTCTCTTGATGAGATTCTTTGCTTACTTTCATTTTTGTTTTATCTAGAGTCAAATATTAAAAAGTTCTCTGTGGTCAATATAATGAATTTTGCCTACTAATCCTTGATAATTTTATGGTTTCTGGTTTTTAACTGCTATAACTCTATATTACATGTGTACAATAATAAAATTATATATCTATGTCTATTATATATTATATTTTATGATCTATATTGAGGACTTAAATCCATTTTGAATTAGCTTTATGTATGATATGAGATAGGTGTATAATTTCACATTTTTGTCATGTGGCCATCAAATGAAATTTGAGTCTCATCATAGTTCTGTGAGAGAAGTATAAAGTATATATTATTATTCAAGTCTTTATATCAGGGGTTCCATTAAGAATTCTCCAGGGACTGAGATTAACCTGGTTAAAAGGAGTACAGTTGATTTCTGTAGTCCTGTCTATGGATTTGAGAACGATCCTACACCTGAAATATAATAGAGAAGGAATCAATTCACATCATATACTCTTCCTCATGAATCATAAGAAGGAATAATCCAAATAAAGCAAGATTTTAATAGATTACAATGTGCATTATACAACTAGAGATTTAGAAGGACTATCTTGTTCTGTTTGCAGGATTGTCTAGTCTGCTGAAGTCCCTCTGATTCTCAGAAAAGACCATGATGATAGAAAGGAAATATGATCCCCAGGAGAATTGGTTTTAGGGAGTTTTTGAGAAACAAAGTGGGTGTTGTGAAAATCTAGGCTAGATCAGTTCATGGTTGATACAAAAAATTTATGAAAGAGAGATATTAGAGCAAGTCATTTAGAAATAACAATCCTTCACTAACTTCATAGGAGTGGTGAACCACAGGGTCTCTGGATTATTTTATTCATTCAGAGACTCAAATGTTGACATCCAAAAATAGCAATTTTAGATTGTTTTTAATATTTGCTAAGCATACTATAAATCTTATTGTTTAGGTCCAATCTTTTTTCTGGGAAAAGCAGTGAAAGGGTTGATTTGTATTTAAAGATATTCATGGATTAAGAAAGGGAATCATGAACTAGGTGAAGACTAGAGCCAGCAACTTCTTCATGTAGGTAAAAGCGTGGGAAAGGAAACGGTCTTCCAAGTTACTTTAAAACACTTTTGACTTCATGCTGCTTGCCTTGACCAGAGTAAATAAACACATAGACTGTAGGGGTGTCTGTGAGGTCTCAACAATACTCACAGTAACAATCACTATAGTTTGTGAAAACTATGCAGAGTTCCATCCACTCTACTAAGAATTATCTCATCATTTTCTTTGCTAAAGTCTCATAAAATGGATCCTGTTACTGTTTTCAAAGGAAAGGCAGACTTGGAGAGGTTTAGCAACTGGCCTGAGGCCATGTATATCCAAAGGAGGATGGTATCTGTCTGAATTCAGTGACACCTCTTCTCTTCACCATTGTCTTGCACAGACACCCAGAGGCAGCATTCACTCAATAAACATAAATGAGCCCCTCTAGGTATGAAACACAACATTAGGTGCTGGAATGAGGCTATTCTATTGATTTCAGCTGCCTGCCGTTGGTTTTTCATTCAGTCTGGTCAGTTAATATATATTCCTGAGGTGGTATCTATCCTGCCTTGTGCTTTTGTTTCAGCCATTATGCTTTTCAACCCAAACCAAGGAAACCATGGCTAGTAACAAGGCCTGTAGAGAAATCTAGAGCATGTAGAATAAAGCATTCTTGTACTGTCTTTCTCTTGTCTGCATTTTTGCTCTTTATCTAGAGACTGATGCTTCCTACTGGAAAGACAGGATTGAAGAGGGCTGGCCACCTCCCATCAGAGTGTTGAAGGGGTCAGATGGATGGGGTGCTTTTTGCACATCATTAAGACTATTGCAGCATGCCTGAGGCCATTTCCTGAGTTGGATGTGGATTGGGAAATGAGCAGGACTTCTCACTAATTGAGGCATTTAATCCCTAGTGAAGTTCAATGTCAGTGTCAGTTTTGGACTTATGAGTGTCATGAGGCCAGTTGCCTTTGGATGATAATGATAATGAGTAAACATTAGATCCCAATTCCATTGCTGAATCTCTGGTAATCATAATAACAGCTAGCATTTATTGAGTAGCTACAGTCTTCTAAGTCCTTTTTCTATGTGTCCCCTTGCCCCCTGTCTGAAAAGAAGTATATTTATCCTTTTATTAAGCGGAAAAATGAAATCACGGGCCTTTTAAGAAAATTAAGTTGCTCTAGACCCCAGGTGATTAGACACCATCCGTACAGCCTTGAACCTTGGATCCCAGACATAGAAACGACACAGTTCTTCACGACAGCTACAGGAAACAAATCCCATCGGGACATCCTCAATACTGCTCGGACACCAACAAGTGCCAGCTCTAATACAATATCCTGACAACGAGGAAAATGGAAACTACTTGACATAAGAGCATGTTATCCTACCCCTTCAGCTGACAATAAGACAAAATCAAAAGACTTGTCACCCTTTGGTCAGTCCAAAAGCCAAGAGCGCATTTTACAGATGACTGGCTGATAGAACCATGACCAGACTGAATGTATCCTGGGACCAATAAAAGCCCCAGTCTAGGGTTTGAGCTACGACCTACACAACAACCATAATCTCTAGTTCCAAAGGTCTGTCTGAGACTATTGCAACGGAATGGGTCTTCTGGAAACACAATGAAAGACGCTATCATAGGCTCCATCCTAAGATCAGCGCAAAGATCAAGACCACCAAACACAGAAGATGGATTAAAGTGACACTGAGAGAACAGAACTTCTAGAACCACAAAGAAAAGCTTCATCATAAGTTCTACCCCCTGACCTGTGCAGATACCGAGATCTCTAGATACAGAGATCTGATTTTATCACCCAGGACAAAGCAGAAGTCTTCCAAACACCACGAAAGCACCAAGGGGAGAGTAAATGAACCTGAACAGAGTCTATAGTTAATCCCATGACAATATACTCCAAGGGTGGAGAAACCCTGTATCTCTTAGGCCAAGGGAATTCCTTGTCAAATAACCCCAATATTTACTGTGCCTATGCAGGAGGGAAAAGAAGAAAAAAAGCACAAAATAATTATTTTTATATCTATCTAGGTTTTGTCAATTTCTTCATTTTGGTATGGTTACTAAAGTTGTTGTCTCCATTTATATTTATTTATTTATTTATTTATTTTCTTCTTTTTTTTTTCTTTAGGTGCTATGCCATGTTTTTTTTATCTCAAGACCATGGCTTTTATGTGGTGCTTATCTTTATTGTTGGAGTGCTCACTGGATATTTTATTTGACACTTCTTTTGTACTGTTGAGGTGTTTCACCTTCTTTTTCCCCTTCCTCTCTCAAACCGATGATGAGGACTCTGCCCATTTTTTGACATATTTAATTTTTATCCCAGTTTATCACTTTTCTCTTCTTCAAACAAAACCACATAACTGGAACTATCTAGTACCGCCTCCCAGTTAGAGGAGGAAACAAGGGAGGTACCAAGACCAAAACAGGTGTAGGACCACTAAGTAGTAAGCTAGGCTCAGAGGGGACCACGTATTCTAACAGCCCCCGGGGTGAGGGAGAAGGATATGGAAGGTAGGATGTGAACGGAGGTGTAGGGAAGATAATTCTGTGATGGGAATCCCCCTGATACTATGTTAATATGTACCTAAAATATTATTGTCAACAATATGTAAGTCACTATGATCAAAATAAAAATTATATAAAAAAAAGAAAATTAAGTTGTTCAAGGCAACCCTTGAATTGAGCCGCAGCCTTGGAATCCACATCTGCCTGGCTATACCTATTAGACCTCTATTAAGAACCAGTTGGGGTAGAAATAACTTAGTATAGTAATGCAGCATGTCGTCAAAATGCTAACAAAATTATAAGTAAAAGAGCTGTATATCTAATTAAGATTAATTAATTGAGTGTGACTTATAAATGACAAATATGACCAAGTTTCTTTTTTTCTCTATGGCTCAGTTTTCTTATCTGTAAAATGAAAATAAGAAAACCATGTACTTTAAAAAAAATATTTTATTGAAACCATGTGATTTAGAAAGTTCTTTATAGTTGGGTTTCAGGCATGCAATGTTTCAGGGCCAATACCAACAATAGTATTGCCCTCCCTCCACCAATGTTCCTAGTGTGCATTCCATGCCACCACTCATGCCCCCCTGCCAGGCAATATGATAGGTCTATTTTGTTTTGATTGTTGAAGTTTGGGTTTCATGATTTTATTTTGTTGTCTTTGGCTACAATAGTAGGACAGCACTACATATAAAGCCAAAGAAAATCATATACTTTTTATAAAACTTTTCACTAAGGTACTATCATTTACAGTTATCATGTTGAGTTTCAGGAATACACTGATCACTGAATATACTATTTTCAAAAATACACCATCCTACCACTAGAGTCAACTTAACTCCACAAATATGAATATTTTTAGAAAAGTAAGAAATGAGGGAAGCTGATGTAGTAGTACAGCCTTTAAGGTATTTGCTTTGCATGTGGATGACCCAGTTTTATCCCCAGCGCCAAATATAATATCCTGAGCCTACCAGAAGTGATCCTGGTAGGCTGGTTGAGGAAGAAAAAAGAAAGAACGGAAGGAAGGAAGAAAGGAAGGAAAGAAGGAAGGAAGGATGGAAGGAAGAAAGAAAGAATGAATGAAAGAAAAGAATGAAAGAAAAAAGAAAGAAAAGAATGAAAGAAAGGAAGAAAAGGAAAGGAAAGACAAGAAACAAAGAAAAGAAAGAAAGAAAGAAAGAAAGAAAGAAAGAAAGAAAGAAAGAAAGAAAGAAAGAAAGAAAGAAAGAAAGAAAGAAAGAAAGAAAGAAAGAAAGAAAGAAAGAAAGAAAGAAAGAAAGAAAGAAAGAAAGAAAGAAAGAAAGAAGAAAGAAAGAAAAAGAAAGAAAGAAAAAAGAAACAAAAGAGGAAGGAAGGAAGAAAGGAAGGAAGGAAGGAAGGAAGGAAGGAAGGAAGGAAGGAAGGAAGGAAGGAAGGAAGGAAGGAAGGAAGGAAGGAAATGAGGGGCCAAGGAGATAGCACAAAGGTAGGGCATTTGCTTTGCATGCAGGTGTGTTACATCGCATCTCAAGGAAAGCACGCACCAGACGTGGTCTTTTCCTTCCCTGGTGCAGGACTTTCCTCTTCTAAAAGAATTATTTGCCAAAAGGCCCACTTAGCAAAGTCAATCATTTGACCCTTTGAGTGGATCGTTGACAGTGATTCAACATGACTGTAACATTACATCTTTCTCTATTTGGCCACTATAGAAATCCAGCCTCAGCTCTCCTACAGACAAAGAAATGTCAGTATGAAAGCCCGCCAAAAGTCTCCTGCTGAGCTCTCCTGTGATCTCTCTCTCTCCCCCCCCCCCATTTCCTTAAAGGTATCTGGTTTCTCTTTACCTGTTTCTTCATATTCTAATTCTAGCTCTGATCTCATTGGTTCATCCCTATTTCTTTTCTCCCTGGCTACGCCCCAAAAATCCGTCTATATAAGGTCCAATTTAAGAAATAAAGCCTCTCTCTCTCTCTCTCTCTCTCTCTCTCTCTCTCTCTCTCTCTCTCTCTCTCTCTCCTCTCTCTGGCCTCTTTCACCATGTAATTCTGTGTGGTTTCATTTATTTCATATTTCATAATTTATATTTCATATTCGTCTGCTCGTGCATCCGCTTGACTCCCAGTGGAAAAATAAACCCACTAAAGTTTGCTTCAGGGACTTTTATCTTATTATGATAAAAAGTCCGCAGCACAGGTGACCCTGGACAGTCCTAGATTCGATCACCGGTGACCCATATGGTCCCTCGAGCCAGGAGCAATTTCAGAGAGCAAAGCCAGGAGAAACTAGAGAGTCATTGGATGTGCCCCCCCCCCCAAAAAAAAAAGAAAGAAAAAAGAAAAAGAAAGGCAAAGAAGGAAGTAAGGAAGAAAAATATAAAAGGAGAAGAAAAAAGAATATGGAAGGAAGAGAGGGAGGGTAGGAGGGAAAGGAAGGAAGGAAAGGTAGTATGTGAGCATCATATAACCCAAAAATCCACTTCTGGTTTTATAATGGAAATTTAGTCTATATATATATATGGATGTATGTATCTTTAATTTTATATTGATTTTTATAATATGTACTTCTGCAGACGATTTTGCTTTTTAGAAGGTATACAGATGTTTGCTGTCTGCATTTGGGATGAACTTCCTTGTTCCAAGTTAAGAACAAGTTGATTTCTGAAAACTTCTTATAGCCATGATAATAAGATGCAATGATATAATCTTGCTTCTGCTTTTCTATTGTGGTGTATGATCATGATGAATTTGCACTACTACTAATAAAATGGCTATGGAGGCACTTGTCCAAATTTTCAGATGCTTGCATATTCTAGACCCACCAGTCTAATCACCTGGTATAAAGACCTCATTCTCCCTCTATGACTTTTGTCCCATCACGTCTTGGTGTGCTTGATTAAGCAAACTCTATTTCAGAAATAGAATGTATTTGGTAAAAGTAAGGATTTATTATTACTATCATATAAAGTATCAAGATTGTATGATTGAAATTCAATCATCCATAACTTTGTAACTGTTTCTCACAGATTAAATTAAGAATTTATTTAAAAATATTTAAGATAATCAGAATATTATTCCTAACTGAACCCAGTGACTGTCAGGTGACATCTCTTCTCTCAACATGTTCTGGTTACTTCACTTAAAAAAGTATGGCCAGGAGAGTTAGCGTGGAGGTAGGGTGTTTGCCTTGAAGGACAGTGGTTCAAATCCTGGCATCCCAGATGGTCCCTCAAGCCTGCCAGGAGCGATTTCTGAGCAGAGAGCCAGGAGTAACCCTTGAGTGAAGCTGGGTGTGAACCCAAAACAAACAAAAAAAATACACACAATTTATTTTCTTTTGGGAGGAAGGTGGTATACACAAAGCAGTTCTCAGGTCTTATTCCTGGTTCTGTTCTCAAAGATGACTCCAGGCAGTTCTCAGGAGACCATGTGTGGTCTCAGGAATTGAACCAGAGTTAGCTGAGTGCAAAACAAGCACCATAACACCTGTAATATCTCTTTGCCTTCATGAATATTTTTAATTCTTGGAGGAGCCAGTGGATAATGAAATCTATGCTGTGTCGCAAAACTATCTAGATAAATAAACTTAGAAAGAAGGAGAAGGACGATTCAGAATAATTTCTCACACATGTGAGTTATAAAGAAACATAGTAAGCGAATAACAAATGACTGAAGGCAACAGAAATTGAGAATTGGTTTACAAACTGTGCTCATCAAGGGGATTTAGGGTAATGTGGCTTTCTGGGAGAAAACTTGAGACAATACAAGAGGAAAACCAATGGTGGAGGATGTGGTGTCGGAATATATTATGAAATGAAGTCCTATGATTAATAGTATTTTCAATCATTCTGACTAACAAAATTTAAAAGATATATATGACAAGAAAAATAACAGAAAATAAAGTCTGCTAGTTACAGAAACCATAACCTTAAATATATGTGTAAACTTGAAAAATGCTTAATTAAACTACATTTTGTGTATGTTTTGGTTCTTTGGTTTTTAGGTCACATTTGGTGATGTTCAGGAGCAGCTCCTGGCTTGGTGCTTAGGGATAGATAATACATGGTGTCAGGGAACAAAGCAGAGTATAAGGCAACAGGTGAAAGCATGCATGTTGACCCCTGTATTATCTATCAAGACCAGAACTAGTTAAGTTTAAGATATAATTTAGATATAATTTTTCTATTATATTTTACTAAACTCTCAAAAATGTAGTAAAATATAAGTTGTTGAAATTGAGAAACCTTTCATCTATTAGCTAAAGATTTATTCATTTATTTTCTAGAAATTCTCCAGACTAATATATAAAAACAAAGTTTTATCAATTATGAAATTTATAGAATGCCACCACAATGACAACAATCAGCCAAGAAATAATCCTTGAACTTTAAAATTAAGCCAAGCATTCTGACTTATGAATAATAAGGAGACATAGGAAACATCCTCCTAGACTCCACACAGTGTTCAAAGAACATTTTTTGTTTGTTTAGGGGACATGCCCAGCAATACTAGGGGGTAACTCATAGCTTGGAACTTGGGGATTTTTCTAGGCAGTGTTTAGTTTAGAACCATGCAGTAGCAGGTATTGGACCCAGGACTCTTGCAGGCAAAGCATGCATTTCAACAGTTTTGAGCCACTTCCTGGGACCCAAAATAAATATTTGTAAGGTCCGAGTTCATTTACTCCTAAAGACCATATGATGCCTAAATATTGAGATGTTATATCTTTACTGCATGGGGTAAACATGTTTTATGTTAGTTTGGTTTATTACATTGATATAATGGTTAGATCAGCAAAAAGTTATTTAATGACAAAATGATTAAGCAGTTATACTATTATAACAATCGAAATAAATAGCCCAATTCATTACATATGTTTAACTCACTGGTCCTGTTAAGTCAAATAGCCCAAACCAAGAACATCTGTATCAGATATCAAGGAAAGAAAATATACAGAGCATAGTTTTTAACAATAAACTATGACCTGTTGGATGAGCCAATCTCTGCAGTCTTTGCTCTTCTAAATTTTACTCATATATTTTGTTAATTTTATTTCTTTTCATTTAATTATATTTTTGATACATGATAATTTTCTTGGATTCTTGCCACGACCTCCTTTATCCTTCCCTTAGTTTTATTAAAACTTTCATGTGATAATGGGCACCATTGTCTAATCTAAGCCATAGGACTGCTACAATTACAGTTTATCTCAGCTTGTGATTTCCTCTTCCTTTTCTCCAGGGACTGTTTGAGACCTAATACTTAAAATACTCTATAGCAATGCAACTAATCCGGAGCTTTGAGTTGCAATTATATCTTTCTTATAGATCCCTTAGTTCAGTCATTAGAACAGCCTGTTACTTTTCTATGACTAATGTTAACCACATGCTTGCTATAAATTGTATTAAACTGACATTTATTCTTTGAAGATTCCTAAGATTATCTCTTAGTTAGCATATGTTCCAATAGCATGCAGTCAGTGATTGAATTCAGTATGGTCATTATTTCTAATTTTCTTAAATTAATGCTATGTTTATTTGATAAATCATAATAGTATAAATTTAAGGTCAGTTCATGAATAATTGTATATAAATATTTATAGATAATTTGCTCTCATAAACATTCTAATGGTCTTCCTTTTCTATTTTGAGCTATACAAGATGATTATAAAAGTATTATTAAGATATAACAGAGTAAATCTTATATTACTGCATAATAACCTCAAAGTAAGATTTATACAAATTTAATTATAGAATAATATGCTTTTTACTTTGTTGAAGGGTTTGGGTCAGACCATAATAACTTTAAAAATGGAGTCAAAGTAAATTTAAAATTTTATTAAATTGCTAATAAATTTTTGCTAATTTCAAAAGTATCAGTCTGGTTGTATTAGCAAAGAAAACTATGATTTGAAATATATAGATGAGAGTAAAGCTAAGTGAATTTGTGCTAAATCCAGAAATTCAGGTGAATAAGTGGTAAATTCATTTTTTTGCCAATGTTATCATACAATGTTTCAAGGCAACATTTTAAATCTCTTGTTCTATAGCACAATATTTTGATATACATAAATTTTTAGAGGTATTCATTGTTTTGATTTATTTTCAAAAAGTTAAATTAATAACCCATATCCCCACACAAAAAGTAATGATTTGATGTATGTATTGCTACTATCCTACTTATTTACATAAAGAATCATTGGCATGTTAAGGTACAACTGTCATCTGCCCATTAGTGAATCATCACTGCATTAAGAAGCTTTCAATATCTAATCTTTCTAATGCTGTTAGACAATCTTGACCTTCAGTTTCTTGCAATGTGAATAATATTGCATTATATCTACCCAGAACAGTGTAATCATCTTTTCTATTCATGGCACTAGGACAGTCAACAGTATTTGATACAATCAGCATGTGTCTTGATATGGAAGGCACATGGTGACAAGCCTAACTGAATGTAGTTATTCGACTGTCATGAAATGCACCTTATGGTGATAAACTTCCACCATAAAATTGGAAGACTATCACATAAACATGTTTCACGAAGAAATACACTAGCAGAATTCACTGCCGGGTTATTGTTGGAAAACAGTCTTCTATTTATTGTACAGAGATTTTTACAGTATGTGTCAGTGGTTGGATGCTCATTACATTTTACAATAAAGTAATTACTGGGTGGTGATTTCTTCATTCTGGACAACAATTGTATCTAATTAGTGAATAATAAATTGAAGTGATTAGATAAGGGAAATGTGAATGGACCTAAAAAGGACAGGCTTATTTTCAACATTGTAGAAGCGTTCGATTATTTAAATCTAGGCTCCTATACTATCTGGTTATTTTTAAACCTTATGATAAATTATTTTTCCTATTTTACCATTTAAAATATTTACTTTCTATTTTCTCTTTTTCTAATAGCATGGTCGTATGAATAAAATAGCATTAAGACATTGATGAAGTATCTGAAATACACCAAGGAGGTTAGAGATTTAATCATTAAATGTACTTAAATAGGCCCTAAACTGATCATTTAAAGATCTCTTAAATTTTATTATGACTCTGGGGATGATGCTTCATATTCTAGTACCTGCTCTCAAGCCTTGAAAGATAAAACGAGCTGCTTGTGAGATCTGTGTGCAAGAAAACTAGTCCCTGAAACTATGCTTGCTCCTCCAACCTTTTATGATTTTAATCTCTCACATGCTGTCTCTGGGGCCTTTTTGGAGGCAGATTTCTCTCCCAGTACTAGGTCTGGACTGCCTCCACACCTGACTGACCTCTGTCATATTAATTGGCCCTAGCTTTACATATTCTCATGCTGTAGTTACCAAATTTCACAATGCTCAAAATTATACTTCCTATCAATGGGGTGAATATTGAAGAAAAAAAGGAGTAACTCTGAACTTAATTTAATTTCTTAGAGGCTCTCAGGGAAACTAAATACAAATATTCACCCTCAGCACAGCAAACCCAATGAAGATGATGTTTAGAAGCCCACCAAATTCAGTGAGCAAAAGTAATAACATGAAAGGCTCAACCAATACCTACTAGATCTCAGAGACTGACTTTAGTGACACCATGGTTTAATAAACTAAAAGAAATGATCATAGGTACTCAACAAAGCATAAGAGCCAGAATGAAAAAAAAATGCAATCAGAACTTATGAAGAGTATAAGGTGACATAAAAAAAAACTCAATAGAAGTTCTAGAGTAACTGCAGATGAGATAAAGATTGAGGAGTTCCAAGATGAGATGGAAAAAAACCTCTAGAAAACAAGAACAGGTTTGAAAAAGTCTGAAAAGAAATAAACAATACATTAGAAAACTACAGGATGAGCCCAAGAGGAGCAATATGGAAATCATCAGACTTTCTGAAGAATAGAAAAGGCAATTTGAATGAAGAATTAAGTTAAAGAAAACATAGATAAGAATTTCCCAGAACTGAAGATAGGCAACAAGATAAAAGAAAGAGGCTTGAAAGATTCAGTGGAAATATACTTAAATGAAGGAAAATTCCAAGTCACATTGTACTCAGAATGTCAATAGACAAAAGCAAACAGAAAATGGAAAGCAAAAGATAAAAAAAAAAAAACATTTTTTACATACCAAGGAAAAACATTTACATACAAAAAAATGATTCACATATTTAGCGGGGCCGGAGAGGTGGCGCTAGAGGTAAGGTGTCTGCCTTGCAAGCGCTAGCCAAAGAAAGGACCACGGTTTGATCCCTCGTCATCCCATATGGTCCCCCCAAGCCAGGGGCAATTTCTGAGCGTGTAGCCAAGAGTAACCCCTGAGCATCTAACGGGTGTGGCCCGATAAAACAAACAAACAAAAAAAGATTCACAGATTTAGCAAAGGACACTTTACAACCCAAAAGAGAATAAAGAACTATAACACAAAGACTTAATTAAATGAGCACTTCGTCAAGAGTACTCTACCTAGACTAGCATTCACATTTCAAGAAATGATAAAGGAACAGTGTAGGGTCTTTATAGACTCAAACTCCATGCTACCAGAAAAGTTAAAGGAATTTCTGGGAAAAACAAGACAAAATTCTTAGCATTGTCATTGAGTATGTATGGCATTCATTCAAGACACTTACTATTATTAGTAATTCTGTGCAAATAAAGTGTACATAAAATATATAAATCCTAAGAATGTAATATTAAAGAAGAGTGAAGAGAATTTAAAAATAATTAGTGGAAAATTTGAATAGGCCTATCCAAGTAATTAAGTGTGTTTTATATTACAGATATTGCATAAGTATCTGCACAAATAAGTAGACTACTATTATAGAAAACTTTATATATATATATTAAACTAACAAAAATGTCTGGTCAGACATAGAATGTTCAATATATATTAAAATTTAACTAGTTATTGAAATACTATAAAATCATTTAGCAAGTTATGAGTAAACAAAACTTTCTGAATCTAGTAAAAAAAAATCTTTCAGTTTGGGAGAAGTGAATCATGTAGTGGAGGTGAGATACAAGGAAAATAAGAGATTGGTATCAAAAAGAGAACAGACAAATAATAAAAGAATACCAGTCAAAACTAAGACAGAAATAGATTCCAACACAAAGAAATGATTGGATCAAAGAGGGTCACAAAATCATAATAAAAAGAGCAGTCCAACTAAGAATATATAATATAGTAAGTTATCATCAGTGTCTCCAGTTTTCTGAAGATAAAAGCACTGGTATGATTTCAGAGAGAAAAAAAAATGCGAAATGGGCCCGGAGAGATAGCACAGCGGCGTTTGCCTTGCAAGCAGCCGATCCAGGACCTAAGGTGGTTGGTTCGAATCCCGGTGTCCCACATGGTCCCCCGTGCCTGCCAGGAGCTATTTCTGAGCAGACAGCCAGGAGTAACCCCTGAGCACCGCCGGATGTGACCCAAAAAAAACAAAAACAAAACAAAAAAAAAAAAGCGAAAATTATAGTATAGAAGTTTTTTGGCATGTACTTACCTATTAGGAATGAGATAAAAAGGGGGCCAGAGAGTTGAAGAAGCAATAGGGCATTTATTTGTCTTGCATGCAGTTGACCCAGGACAGACTGTGGTTCGATCCTCCATCCAATATGGTCCTCCAAGCCAGGAGCGATTTCTGAGTGCATAGCCTGGAGTAACCCTTGAGAGTCACCGGGTGTGCTACCCAAAAACTAATAATAATAATAATAAAAGAAATGAGATAAAAGACTGAATGATAAACAGATTTTGACTTACTATTATGTATACATAAAATTTATTTTGTAATGCAATGCTATTTCTTTTGTTGTTGTTGTTGTTTTTGATTTTTGGACCTCTCCGGATGACGCTCAGGGGTTACTCCTGGGTATGTGCTCAGAAATTGCTCCTGGCTTGAGGGGCCATATGGGACACCGAGGGATCAAACCTTGATCTATTCTAGGCTAGCATGGGCAAGGCAAACGACTTACCGCTCTGCTCCACTGCTCCAGCCCCTCAAAATAATTACCTCAAAATAATTATTAATTGCTCAAAGTAATTAGTGGAATGTTTGATTGAGGAATGCTTCAGGAATCCACACCTCTAGGAGAAAGAGAAAAAAGCAGAATTGGGCAAAGAGAAAAATTGAGTGGCAATGTTTTATTAATAGAGGCCACTGCTGATATCGTAGAACTTCCTGAAGAATAAAATGGCTTTTTTGAGTTGCCTGAAGTTGGTGACAAGTGGCCAGCCAGGGTTCTTTTCTGATTAGTCACTGAATGTTGACTTCCCAGATTAAAATAGCACTTTCTAAGGAAAGCAATCCTAAAGAGGGTTGATAGCTGAGGTTCTCTGCTGGTGTCACTCTCAGCATCTCTGAGAATGAGCCCTTCATTTTCTGAGTGTATAGGTAACATTACAGCATCTACTATAGGAAGTTTTTACCCAAAGTCACACCTTATTTGGCAGACCATATGGATCTTGGATTCGGTATCCAGATTCTTAGTTCTGTGATCATTCCATTCCCATTTTGCCTCTGCTCATTTATTGTTCCAGGACATTTTATCCAACAAAATTTCAAAGCCCCTTGTGGAGTAATTCCATCCCAGTCATTCCAAAGTAACAGTTGCTTGAATATTGTCTATACTTCTTGTGTAGTTTATTAAATGTACTTCTGCTTTGTGCAAGACCAAATAACACCTGCAATTGGGAAAAAAAAAGCCCAATATTAAAGTCCATTACTCAACTTAGTAGCACAATATAGAAAAGGTTCAAAAAAGGGCAGTGAAAAAGAATTGACTCATAACAGGACTACATGGAATAATGAGTTTAATTTCCCAAAATTTTCAATTTCCACCCTGAGCTTTAAGCATGTTTCTCTTTATGCACTTTAACCATAATTTTAGGGTAACCTTCAGTGTGTTGTCCAAGAACTAATTAGTGCTTTTAAGCCTTCAATTTTTTTGATTTTTGAATTATAACTTTTGGGTTTTTATAATTTACTCTTGCAATTTGACAAAAGCTAATCCATTTTTTAAATAAATGCTATCCTTGAAGATATTGTAATTTGCTGCCCAGGGAGGTCCTGCAGATTTCTGATGGTACCCAAAAAGTAAAATAAATGAATCTCTCTCCTTTATTATCTTTGTCTACATTCAACAATCAGTTTTCAATAAAGAGCCCTGGTGTCCAGCTGTGATGCAGACCAGGTCATGTTCATATTCCTTCTCAATATTCAATTTACTTTCCTCCTTGATTTTCCTTGCTAACTCAAAGATTGTTTCCTTCTGATCACAACTAGAAATATCCCATATGTTATTCTATTATTATAAATGCACTACAAAAGTTTGTTTTATCATACATATATAGTTTGTGTGCCTTTGTTTTTAAGGATTACGTTAGGTATTAGACATTATAATTCTAGAATTCCCAAATGTAGTCCATATACATCAACTTGATCATGTGCTTTTTAGCCAATGCTATATTAGCATATATATGATGCATCTTATTGTCAGGCTAAGTCAGTAAAAAAAAAAGCGTGTTATTATTTCAGGTTTTCTCCTTTCTAGTGATATTTCAGAAACCCTTCTATTGGGTTAATGTTGTTTTTTTTGCTTTCCCTTTGAGAGAGGAATCCACTTTGATCTTTATGCAATCATTTGAAAAATAATTTTCTTGGAGATTGAAGCAAGAAAAATAATTTTCTTGGAGAGCTGTAGTGATCCACAATAGACTTAAAACTCATACACACACACACACACACACACACACACACACACACACACACACACAGTGTTAATGATGGTTTCTCATGCACATATTTCCAAAACCTCACCCATCACCAGTGTTCCCAACTTCCTCCCTAAGGACTTTAAGAGAAACCACATAAGTTAAATTTATGAACTATTCATCTTTATATTATAAAACTATAAAGACGTATGTTGTTATGGTAGGTATTAACTTATACTCATATCATGTGTTCTCTTTTTTTGCCTAATTTTCTCCTTGATAAGTGAATGTGAGAAATTATGTTTTCTGAATGTCAGAATTATTGTTAGGTAATCATGTCCTCTTAAATATCTCTCTGGGTTTGGGTAAATAATCCCTTTCTTTACCCTCAAAGTTCTTTGATGCTAATGAGTCCCTGCTGTCTCTGAAAGACTGCCTACTTACTGATTTGGTTTCCCCAAATTCTACTTTTATAGCCTTGTAAATTGCTTTTTACCATTGTTTTCAGCCAATATGATTATATACATGGATCAAGCTATTATCTATTTGAAGCCTGTTGTTTTGTTGCCTAGAAAAATTTCTCAGATATATATAATCCTTTTTTATGATATCATAAAATATTTTACATGGAATATTTCTGGTCCAAATTTACTAAAATTTTATTGCTTTATGAATTTATCCCATCTTTTTCATTTCCCTTTAAAAAGTATTTTTTGTTTGTTTTGTTTTGTTTTGCTACAAGAAGAGATTTCAGCTTACTCTTTTCCAGGGTTGGATCTGAGTGTCATTTTAACACATGACAAATGAGCAATATGTCAGAGCTGTGATAGTCTGTCTGGATTGAGGTTTCAAAAATCTTATGAATGGGAGACTTTGATGTGCTTTAGTGAAAGGAAGCTAAAGCTTTTATCATCAGAGTAGATTCTAATGTACCCTGAAAATTAATTTGGAGTGGAGCATTTACCCCTTCTGAGAAAATGAGACATCATGACTGGAATTTTCTACAGCCCAGCTTTGTGGTGGCACAAAGCATCCAGTCTTCAGTTCTAAAATTTATCAACATAGTTTTGAAATATAAATAATAATTTTTAAAAAAAGACCTCACCATGTATAGAGCTAGCTATTCAAATAACCATTAGAATTGAAATAGTAGTTAATTTACAGTGGCAGTTCACAAATTGTCTACCCTGCTGTTTCAAGGAGAGGAAAAAATGCCATGCAAAAAATCTTATGCACTAGCAACTCATTTATTGTTATGCTCATGATGGTTAAGTTCTGGGAATAAGATGGGGAAATATACTTTTTTCCTTTGTTTGTTTTTATGTTTTTAATGTTTTTATGTGCCACACCCAGTGACACTCAATGGTTACTCCTGGCTATGCGCTCAGAAATTGCTCCTGGCTTAGGGGACCATATGGGATGCCAGGGGATCCAACCATGATCCGTCCTGGGTTAGCTGCTTGCAAGGCAAACACCGTACTACTGTGCCACCACTCCAGCCAGAATATTTGGGACTATATGGGACCCGGGGATCAAACCCACATCTGTCCCTACCGCTATGCTACCACTCTGGCTCAGTCTTTAACATTCTAAATCAGTAACTCTGGAAGGGGATTAAGAGGATTAAGAATTCTGAACTTTAAAAAAAAAGAGTGATTAAATTATCATGAGTTACAATACCGTTAATGATGGTTTTCTTTGTACATAATTCCAACACCATTCCCACCCATTCCCACCTGCCTCCTATTCTCCAAGATCCCAAAGGCCTCTCCTTTAGCAAACTAGATCTGTGAGTAAACTCTCCCTTTCTACAAATTCATGGTTGAGCATATGGTTGCTTTTGTATATTTCTTATTATATTCAGCAGAGATTAAAAGTAGGTATGTGAAGATCTTTTCAAATGATTTCTTTTGTGTTTTGGGGGTCTTTACCAAGAAATGCTCCCCAAACAGTGTGCGATGCAGTTATCAAGTAGCACCATAGAATATGGCAATTAAACTTCTGACCTGACTATCAAAGAATCAGTGAGAAAGGCAACTGGACCTTCTGAGCACTGCTAAGGAGAACCCCCAAATAAACAAAATATGATTTATTGTTTCCTTATTCAAACATATCTTCTCATTTATCCTGTAGACTTTGCTCTCTATTATATATATATATATATTATATATGTATATATATATGTGTGTGTGTGTGTGTGTGTGTGTGTGTGTGTGTGTTTTCTATATTAAACCAGTGAGGGTTTTTTAAACTCTATAATAACTCATTTTTACCACATGGGGCAGTATTTTTTTTCATTAAAAGTTTATGGCCAAAGAAAAGAAAAAAAAGAAAAAGAAAAAAAGTTTAGGGCCAATAAACTCCACAGAAATTTCTGTCAGATAACTCTAAACTCTAAAATGCTGAAATTCTAAACTCTAACATTTATTCTGTTAAGTAAACTACTGTTTTATTTACTATTGTTTTGAAGAATGTCTTGAGCATTATGTTATAAATAATTATAAGCTTATATATTAGGAAATGTCTATTTGTCCTTGTAATAAAATGTACAAAATCAGTGTCTAATTATTTTTAGTATTTTTTACTTCATTGCCATTATATAGAGGAAGTAAAGTATCTCTTAATTAATTTTTTGCAAATTATGACACAATATGAATTAAATTTACTCATTATACTATTATATATTTTGGTGTCTAATAGAGAGCAAAGGTAAAGCATGTAAAATAAAAACAGTCATGTATGTAGTGTTTTCTGATAAATAGTAAAAGATAGAAGATGAGACAGTAGTGACCATGATTATTTTATACAGTAGACACTTGATTCTACCCTTGTGGGTATTTCTTGACAAAAAATTGAGGATAGAACCATGACATTCATTGCTAAATCCTAAAGCCAAAGCAGGTCTTAACACAATATTTTCTTTTTTTTTTTCTTTCTTTTTTTTGTGGTTTCTGGGTCACACCCGGCAGTGCTCAGGGATTACTCCTGGCTCCATGCTCAGAAATTGCTCCTGGCAGGCACGGGGGACCATATGGGACGCTGGGATTCGAACCGATGACCTCTTGCATGAAAGGCAAACGCCCTACCTCCATGCTATCTCTCCAGCCCCAACACAACATTTTCTAATGGAATTAAACATAATTTGAGTGATGAATAAAAGTGAAGATAGTAAATAAGTCAATGAAGGAAGAGCCTGCTTCATTAAAAATTAGACATTTTCAAATTACCTATATTTTTTATCTTTTAAAGAAGCTTTTCTCAACAAAACATATATTACAAAAAAGGACACCTTGATTTTTTTCCAACTTGGTGTGTCAGATTCATCTTTTTTCTTCTTTTAAGTAATATAAAAATAAAAATTAGTTTTATATAAAAGATTCTAATAACAAAATTATGACCCTTTAAAAGACCATAGGGCTATTAAAAATCAACACAAATAAAATGCATTGGTATACTAGTTCTCATCTTTGCTACATTTTTGTGGTTGCTGTGGGAAAACTATAAAAGTTTCCAGTTTGATCTTGGTGGATAAATTCTCAACAACTCCCCTTTAACGGACTGATCAGTGTTATGGACAAAAGGCAAATATTTTTTCAATATGTCCATTTGATTTTATTTTGTGGGGAAACCACCTTTGTAACCCACACTAACATGTCAGAAATATGAAACTGTCTTCAGTTCTGCTCTGTAAAAGATGCTTGACAAAAAAAATAAAAATTAAATAAATAAAGCTAGGAATGCCTGAGTAAGTCATTTTATTTTTTACGAGTCAAGCCCCAAAAGGTCCTGAACTGTCAGATTTATTGTCTATCCAATTTTATGACTTTTAGTTGTATTTATTCTTTGATGTTTACCATCAACTGTGCCTACGTGTGCTGTGGTCTGTGGGATTTCATATTGCTAAATCATTTTTTAAGCTTTAGTTGTAGCTTCTATTTAGCATCAATCCCCTGAGACATGCTATTAACATGAATCATTTTTGAAAGTGTTTGGTGCAATATGAACTCCTTGTTGAGTCGATCACTCATAGCAATGGAAAGAAATGATGACCTTCTCGGAAATACCCATCACAGTTAAATAACCAAGGACAGGACTCAGCGGTCAGGGACTTCTTATTGGGGTTCCCTATCAACTTAATTATCACCCCAAAAGCGTGAGATGGGAGTCCAGTACAGCTTATGGAGGGGAAAAAAGATAAAATAAAAGGTGGGCAGGAGAAGGGAAAATGCTGACCCAAACTATAGCTATTTTTGTTAAAGGGTCATTATTTCCTCCTTCTAGGAAGATTATTTTTCACATCTGGAGCTTCAGAGCTATCATCAACAAGATTTGAATAAAATTTTCTCTAACACCAAATTTCTCAGGCTAATACTTTTTTCAAAAACTAGTCTAAGGTTACCTTTTCAGATTTCTGATTTTTCTGCTTTGTCCCCTTACCCTGACACAACTGGCAATCTTTTACTACATTCAAACTCTATATTCTGTGTCTCATAGCACGAGTAGAGATCTTATTATTGACTAAAAGTTTATTTCCCTGCAAGTTTGAAAGATAACACAATGGTATGTAGCTTGCTTTGCATGCCATTGACCAAGGTTTCTATTTGTAGCACAACACATAAACGGTTTCCCAAGCCCTACCAGTAGTGATTTACTAGTGCAGAGCCAAGAGTAAGTCCTGAGCATCTCCTAGTATGAGCACATAAAGAAAAAAAAGTATTTTCTTATATTTATAGATTGCTTATACTCATTCTTTGTGAATTATTTTCACATCCTTTATTTACTTTTCAAAATTGTCTCCTTTTAAATTTGGGGGGAAATTTATTTATATATTTCTAGTGTAGCTATTTCCAGTTAGAAGGCACATTCTTCTGGTTCAGTCTCTCATATAAGAGAGCACATGGAAAGCCTTGGGAATAAAGTATAATATAATATTTATTTTATGCTTATTCAGTATGAAGAAGCATTACCATGGAAGAAACCACAAAGTGTAAATAATTGTATGAAAGAAAATGCATGTCAAGTATTGGATTTTTATCTTCAGTACCATTCTCCATTGTGGTTTCCAGGGATCATACTCATTTAGCGGCAGGTGCTCACTGTAGTGTTGTCAGAAATTGCTGGTAGCACTGGCTGTCACTGAGAGCAGAGCACGGAGGCACAAACAGCAGTTTTCAGAACCATTGTTAGAGCACTGAATGTCACTGAACATCAAACACATGTCCTTAAAGTTGCAAGTCAGGCACTGTAGTTATCAAGTCATCTCTACACTCCTTAATTTTATAGTTTAAAGTGAAGGCAAATGTTTTTGTTGCCATACTTATAAAAATTATATTGCCTCTCAACCAAAGAATCTAGTTATAGTATTTTACCATTGTTTTGAGACTTCTGTGATTTTTATTTGCCATGACAAATTATAATTGAATGAGATACTTCATTTCAGAAAATAGATGCCTATGATTGAGACTATAGTGTTTACTTTAAGTTGTATCTGACTTATGAAGAAAAAGGCTTGTTAACATAGCTATCTTTATTTCTAATCAATTCTAAAAAGACAATGGCACTAAAATGTCTAGCAAGTTTAGAAGGTTTGCATGTTGAATATATGTATATATTTGACACAGTAGAAGGGAAGAATTATGTATAAAAACACACATAGTTTAATAAATTTTAATGCTCTAAAAACATTCACTAATATTAATAATTATAATTTAATGGTGTGGTAGTTAATTTCCAATACTGTCTACCTTACTTCCCTTTGCATACTACTCTTCACTTCTATTTGTACTGGGCTTTGTGATTTCCTGAACCAATAAAATGTGTAAGAACTTAGATTCTCAATGCTCCCTGAACCTTATTATAATAAACCTGTTCTGAAAAGTTGACCTTTGGAACATTGGAAAAGTGATTAGTACGACTAGGAAGCTTGTTGTTGGGCATGGGAGAGATAGAGAGGGGGGAGTGGGTTGGTAATTCAGATAGAGACAGGAGACTGCAAAATGCAGAGGCTGTTTATTTTGTTAGCTAGCTAGGGGTCCTGAGAGCAGGCTTCCAGTCAAGGACCCCGAGACATTATTTCACTCAGATTATATAGATGTACAGCATCAATCTATACCCACCCATTACTTTCCTATTGACACCTGCCACATTTAAAAGAATACATATATTATTTCATTGGATCCCACTTAATGTTAAAATTCAGACAGCCTATTAATGATAACAGACATTGACGTAAGAATCCCCTTTTATCATCCTACACTCACAAGGGACATCCCGACCATCCTGTTTCAACCTGTGGGTCCCCTTCATCTCCAACTCTTATCTGAAGGTCACATTCCTATAGGCATTCAAGCTGACAAAGGCAGTGCAGAAGCTAATAAGTAGTTTAGCAAAAAGCTGAAAATTTCACAGGGCAAGCAGAATTCTCAAGGTCCCGTATTGTAATTTTAAACTTTATTTTAGTTAACTTGCATTTGAAATTAAATGCCCAGATGTGGCCAGTGACAATCAGATAGGGTTTTACTAAATGATATCTATATGGTGATGTTGGGTTGCATAGAAAGGAGCACAAAAATGAGACAAGAGGAGATGAGCGAATTCAAATTTACTTATTTGTTTTATTAAAAGAGCTATCTTCTTGTGGCTAGAGGAATACAGTAGTACAGTGGGTAGGGCACTTGCCTTGTACACAACTGTCTTGAGTTCGAATACTGGCACTATCTATAATATAATATTTATTATATATATTTTATATATATATCATATAATATAATATAGGGGTCTCAAACTCCTGGCCCGCAGGCTGTTTGCGGTCCTCCGTACAACATTTTGTGGCCCTGCCCTAGAGAAATCTTTTTTGTTTGGTTTTGTTTTAGTTGTTTGAGTCACACCCCCCCAATGTTCAAGGCTTACTACTGACTTTGCACTCAAGGATCACCCTGACTGCCTCCTGCGGCCCCCAGGTAAATTGAGTTTGAGACCCCTGATCTATATGGTTCCCAGAGACCCGCCAGGAGTGATCCCTGAGCTTAGAGCCAGAATAAGCCCTTAGCACCACCAAGAAATGATCCCAAAATAAACAAACAAAACAAAAATATACCATCTGCCACAAACAGTAACAACAAAGAAAATTGAATGTGATTTTCTGGACAGTATCCTGGAAGAGGAAAGACATATATAGATATAGATGTAGATATAGATATAAATATAGTATAGGTATAGATATATAAAAACTAAAAAAAACTCTAGAAGTTATTTAGTGTATCATTCAGTATTTGTTTATTGTTTAATTTCTTTTTAATCTACTTTTATCATTATCATTTATCATTTATCTTCCAACATAAAATTTTAATAGGGAAATCATGAGCATGGATATGTGAAAAATTTCTCCTTTCTTCAAATTTCTGTAAATTAAACATTTAAAAAATTTTAAATTTATAAATTCAAACCTTTTCTTAAGGCAGGTATGTTAGATAAAGTGACAAATGATAGAATCATAGAGAAAAACAAATTGCAAACGTTTACATAGTACATTTTAACACATGCAGATAAACGGTAGATCAAATAGACAGATTTTAGCCAAAGCAAACAGACACATTAAAAAGAATACGCTTGCTTTTGGAAGAAAACAATGAATATTAATAAAAGTGTGGGTCTCTCTGGCCCCAAAATCACTCTCTAAATACTGAAATAATTTGAGGCTTACCTTTAGACCACTTTATACCACCTTTGCAGACATTGCTATGCTATTTGCTTAGGCATATTTTTCCTGTCCTTAAATACCAAACATAAATAATGCAGTTGGGGCTGTTTCTTGGACTTCAGATGTCTGTATCTGCAGCTATTCTAAAATCTGCATTTGTTTTTCCAAGAGATGTTTTGAATTTGGTGTGTCTATAACCAAACATCTGTTTCCCCAACAAATCTGTAAATGGCAACACAATGTCTCCAGTGGCTGATGGGTGGGGATCAGAGGGTAGGTAGAATGAAATGCTCATACCAACAAGGTAAAATTTCTTTACTTTAAACATCCTTGACATTGCTGCGCCTTAACTGCATATATCAGGGGTTCTTTTTGTAGTTGCTACTTTAAAATTCTATGACAAATCACTTTTATATGACAAAAATTGTTAGTGTTAGTCATTAAGTAAAAAGATAATCATGAAATGGAATAAGAGTAATATCCAGAAACATAATGATTACTTTAAATGATATATGAAATTATACCAGAAAAATAAATATTGAAAGTCATAAAAGCAAAACAAAATAAAATTATAGTGCTAAAATATAGATTCATCCTATTGGATGACGATATTTTTATTTTAAAAAAGAATTTATACCTATGTAGTTCTTTTATTGAATAATAAAGTTTGAGTTTCAATTGTGTACACTTGTCAATAATTTCAACAAAATTGATTTATTTCCACATTCCATTTTATAAAGTAGAACCAGATTGATCTGTCTTGCTTCCTTGTTGATTGGCAAACAATTTGTACACTTAACTTACATGATTTAATGAATGTACAAATGATCTCAATATTCTTAAAGGTTAAATTTTCATTTCCCAGTAAGACCCAGAAGGTTTTGTTGTTGTTGTTGTTGTTTTTTGGGGGGTCATACCCAGCAGCACTCAGGGGTTACTACTGGTTTTATGCTCAGAAATCGCTCCTGGCAGGCTCAGGGGACTCTAGGGGATGCCAGGATTCGAACCACCAACCTTCTGCATGAAAGGCAAACACCTTATATCCATGCTATCTCTCCGGCCCCGACCCAGAAGTTTTTAATGCAATACTTTAAGCAGTCATTCAAATTCTGTTTCTTCAACTTCAATATTATAATCATCATACTGTTGTTTCTCATGACTCCGTTAGATAACTACACCAGTGTCACTCCCTGGATGGAGACAGCAAGTGATCCTAAATGGACACAAGTCATTCCCAAACACTATTCAAATGCTTTCTCAAAGCCAGTGTGGACAACTGAATCTCTTCTTCTGTCTAAAACAACTTTCATCTGGTATGCAAACATTATTAAAAGGTAAGACATAAAAAAATATGCCCAATTGAATATCACACATATTATTAGAACTCAGCAGGAACTATGACACTTGTTTTTGTTTGTTTACTTATTTATTTTTGGGGTCCACTCCTAGCAGTGCTTAGAGGTAAGAAATCCTGATTCTTTGCATGGTTCTTGCAGTGCTTGGAAGACCATATGAGATGCCAGGGACTGAATATAGACCAGCCACCTGCAAGGGAATAGCCCTACCTACTGTGTTATTGTATTGACCCATGACATGTGTTTAGAATTTAGAATAATGAAAGATTTTCTTCTAAGAACAATATTTTACTTAGGCATTTTTACAAGTTACAAGCTAATTTTGACAATAAAATGATGATTGACTTTAGTTAGTTTTAATGTTGTTTTTGAATCTACAATTTCCTGTTGATTTTGATTTACTTTATTTAAAGAACATGACATAGTTGATCATAACACATTGAACATAATACATTTGTTTTCAGGCAAGTGGGAAATAGTTCATTTAAAAATGAAAAAGAAAAGAAGAAAGAGAGTAAAAAATAAGAATACAGTAACAAGCAAACTTGTAAAAAGTATATTGTATCTCTAATGAGGTATTAAATCATTGTCAGAAGATTTGATGGGCTATTGTTTCTAGTTGACCATTCTGTTATTTCCTTTGTTTCTGAAAATTAGGTGGCCTCAGATACACACTGGAAACTATATTGGTGTTTACTTATGGGAATTACAGGATTAAACAAATATGAAGTTGTCCATATTTTAAATAATTTCAAATACTATTGAATTACTAAATACCAGTAATTTCAAATTCTATTGCTGATACTGCAGCGTTTTGGTTGCCAGGGCTTCCCGTAGCATGAGAAGATAGGGTGTGGGGGGGGGGAGAAAGGTGCCTCTCACTCCAAAAATTGCCCTGGTGATATCAGCACAAATACTGCTATGCCTATAGTTTTGGTCAATTGGTGTCTGCAGAGAGCTGTTAAGGAGTGGTAAACCAGGACCATTGTCAAAGCAGCAATTATGCGTCTCGGTGTGCAGCAGGTGTGGCTTCAGGCTCTCTATTTCCTCCCAAGATTGCCAGCTTTCAGCAGCATGGCCAATGTACCCATTATTTTTTCTGGCTTGCTTTACATCTTTCAAGAAGAGAATAAGTCTATGGAGACAGCCAGGTGTAGACTCTAAGTTTTACTTTATGTACTTTCACTAGCTTCCTCCAAATCACTCTTTTAATTTTTTCCAACATATTAATTTTTTAAAGTAATGGATTTTAAGGAGAAAAACTTAAGAAACAGGGGCATGAAATAAAATAATAAATTTAAATTTAAGCTGATTTAATAATTGTTTTATAAACAAATAAATTAATATATACTATATAAAACAAAACAATAAATGTTGAAAGGTAGACAAGCCTCTATAAATTATATCTAGAACCCAATCTACACCCTATGCTTCAGATTGGCCATGGAAACATTTCTTTCTTTTTTTTGGGGGGGGGCACATCCAGCGATGCTCAGGGGTTATGCCTGGCTGTCTGCTCAGAAATAGCTCCTGGCAGGCATGGGAGAACATATGGGACACCGGGATTCGAACCAACCACCTTTGGTCCTGGATCGGCTGCTTGCAAGGCAAACGCCGTCGCTGTGCTATCTCTCCGGGCCCTGGAAACATTTATTTCTTACATGGATTGTTGTAATCACCTCGTAACTTTATGAAAAGCCTTGTTACTATGTAAGTTTTACCTCCTCATCTATTCTTAACACAGTAGCTGGAGTGATCTTGTAAATATAAGATAGATCATTCATTCCTTATCTAAGTCCTCAAATGATATTCTGTCTTGTTCAGAGTGACCTAATAATAAGATAAATATATATTAAACTAGGAGAAAATATGTGTACCACACATATAAGATAAAGGTCTTGTATCCAGCATAATTTCCAGAATTAATCATAAGAAACCTAGTCAAAAGATCCAGGGAGCTTGAACAGTTCACTACAGAAAAAATATTGATAGCAAATAAGTACATGAGTAGAGGTTGATGATAAATAGGAGAGTTGAAAGTGCAAATGTGAAGCCACTTAATACCCACTAGTATATGTTTAACTATCCGAGGGCTGGTGAGGATGTGAAACCATGGAAACTCAACTGTGAGAAATACATAGTGTGTGTGGCAAGAGGAGAAGCATGGTGGTATATAACTGGCAGAATCACTGTGAAAATAATTTGTATGTTTCTTAAATTAAACATATATTTATCAGTTGAACCAGGCAGTATTCTCCTAATAATTTACCCAAGCTAGACCAAAAAAATATAACAAAAACATGTCAATATTGACAGCTTAGAACCAACCAAGCCTAGAAACAAATCGAATACTCCTATCAACAAACTAAAGCTCCTTTACCATATGTATTCTTGACAATGCTGTTCCAAAAAGTAAAAGATAAACAACTTGTTTTTCAAACAATGGAATACTAGCTAGTAATATGAATAAATTATAAAAATTTATACTAATATGATTGAATCTCAAAATAATTATGGTGAATGAAAAATTTCTCTGAAAAATGAAAACATACACAAGAACTAGCATTTTCAAGTAATTTTATAAGTATAGTACTATATATAAAATGGCTTTTGAGCCATGTCTGGCTGCAAACAGGGGTTACTCCTGGGAGGCTCAGGGGACTATATGGGTTGCCGGGGATTGAACCCGAGTAGGTAGGCCAATTGCAAAGCAAATAAATGCCCTACCCTCTGTGCTATCGCTCCAGCTCCATAGGTAGCATTATTATTTTCGCTTTCCAGATGAGGAAATGAAAAGCCCGGGGAGGAAATAGTTATTCATGCAAAAGTTCAAGACTTTAAATTGAGCTATGTCTGACCCTCAGGTAGAGGTCGCTAGAGCTCTGCTCGTCAACCCTTGTGATCTACTGTTTCAAACATGCAAAGGGTGAGTTGGGAAGTAAGACACTGACAAAGAAATTAGAAAAGAAAGGGTAATCAAAAGACATTTTGAAGCATAGAAGCTATATAACATATATTTTAAGAAGCTATCCTGCAAATCCTGCAAATGGAGATATTACAGTTATAGTGGTGCTTGCCTTGCGGAGCTGAGCTGCGTTTGATCCTTCCTTGACACCACAGGTGGTCCTCTGAACCCCTTCAGGAACCATACCTGAGCAAAGAAAAAAAATTGCACTATTTTAATATTATCAATAATGAGATTTAAGCCTTTTCACTGTTCATATGCTATTTGTATATTTGTTTTACTGAAGATAATTCTCCATTAAAATTTTGGTTGGTTGATTTGTTAATATTGAATCATAAAGTTTAAAAGATGTATTTCATATGCAAGTTTGTTATAAGAAAAATGTTTTCGTTTGAAATGTTTTTGTTCATGATTAATCCCTTTATAATAAGTGTCTTTCATTGAAATAAATCTTTAAATCTAGGAAGTGTAATGTATCATATTAAGAACGCTTTTATTCAATCAGGCTTTTGGCATTATATCTAAATAATTCTCTGTTCAACTATACCAATAATTTCTTTTCTCTTTGGAAATTTTTATAATTTAGACCTATGATCCATTCTGAGTTAATGTTTATGAAAACAGGAGGTAGATGAAAAGGTTAGTTAATCTGTATATTCATATCCAATTGTGTCAGTAATATTACTCAAAAAGAATTTATCTTCATTGCACTATCCATATCCCTTATTGGAATAAAAATTCATTGTCTTTGTGTAAATTTATTTTTGTATTTATCACCTGTTATATACATTACTCTGCTAACCACAGTGTAGTATTAGATTAGTGTAGATTTATACTTTGTAATCAGTATAACTTCTCCAAAGATACTTTTCTTTTTAGAATTATCTTGATTATTCTAGTATCTTTGCCACCTTTCTATACAAATTTTAGAATTAGATCTTTGTTGTTTTTGTTTGTTTTGGGCTATATCTTGAGACACCCAGAGGTTATTCCTGGCTCTACCCTCAAATATCACTACTGGCAGGCTCTGGGGAACCATATGGGATGCCGGGTATCAAACCTGGGTAGACCATGTGCAAGGCAAATGCCCTACCAGTTGTGCTATGGGTCAGGCTCCTAAAATTAGCTTTTTGATATACAAAACCTTCTGAGTTTACTTTAGAATTGCATTGAGCCAGTAGTTATATTTGGGATGCCATATGGGATACCAGAATTCCAACCAGGGATTGTCTTGGGTTGGTCACATCCAAGGCAAATGCCCTATGACTGGGCTATCTCTCCAGACCCATTTATTTTGGTTTTAAATGGTATTTTAACCACAGTGAGTGATTAAATACACATGTTTTTCTCTTTATTTTCACATGTAATTTTTTTAATTTCAACATGCTGATCCTGCATATTATTTTGTTTATATTTAAACATATCACTTTGTTGCAGTGTTCAGTTGTAATTCTAATTCCATCGTTCACTACTAGTTTATAAAAGTGCAATTGATTTTTATAATTGATCTTGTACTAAAACCATGCTAAATTTAATTATTAACTATAATCTTATGACCCTGTTAAATTTTTCTATGGAATTAATTCTCATTTGTAAATTAGAAACTTAAAAATTGGATGTTGGGTATTGTATTGGAGTCAGTTACCTTTCTGAACCTTCAAATAATATTTTTCATCTATTTTTAAACTTTTTCATGATGATTTTTTATTAGTTTAGTCTTTTATTTTAGATACCATGGATTTATTTTGTGTAAAACACATTAAGTTTCTGGGATAATTTCACTTGCTAGGTTTTTTAATTTGTATATTTTGCTGAGATTGACTTGCTAATATTTATTGTACATATTTGTATTTTTGTTTATAGATACAATTTATTTATTTTTTGTTTCTTGGGCCACACCCGGCATCACTACAGCTTTACTCCTGGCTCTGACCCCGAAATTGCTCCTGGCAAGCTCCAAGGGTATCAGATGGGATGCTAGGGATCTAACCTGGGTCCGAGTGCAAGGCAAATACCCCATGGCTGTGCTATCACTCTGGTCCCAATAACTGATATTTTTATTGATTGCTCTTTTTCTGATGTGTTTAGTTTTTATTCCTGGCTCTGTGTTCAAAGATCACTCCTGGAGGTGGTTAGGAAACAGTATGAAATTAAACTGATTTTTTTTCTTATTTTTATGTCTGAAAAATTACCAATGTTAAGAGCAAAATGTTAGTGATATATTACACATCGTTGCAAAAGTAAATACAAATATTGAGGTGTTATATATTGAAACAAAATAATTAGTATCTAGTTGATATAATCATTTTTTGCTTGAAAAACTTATGACTATTTTTCTAAATATATGTTGATTGGATGATGACCTTTAACTTTGTTTCATTTGAGTGCAAATATCCCATGTAGCTATTTTATTAATTTCAGCCTGTGTTTCTTTTGCTATACAGACATTTTTGTTTAATCTAGTCCCATTTGTTCAGTTTTAATTCTGTAACCTTTGTAATTAGCATTATATTAATGAAAATTGCTTTGAGGAGTAGGTCTTGGGAATTTCTGCTTATGTATTCCTCATGTACTTTATAGATTTAGGTCTGATCTCAAGATCTTTGATTCTCTTTAAGTTGACTTTTGTGTAAGGTGTGAGATACGGATACAGTTTTATTTTTTATACATGATAATTCAATTGCCCCACTACCATTTATTGAACAGGCTGTAATTATTTCATTTTATGTTCTTAGCTACTCCAACAAAGATTAGTTGACAAACTTGGAGGTTTTTTGTCAAATATTAAATTTCTGATCAATTAGTCTAAATGTCTGTTCCAATAACATGCTGTTTTGACCACTATATTTTTGCAGTACAATTTAAAGGTATCTAATGAGATATTTCCTAGGTTTTTTTTTTATTTTATGATTACATCCAAAATTTATTTTTTTTTCTTTTTTTTTTATTTAAACACCTTGATTACATACATGATTGTGTTTGGGTTTCAGTCATAAAAGGAACACCACCCATCACCAGTGCAACATTCCCATCACCCAAGTCCCAAATCTCCCTCCTCCCCACCCAACCCCCCGCCTGTACCCTAAACAGGCTCTACATTTCCCTCATACATTCTCAATATTAGGACAGTTCAAAATGTAGTTATTCTCTAACTAAACTCATCACTCTTTGTGGTGAGCTTCCTGAGGTGAGCTGGAACTTCCAGCTCTTTTCTCTTTTGTGTCTGAAATTTATTATGGCAAGAATGTCTTTCATTTTTCTTAAAACCCATAGATGAGTGAGACCATTCTGCGTTTTTCTCTCTCTCTCTGACTTATTTCACTCAGCATAATAGATTCTGTGTACATCCATGTACAGGAAAATTTCATGACTTCATCCCTCCTGACAGCTGCATAATATTCCATTGTGTATATGTACCACAGTTTCTTTAGCCATTCGTCTGTTGAAGGGCATCTTGGTTGTTTCCAGAGTCTTGCTATGGTAAATAGTGCTGCAATGAATATAGGTGTAAGGAAGGGATTTTTGTATTGTATTTTTGTGTTCTTAGGGTATATTCCTAGGAGTGGTATAGCTGGATCGTATGGGAGCTCGATTTCCAGTTTTTGGAGGAATCTCCATATTGCTTTCCATAAAGGTTGAACTAGACTGCATTCCCACCAGCAGTGGATAAGGGTTCCTTTCTCTCCACATCCCCGCCAGCACTGTTTGTTCTCATTCTTTGTGATGTGTGCCATTCTCTGTGGTGTGAGGTGGTATCTCATTGTTGTTTTGATTTGCATCTCTCTGATGATTAGTGATGTGGAGCATTTCTTCATGTGTCTTTTGGCCATTTGTATTTCTTCTTTGTCAAAGTGTCTGTTCATTTCTTCTCCCCATTTTTTGATGGGATTAGATGTTTTTTCTTGTAAATTTCTGTCAGTGCCTTGTATATTTTGGAGATTAGCCCTTTGTCTGATGGGTATTGGGTGAATAGATTCTCCCACTCAGTGGGTGGCTCTTGTATCCTGGGCACTATTTCCTTTGAGGTGCAGAAGCTTCTCAACTTAATATATTCCCATCTGTTAATCTCTGTTTTCACTTGCTTGGAGAGTGCAGTTTCCTCCTTGAAGATGCCTGAAGTCTCAATGTCCTGGAGAGTTTTGCCTACGTGTTGTTCTATATATCTTATGGTTTGGGGTCGGATATCGAGGTCTTTAATCCATTTGGATTTTACCTTCGTACATGATGTTAGCTGGGGGTCTAAGTTCAATTTTTTGCAAGTGGCTAGCCAGTTGTGCCAACACCACTTGTTGAAGAGGCTTTCCTTGCTCCATTTAGGATTTCCTGCTTCTTTATCAAAAATTAGGTGATTGTATGTCTGGGGAACATTTTCTGAGTATTCAAGCCTATTCCACTGATCTGAGGGTCTGTCCTTATTCCAATACCATGCTGTTTTGATAACTATTGCTTTGTAGTAAAGTTTAAAGTTGGGGAAAGTAATTCCTCCCATATTCTTTTTCCCAATGATTGCTTTAGCTAATCTAGGGTGTTTATTGTTCCAAACAAATTTCAAAAGTGCCTGATCTACCTCTTTGAAGAATGTCATAGGTATCTTTAGAGGGATAGCGTTGAATCTGTATAACGCCTTGGGGAGTATTGCCATTTTGATGATGTTAATCCTGCCAATCCATGAGCAGGGTATGTGTTTCTATTTCCGCGTGTCCTCTCTTATTTCTTGGAGCAGAGTTTTATAGTTTTCTTTGTATAGGTCTTTCACATTTTTAGTCAAGTTGATTCCAAGATATTTGAGTTTGTGTGGCACTATTGTGAATGGGGTTGTTTTCTTAATGTCTATTTCTTCCTTATTACTATTGGTGTATAGAAAGGCCATTGATTTTTGTGTGTTAATTTTGTAGCCTGCCACCTTGCTATATGAGTCTATTGTTTCTAGAAGCTCTTTGGTAGAGTCTTTAGGGTTTTTCTAAGTAGAGCATCATGTCATCTGCAAACAGTGAGAGCTTGACTTCTTCCTTTCCTATCTGGATTCCCTTGATATCTTTTTCTTGCCTAATCACTATAGCAAGTACTTCCAGTGCTATGTTGAATAGGAGTGGTGAGAGAGGACAGCCTTGTCTTGTGCCAGAATTTAGAGGGAAGGCTTTTAGTTTTTCTCCATTGAGGATAATATTTGCCAATGGCTTGTGGTAGATGGCCTTAACTATATTGAGAAAGGTTCCTTCCATTCCCATCTTGCTGAGAGTTTTGATCAAGAATGGGTGTTGGACCTTGTCAAATGCTTTCTCTGCATCTATTGATATAATCATGTGGTTTTTATTTTTCTTGTTGTTGATGTTGTGTATTATGTTGATAGACTTACGGATGTTAAACCATCCTTGCATTCCTGGGATGAAACCTACTTGATCGTAGTGGATGATCTTCTTAATGAGGTATGAATCCTATTTGCCAGGATTTTGTTGAGGATCTTTGCATCTGCATTCATCAGCGATATTGGTCTGTAATTTTCTTTTTTCGTAGCATCTCTGTCTGGTTTAGGTATCAAGGTGATGTTGGCTTCATAAAAGCTATTTGGGAGTGTTTCCACTTGTACAATTTCATGAAAGAGTCTTGCCAGGATTGGTAGTAGTTCCTCTTGGAAAGTTTGATAGAATTCATTAGTGAATCCATCTGGGCCTGGGCTTTTGTTTTTGGGCAGACTTTTGATTACCATTTTTATTTCATCAATGGTGATGGGGGTGTTTAGATATGCTACATCCTCTTCTTTCAACCGTGGAAGATTATAAGAGTCCCAAGAATTTATCCATTTCTTCCAGGTTCTCATTTTTAGTGGCATAGAGTTTTTTCAAAGTAGTTTCTGATTACCCTTTGAATCTCTGTCATATCAGTAGTGATCTCTCCTTTTTCATTCCTAATACGAGTTATCAAGTTTCTCTCTCTCTCTTTCTTTGTTAGGTTTGCCAGTGGTCTATCAATCTTGTTTATTTTTTTCGAAGAACCAACTTCTGTTTTCATTGATCTTTCGGATTGTTTTTTGGGTTTCCACTTCGTTGATTTCTGCTCTCAGCTTTGTTATTTCCTTCTGTCTTCCTATTTTTGGGTCCTTTTGTTGAGTGCTTTCTAGTTCTATTAGCTGTGTCATTAAGCTACTCAGGTAAGCTCCTTCTTCCTTCCTGATGTGTGCTTGCAAAGCTATAAATTTTCCTCTCAGTACTGCTTTTGCTGTGTCCCATATGTTCTGATAGTTTGTGTCTTTATTGTCATTTGTTTCCAGGAACCTTTTGATTTCCTTCTTGATTTCATCTTGGACCCACTGGTTATTGAGTATGAGGCTGTTTAACTTCCAGGTGTTAAAGTTTTTCTTCTGAGTCCCTTTGGAATTCACAAATAATTTCAGAGCCTTGTGGTCAGCGAAGGTAGTCTGTAAAATTTCTATCCTCTTGATCTTATGGAGGTATGTTTTATGTGCCAGCATGTAGTCTATCCTGGAGAATGTCCCATGTACATTGGAGAAGAATGTGTATCCAGGTTTCTGGGGATGGAGTGTCCTATATATATCCACTAGGCCTCTTTCTTCCATTTCTCTCCTCAGGTCTAGTATATTCTTGTTGGGTTTCAGTCTGGTTGACCTATCCGTGTTGACAAAGCAGTGTTGAGGTCCCCCACAATTATTGTGTTGTTATTGATATTGTTTTTCAGATTTGTCAACAGTTGTTTTAAATATTTTGCTGGCCGCTCATTTGGTGCATATATGTTTAGGAGAGTTATTTCTTCCTGCTCTACATACCCCTTGATTAATATAAAATATCCATCTTTGTCCCTTACAACCTTCCTGAGTATAAAGTTTGCATTATCTGATATTAGTATGGCCACTCCAGCTTTTTTATGGATGTTGTTTGCTTGGATAACTTTTCTCCAGCCTTTTATTTTGAGTCTATGTTTGTTCTGACTATTCAGGTGCGTTTCTTGTAGGCAGCAGAAGGTTGGATTGAGTTTTTTGATCCATTTAGCCACTCTGTGTCTCTTAACTGGTGCATTTAGTCCATTGACGTTGAGAGAAAGAATTGTCCTGGGATTTAATGCCATCTTTATATCAAAATTTGGTGTGTCTTTTGGTCAGTCTTGTCTTAGATTAGGTCTTTCAGTTTTTCTCTTAAGACTGGTTTTGAGTCTGTAAAGTTTCTGAGCTGTTTTTGTCTGTGAAACCATGTATTCTTCCGTCAAACCGGAAAGTGAGTTTTGCTGGGTACAGTATTCTAGGTGAAGCATTCATTTCATTCAGTCTTGTCACAATATCCCACCACTGCTTTCTGGCATTTAGTGTTTCTGGTGACAGGTCTGCTGTAAATCTCAAGGATGCTTGCTTGAATGTAATTTCCCCTTTTGATCTTGCTGTTTTCAGAATTCTGTCTCTATCTGTGGGATTTGTCATTGTGACTAGGATGTGTCTTGGGGTGGTTTTTCTTGGGTCTCTTTTGGTTGGTACTCTTCGAGCATGCAGGATTTGATCACATATATTCTTTAGCTCTGGGAGTTTCTCTTTAATGATGTTCTTGACCGTTGATTCTTCCTGGAAATTTTCTTCCTGGGTCTCTGGGACTCCAATGATTCTTAAGTTGTTTCTGTTGATCTTATCATAGACCTCTATTTTCATCTGTTCCCATTCTTTGACTAATTTTTCCATTGTCTGTTCATTTGTTTTAAGTTTTTTTTCCAATCTCTCCTGTTGTATGGAATTGTTATGTATCTCATCTTCCACAGCACCAAGTCTATTCTCAGCTTTTGATACCCTGTCCCAGAGCTTATCCATTTTTTTTTTTTTGGTTTTTGGGCCACACCCAGTAACGCTCAGGGGTTACTCCTGGCTATGTGCTCAGAAGTTGCTCCTGGCTTGGGGGACCATATGGGACACCGGGGGATCAAACCGCGGTCCGTCCAAGGTTAGCGCAGGCAAGGCAGTCACCTTATCTTTAGCGCCACCGCCCGGCCCCAGAGCTTATCCATTTTGTCATTCACTTCGTTTACTGATTTTTTCAGGCCTGTTATTTGACATGTTATTTCAGTTTGGAGTTTTGTGATTTCTGTCTTCATATTTCTTGATTTTTATTAGTGTTCTGTTCTATTCTATTCATGGTTTCTTTGAGTTCTTTGAGTATATTCCATATTGCTACTCTAAAGTCCTTATCTGAGAGATTGATTAGTTGGTTGGTCGTTAACTGGTCATCAGAATTGTCATCTTCATTCCCTATGTCTGATGCTGGCCTGCGTTGTTTCCCCATTGTCACACTTGTATTGTGGGTTTTTCTACGTGTTGTGGTGGTATTCATTGGTTATATGATGCAGGCAACACACTTCTCTGGCTCCGCCCTTTCTGGATGGGCCGACTTGCCTCCAAGGTAGGGGAGTCCTCCGTGGATGAAGCCTCACACAGGATCAAATCTTAGGCCGAAGCACGCAGCAGAGAAGACAGTCTGGAGAGAAATTCTTGCTTCTGTGATCCAGTACAGTTCTTAGTGTGGTTTTTTTTCTTCTTGTGATGGTGTTCTTTTTTTAGAAAGAGCGCACGGCTGCGTAGCGAAGTGGAGCTAAGTGCCTTCTGGAGCCTCTTTTCAGCCCACTCTCAGGAGGTTTACGCAACAGGATAGCAGAGAGACACACACAGGCAGCACTCACAGTTTTTCACAGTCGGGCCCCACTGGTCAGGCGTAGTTTTCACTCGCTCGCTGGGCAGCTTCAGAATGCTGTAGTTTTGGGGTTCACTTCCCAGGACTCTGAGGAGAGTCACTGGCTCGCTGGGTAGCTTCCGAATGTAGTTTCTTTGGGGTTCGCTTCCCAGGGCTCTGAGGAGAGCTTCCAGAGTTCAGGAAAGACAGAGAAGGGTAGGACAGGGCTCCCTTCCGGTGCTCAGTTTCCTCAGAAGAAGCACAGCCGGGTGGAGACTCCGCAGGTAGAGCAATCAGCACTCTGCCTGGAGACCCCCACATCCAGCCATTTCTTACTCACTCACTGGCTCGCTGGGTAGCTCCCGAATGTAGTTTCTTTGGGGTTCGCTTCCCAGGGCTCTGAGGAGAGCTTCCAGAGTTCAGGAAAGACAGAGAAGAGTAGGACAGGGCTCCCTTCAGGTGCTCAGTTTCTGGTTCGCTGGGTAGCTTCCAAATGTAGTTTCTTTGGGGTTCGCTTCCCAGGGCTCTGAGGAGAGCTTCCAGAGTTCAGGAAAGACAGAGAAGGGTAGGACAGGGCTCCCTTCTGGTGCTCAGTTCCTCAGAAGAAGCACAGCCCGGTGGAGACTCTGCAGGTAGAGCAATCAGCACTCTGCCTGGAAACCCCCCACCTGCAGCCATTTCTCACTCACTCACTGGCTCGCTGGGTAGCTCCCGAATGTAGTTTCTTTGGAGTTAGCTTCCCAGGGCTCTGAGGAGAGCTTCCAGAGTTCAGGAAAGACAGAGAAGAGTAGGACAGGGCTCCCTTCCGGTGCTCAGTTTCCTCAGAAGAAGCACAGCCCGGTGTAGAGTCTGCAGGTAGAGCAATCAGCACTCTGCCTGGAAACCCCCACCTGCAGCCATTTCTCACTCACTCACTGGCTCGCTGGGTAGCTCCCGAATGTAGTTTCTTTGGGGTTCACTTCCCAGGGCTTTGAGGAGAGCTTCCAGAGTTCAGGAAAGACAGAGAAGGGTAGGACAGGGCTCCCTTCCGGTGCTCAGTTCCTCAGAAGAAGCACAGCCCGGTGGAGATTCTGCAGGTAGAGCAGTCAGCA
Source organism: Suncus etruscus (assembly GCF_024139225.1). NCBI lineage: Eukaryota > Metazoa > Chordata > Mammalia > Eulipotyphla > Soricidae > Suncus > Suncus etruscus. The sequence continues at coordinate 16,099,290 of NC_064867.1, read as the reverse complement.
CTCTGCCTGGAAACCCCCACCTGCAGCCATTTCTCACTCACTCCACATCCAAACTTTATAAGTGAATGTTTTAAGTCCTTGAAGAATGTTGTCTAAATTTGGACATAGATTGCATTTAATCTATAGTTTTTAGGTAAGGTGATCATTTTGATAATATTGATTCTTTCAATCCATGAGCATGAGATTTTTTTTTCATTTATTACATATTCTTCACTTTCTTTTCTTTTTTAACAATTTTGACGTTTTCATGGTTTAGGTCTCTCAACTCTTTTATAAAGTTGATTCCTAAGTACTTGATATTTTTTGACACTATTTTAAACACGTTGAACTTTTTCTCCTCTGATTCACTATTTGTAGATAGGATTGAAACTTATTTTTGTGTATACTTTTTAGCTGGCCATGCTGTTGTAGTGATTATTGTTTCTAAGAGCTTTTCTTTTGTTTTTAAATTAATATTCTTATTTAAGCACCATGATTACAAACATATTTGTAGTTGGGACTCTTTAGGCTTTTCAATGTATCATCATGTCATCTGCAAATAGAGATAGTTTGACTTCTACTTTTCCAAATGAGATTCCTTTTATTTCCTTCTCTTTTCTGATTGCTAGGGACAAGACTTCTAATTCTATGTTGATTAAGAGTAGAGACAACAGACATCCTGACATTGTGCCTGGCCTCAGTGGAAATGCTATCAGTTTTTTGCCATTAATAATAGTATTGGATATAGGTTTTTTATATATAGTTGTTACTATCTTGAAGAAAGTCCCTTCCATCCCTTTTTGCTGAAGGTTTTATTTGTGAATTGGCATTAGATCTTGTTAAAAATTGTATCAATAGATATGATCATATGATTTTTATCTTTTCTTTTACTGATGATGTTAATTGATTTAAATATATTGAATTATCTTGAGTTCCTATGATGAAACTCATTTTATCATGATTTATGGTATTTTTTGATGTGCTGTTAGAGTTTGGTTTGCTAAATTTCAAAGAGGATTATTGCATCAATCTTCATCAGGAAACTTGATCTGTAATTTTTTTTGGTAGTATTTCTCTTAACTTTGAGCATCAGCTTAATGTTAGTTTCATAGAAGTTGTTAGAGAGTGCTAACATGTTGATATTTTAGAAGGGTTTAGGGATAATGGCAGTAAATCTTTTCTGAATATTTGATAAAACTTACTTTTTGGGGGCCTTGATTTTTATTCTTAGGAAGATTACTACTGTTTCAATTTTATTGCTTATGAATGGCCTGTTTAGACACTCTTTTCCCTCCTCGTTCAGTTTTTGGAGATGATATATTACTAGAAATCTGTCAATTTCTTCTAGGTTCTCTAGTTTAACAAAATTAAGTTGTTTATAGTAATCTCTTGTGATGTCTTGGATTTCTGAGTTGTACATTGTAATTTTTTTCCTTTTATTTCTGGTCCAAATTATTTGAGAACCCTCTTTTATTTCTTGTGAGTTACAAGAAATAAATTCTGTTTCATTTATCTTGGTTTCTATCTTATTAATTACTGTTTTGATTTTTATGATTTATCTTCATCAACTTTAGATTCCTTTATTGTTGGTCCTTTAAATATTTAAGGCATACATTTACGTTGTTGCTTTTATTTTTTTCTTCTCTCCTTATGTTTGTCTATTGCAAGCAACCTAAAGGAAATTATTAGAGACAAGGATGAAAACTATGTATTGATCAAGGGAACAATAGGCCAAGATATATTAGCTCTAATCAATACACCAAATATTGAGTCAGTAAAGTTTGTAAGACTTTTGTTCATAAACTTAGATAAATACATTGATGGAAATATAATAGTAAAGAAAAATTTGAACAAGCCACTTTTAAATACTAGATAGATAAATGCTGCAGAAAGAATATCAGTAAGAATGTAAGAGCCCTAAAGGAGAAATTAGAAGAGATGCTACTATTGGATGTAGACAAGGTCTTTTATCTTCAAAAAGCCGAATACACATTCTTCTCAAGTGCCCAATTAACATTCCTTGTGATAGATCACTTTTTAAGGCATATGTCTAGCTTACATAAATTCACAAACACAGAAATCCTACCAAGCATCAGATAAGACCACAATACCACAAAGATAAAAAATGATTATAAAAAGAAGATGTGGAGAAACTCTAACAACTGGAGACTGAGCAACTGTTCTTTAATAGCAGTTGGATCAAAGAAAAAAATCAAGGAGGAAATTAAAAGATTTCTTGAGACTAATGTCAATGAAGAAACAAGTTACAAAAATCTAAGGCACATAGTAAAAGCAGTAATTGGGGGAACTTATAGGATCTTCTCTTTTTATTGAAGTTAATTCTCCTACTTATGCAAAGCAAATTTTCTGGGTGAACCCCAATGCCTACAGTATTCTAAGATCAGATTATCTCTTAGCTAAGTAATTTTTTTTCTGCACTTATTAAAAGATATTTTATTGTTCATATATTGTTTTTGGTGTTCCTTTTATGTCTTCTCAATGTTAATTTATTTAGTAAGGGGTCTTTTCAAAAATATACTATTTTCCCCGAGAGTTCTGAAAAATAATTTTATTCTCCTTAGTACCAGATGCATGCCAAAAAATAGGATTTAAAAAAAGAAAAGAAGAAAATTATTCTCTTCTGTTAGGCTATGTCATATGTCTTATACAAATTAAGAGTACAACAGTTCTCTCACTGGTATGCATGTACTGGCAGTAAGGTCATTTTCAGTGCCAATTGTAAATAAAAGATCTGATCTGAGTGTCATAAATTCATCCACAACATACGGCACCTAAGTGATAAGAGAGATTAATTTAAATTTTATCTTCAATGCCATCACCATAAGGGATAAATTCTTTCAAACCTGTACATATTGATGAAAAAACAGCATCCCTCTTTTGCCATATCTTTCCTTTACTCAACAGTCTGCACGATCGCTGTGATCTTTAGAAATAAAATGTTACAAACATACAAGGTAAATATAGCTTATAGTAAAAGGTAACAATTGACATTCAAGGTTTAACAGCCTTTCCTCCTTTTCTTAACATCTTGCAAAGAAGTAACACTTCATCAGTGGCCGAGTGACATATCCCAAAGCATTTGAATTTTTTATAGAAGGTCTTGGGTTATAGAAAGTCATTTTGAATCATCACTTGGGATTGTGGTATTTAAAGGTCATCAGAAAAGCATCTTCTCATCAGAAAAGCATCTACCTGACACATAACATCAATGCCAACTTCTTGGTATATGAACTGATAATACATGTTGTTAAAAGCATTGTGTGACAAATGGAAATAAGAATGTTTGGTGTCTAAAGTTTCTTCTTCTTGTAAAAATGGAACAGATAAGGTTCAATGGATTTATTTTTCTACCTCCTACTATATGTTAACATTCTTTTAAAAATATTAATAGTAAAACTAGGGCCGGAGTAAGACATTTGCCTTGCCTGCACTAACATAGGGTGAATTGATCCCCAGCATCCCATATGGTCCTCCAAGCCAGGAGCTATTTCTGAATGCATAGCCAGGAGTAACCCCTGAACATCACCTGGTGTGGCCCAAAAAGCAAAACAATATATTAATAGTAAAATATAATAACCTTGAATGAAGTTCTTAACCACTGGTAAGGTAAATTTTAGTGTTTGTGGCCAGATTTAGAAATGACAATGAAAGGGCCAGAGCAGTGGCACAAGCAGCGGTAGAGCATTTGTCCCTGACATCCCATATGGTCCCCCAAGTCAGGAGCAATTTCCTGAGACCATAGTCAGGAGCATTACTGGGTGTGGCCCAAAAACAAAACAAAACAAAACAAAAGTGTTAGTAAAATAAACTTATGCACTGGAATGAGAAAGAAAAAAATCAAATATAAAATATAATACAGTAACTTTGTGGGATCACATATCATTGTTTTACCATGGGTCTCTGTATTGCCCTTCTAAAACTCAATTTTATTCTTGTGAAGTAACAATACCTATGATATTAAATATATATAGAAAATCAAAAATAGATTAGATGACATGGTTGACAGCTAATATAAGAGATAAAATAAGAAATTCTAAGAAATCACAATAGTCAGTGCTATGAACACCTACTTTTTGTCTTAGGAGCTATTGAAGATGTAGGGTTTTTCATTAGAATTTGATTTTTGAATAATTTATTAAATTATTCAAATTTAATTTTATAGAGTCATAATCCCTTCAACCAAGCTCAAACAGGGCCTCCTCTTCAGCCTCCCCTCAGTCTCCTTTGACATAGGATCTGTACAGAAACCAGGATCTCTAATTAAAGAAACCTGAGAGCAACAAGTGTGATTATGAAGACCTTTTACTGGGACCACAGAGAAAGATTTTGGCATTGGTCAATTTAGCATGCTTGGAGCCTGTAGTTAGTCTGATGCCAGGATACTTCATGAGTAAGGTCTCCCAGTTTTTAAGGCCAAAGGTTTTTCTTCTTTTTTTTTTTTAATTTTTATTGTGGTCAAAGTGAATTACGAATCTTTCACAGTTATATTTAAGGCACATAGTGACAATGAATGAGAGGCATTCCCACCACCAGTGTTGTCCTCCCTCCAACCTTGTTCCCGACAAGCATCCCATATCTCCCTCCTTTTTATTTTTCCCCAAATTTTGCTGTGCCAATGCAGACAACAACTGCCACACACACACACACACACACACACACACACACACACCCCTTTTCTTATCGTATCTTTAAAATAAAAAGAGAACTTACTAAACCTTCTCCTATTGTATTAATGACTTCATTGGAGATTTAATAATTTCCACAAATATACTTGCTACTGAGCTTTCTCTTCCCTTTTTTCTTCTCTTCCATTTTTTAGTTTTTCCCGCTATATTCTTTTTATTTTTCTCAATAACTTTGCTTTCCCTTATCTTAAACAAATGTATTATGATCAATTATGTCAACTATGTGATGCATTTTCTTTAAATTTTTTAAAAAACCAACACATTTAATTTTATATTTTGTGACTATAAATATTTCCAGAGCTTTTTATTCTTTCTTCAGCATATGTGAAATGCACAGTAGATTAGTTATATTTACACAAGTTACAATTTAAAAGTTCTATGTTCATTTACATTCACTATTTTTAGTGTCTATTATAGAAAGTAGAAAATATCTAATCATCTGCTCTAATGAACTTAGTGTAATATTAGGATTGTTAAATCCTTTGTTAAATTTGGTGATATTTGAAGAAGATATCAGAATATCTTTAATTTTCTTTTTCTTTTTTTTTTGGGGGGGGCACACCCGTTTGATGCTCAGGGGTTACTCCTGGTGAAGCCCTCAGAAATTGCCCCTGGATTGAGGGGACCATAACTTAACAATGTTTAATATTACCTGAATTTTCACTGCTCTTTTAAATATCTCCAATGTCATCTTTGATCATTGAATTAAATCTAAATAGAAAGAAAATTCTGATTTAGTAAAAGAAATATCAGGTAAGGGGAAAAAGTCAGGTACAAATCTAATATCAAGCTGCATCACTTGTTTTGTACTCCCACAATACACAAGAATCAAATATATGTTACTTCTCTTGCAAAGATTTGTAACTTAAAACTACATTGATACATGCACTATGTCAGTGGCAGCAGTGAAATTCATATTGTTTTTATGTGAAATGCACTGTTTTATTGCATTAATTCACATTTAATGTGTATACAGTAATAACCATAAAATATGATAACCAAAGTTATATATTTTCTTCAGAATATTCATTTAAAAAGCTTTCAAAAGAGTGAGTAAATTAAAATATCAGTCAGTTTACCTGCAGGATATAGAGCAAAAGTAGAAAGCAGTATAATATCCTTTATAAGCCAACCATTCCTCTCCATATAATGTTTTTACACCTTGCTGATAAAATATGATAGTCATAACTCTGTACATATTTTTTAAGTCTGGTATACAAAACAAAGGTTTCCAGAGTGAAGGAAAATATATATCAGTAAAATTGCATTACTCACATGATTAGAGTAGGAGAGTTGAAGGCAAGAAAAAGCAGTGAAGGTTGAAGTCCTGATGCCCCTTTTTAGGTAATGGATCACAGAAAGGTGAAGCCCATGAAGACAGGAAGTCTTATATAAGAAATAGAATTAGGAGCTGGAGCCATAGTGCAGCGGTAGAGAGTTTGCCTTGCATGCAGTTGACCCAGGAAGGACCTCGGTTTGATACTCTGTGTCCCATATGGTCCCCCTAGCCAGGAGCTATTTTTGAGAGTATAGCCAGGAGTATACTCCAGGGTGGTCCAAAAACCAAACCTCCTCCCAAAAAGAAGTAGAAGAATTACCAAATAAGCAGGAACCCAGAATGCAGAAGACAAATAAAAAATCCTCTACTATATTGAGGGCAAAAATAAAAACAGAAAATAAAGAAGCATACAGTATTTAATATATAAGAAAGAAGAACCAAAATAAAGTGATAGCCAATTCAAACTATTGAACAAAAATGGTTCTTAAAAAATAATTTCTTGCATAATTTCTCTTGATCTTCTAGCATTTGAATATTCTTGATATTTCAGTACTCTTCTCCATTATACATACAAAATGTAATTGTTAAATTAAGACCAAATTCAATACTCAGCTTCTAATCTACATTTTTCAAGAAGGCTTTCACAATAATTATGACACCTTCTTTCTACTCTTAGTTGTTGAAGTATGATTCCTAGCATTTTACAATTCATATATTAATTATTTTCTTCATTAAAATTTAAAAATAATTTTTCATGACTAAACATGGTTTCAGTTTATCTATGAATCGTGGTCTAGTTAAGTTATATAAGTTAGTAACATTTCTACAACTGGATATTTTTATCATTGCTTAAAATAATTTTTTGTTTGTTTTGCTTTGTTTTATTTTGGGGCCACACCCAGTGACACTCAGCTGTTACTCCTGGCTATAGATTCAGAAATTGCTCTCGGCTTGGGGTACCATAGGGGACGCTGGAGGATCCACTGTGTTCTGTCCTAGGTTAGTTGCGTGTAAGGCAAATGCCAGACCGCTTGCGCCACCACTTTGGCCCCTAAAGTAATTTTTATAAAGATATATCATATACAAATAATTATAAGTAAGTTAACCACAAAAAAAGGTACAGCATTAAGAATAAACCATATCTTTCAATATAGCCAAAAGCTTTCCTTTCTTTTTTTCCATTAGGCAAAACATGCTAATTTATTTTATTAGTCATAATCCACAATTTCTATTCAAAATATATATTGAATTATCATAATTAAGTAATAAGTAAAAATATAAAGGTAGATAAAACATATGAAGATAAAGAATAATCATTTCTATAAAGGCATAAGCTATAACATTTTCTCTAATTTTGTTTTGTTTTGTTTTTCGGCCACACCCAGTGATGCTCGGGTGTTACTCCTGACATGCGCTCAGAAATCGCTCCTGGATTGGCGGGCAGTTTGGGACACCAGGGGATTGAATTGTGGTCCATTCTAGGCTAGCATGCACAAGGCAGATGCCATATGCTTGCGTCACCACTCCAGCAATGAATGTCCCTTTTGCTCTACATCCACACCAACACTGGTTTGCTTGGGGCCAACGATATGTGTCAATCACACTGGTGTGAAATGATATTTTGATGTTGTTTTAGTTTGCATTTTTTCTGATGTAAGTGATATTGAGCATTTTTATATACTTTGACCTGCTGTATATCTTTAAAAAGAGGACCAGAATTAAATCTGGGTGAAGAAGCAAATTTCATAATTCCTGTATTACCTATGACAAGATAGTGCTCTAACAGGAGCAACTAATTTTGAACATATAGGAAAACATAGTACATTGTTTTCAGAAAGCATTATTTATTTCAATTATTCTTATTGATAGTAAATTAATTACTAGTGCTTATTAATATTACCTATAAATAATATTATACATATGTCTTTGTTTCTGAGTACCTCTATAGGATGAATACTAACATAAGAAATGTAAATCAAGATGCATGCTTTTTAAAAATTTTAGTATAGCATCTTTTCCACCAACAGAAATATCACATGCTAATACCAAAGAAATAAGATGGGGAGTGATGTTTGTTATTACTGGAAGTTTTTGGTATTAAGTGTAAATACATATCTGTACAACTTTCTACTGAAAACACATATGTTTATTCATAAAGATTTTATTTACATGTCCTTTGCCCATTTATCCAAGCTAATTGGAAGTGTCTAACAATTAGCATACTGTAAACTGCTCTAAGCATTTGATGTATAGGCCTATCACTTGCAGGTAGAATATTCTACTAATAATCTTCAATATTTGGTAGTTATTCTACCAAGTGAATAAATAACTGAATAAATAAATGAATAAATAATATAATAAATATTCTACCAAATGAATGAATAGCTTCAAGTCGTTTGATTAAAGTGTGTCCCAGAATTACCTCAAACAGGTTAACTGTGATTGGCATAGTGATGCCTTGCTTAATAAAATGTCCCTTATTAACTCACTTTTCTTTCCTGTCTTATTTTCTCCTATCTGTAATGGACATTCAAATCCTTATTTCAGAGTATGATCCTCAACAATACAAACTAAGATAATATATTTTTCTTTGATTTCATGTTCTCTCTCTTATTTTAATTTCTTTATTGGGAATAATATTGCTAGTAACCTTTATAAAGGATCAAAGGGAATTTTTCTAATTTTTGTGTCAAAAAGTCTATACATATTTAAAATGAGCAAGATATATAAAATGTTTTTATTTATAATAATTCTATAAATTTATGATAATTTACCAAATTATGTTATCTTTAATTTTCAGATGTGCCATTCCATTTCTCCAGTTTTCAGGGCTATTTCCAAGAAGTTCAATGTGATTATAAAACCTCAAATTTTATGGTAATATATTCTTTCTCTTGAATATTTAATAATATTTATCTACATTTTCTATACTTCAGTTATGCCATAGAAGTATTTTTAACTATTTTTTCAGTCATGGATCTGGGTCTCAAAGAATTCTTAAAAAATGAAAAGTTATTTCCTTCAGATACGCAATTACTTCGGTGTTTTTGAATTGTTTCTTTTGGGGCCACACCAGGTGACACTCAGGAGTTACCCCTGGCTATGCGCTCAGAAATCACTTCTGGTTTGGGGGATCATATGTGATGCCAGGGGATTGAACTGCAGTCCTATGTCAGTGCATGCAAGGCAAATGCCTTGCCACATGTGCCACTGCTTTGGCCCCAGATATGCAATTACTTCTTATAGTTTAAAAATCAATCACTTTTATTTTTTCCCTGAAACTCTCATTGTTTAGTTATTTAAATAACTGAATTTTATTATTACTGTGAGACAATATTTCAACTCTAGTTATATATTTATAATTTCTTTTGAATTATTTATTCTACATCCTACTTAAATTACTATATAGATTCAATGCAATTCTCATCCAAATTCATGTGAAATTCTTCAGACTTAGAGAAGTCAGTAATAAATTTTTATGGAATCAGAAGAGAAATAAAATAGCCCAAACCATACTTAAAAATTAGAATATGGAAAGTATTTCATGACCTGTATTAAAACTCTACAATAAAGTAACAGTGATTTAAAAAGTTTGGTACTGGAATAAAAATATGATCTCTGAATAACAGGTTAGATTTGAGTATCAAGGACAAATACCTTATCGACAGCTAAGTTTCAACTGAGAACATAAAATGGAATCAACATAACCTCTTCAACAAATAGTGATGAGAAAACTGGATAAGCACATAAAATATTAAAGCTGGATTCATATCTCACACATTACACAAAAGTCAATTCAAAGAAGATCAAAGACATTGTGTTCATATAGGACTCTATAAAGTACATTGAGGAAAATATAAGCAGAAGTCTCCAAAATTTGTACCTCAAAGGGTTCCTTAATGATAATATACTATACTGGACAAAAGCAGCAAAATAAAAAAAATAAACAACTGGAGCTATATAAATGTAGCAAGTTTGTTTTTCGTGGCAAAAGAAACATGAGGTAAAATTGAAAAAAATAATTAAATGGGAGAAAATATTCACACTAAACATATCAAATAAAGGATTAACATCCAAGAAATATAAAATTCTCAAAAGATCAACATAAAGTTCAAAACACTTTTTTTAAAAAAAAGGGAAATGAACAGGTACTTCTTGGGTAAAGGGAACTAGGCAGATAATCAATAGAAACATGAAAAATGTTCATAATCACTTATCTTTAGGGACTTCCCAAATCAATAACACAGTGAGATATATCAAACCAGTGAGAATGAGACATATCAAAAAACTGGAAATAACCTGTTTTATCAAGGATGTGCTTAAAAAGGTATTCTCTTCGATTACTGGTGGAAATACTGTCTTGTACAAACACTATGGAAAACACTGTGCAGTTTTTTTTTTTTTTTTTTTTTTTTTTTTTTTTTTTTTTAGTAAACTAAGAATTGAGGTGCCCTAAGATCTTGAAATTTTATTTCTGGGTATTTATCTCTAGGTTAGAAAAAAATTCATTCAAAATGAAGTATGTATACCAGTATTTATAGCATAAATTAGTACAATAGGTAAGGCATGAAATCTGTCTATATTTCCAGTGAAAGATTATGAATATGGGGTTAATATACGCTATGGAATACTATATAGCTGAAAAAGGTGAAATTGTGCAATTGTCTGCAAGTTGGGTAAAACTGGAAGATAATGTTAGGTGAAGTTAAGCCAGTAAAAATGGAAATAAAGATATATGTGTTAAGTGAAAAAAAAACACAGGATGATCTTGTTTATCTGTTGTATACAGAGTAACTGGACAAGGAAATGTAGTAAAGTGGGCATGGTAGAGCTATGCTATTACTGAATTCAGAATATATGAAAGAGGACAAAGAATAAAAGGAATCAAGATGAGAGTAAGTAGAGATGAACAGTAAGAAACAGGGGTTGGGGTCAAGGGCTTCAGGTACATCAGTGGTGTAGAGCAGTTATATAGCAAAACCACAATGAAAACAGGAGATCAAACCCCAACAATCAAACTTAAAAATGTACCTGTCTAGAGGGGTTTGGGGTTGTAGGTGGCATACTCAGGAAACTGGTGGAGGGAAATTGAGACTGGTTGTGGTACTGGTGTCATAACATTGTAGGCCCAAAACTCAAATATGAACAATGTTATAAACCATGGAGTCTAATAAAAACGTCAAAATTAAAAAATATATAACTATAAAATGTTGACTAAAATATTTACTCTCCTCATATCCTCTTTTAAGTTTCTAACAAGAAGCCTCGGAATTATAACATGAAAATATGGTGGTGTTTAGGGAAGGATTATTGAATGGGAAAAGTCCTTTTTGTTTTTGGTAGGTACATCTATGGGTGAAGATTTAAGCTTATTTAGCTTTCCATTGCTTACTTCAACTAAAACTCAAAATATAATTGCTACTATCAATAATAATAAAACTGGCACCTTTAGATTTAGTCAGGATATTTAAATCATTCCAGTTATTCTAAAGAGAGCTTATCTATCTACATGTATCTATATTTATATGTTTCTGATGAAGTTTGGGTCATATACAGCTATGCTCAGGGCTTACTACTTGCTCTATGTTCAGGGATCATTCCTGGTGGTGTTTGTGTAACCATATGTGGTGCCTGAAAGTGAAACTGAGTCATCTTCTTGCAAGACAGGCTTATCTCTCTGCCCTGAAACAGAAGAAATCAAACAAAAGAGAATGTTTCCAAAAGTTTTAAAAGAACTATAGAATAAAAAAGAAAAAGGATGAGAATTTACTCAAAAATCAGTACCTGACAAGTCCTAATGCAGAGGTATTATTATCTTTGGAATGAACTGATAACAGGATCCAGAGTGTCTCAGGGGACCCACAGGTTGTTTTAATGAGCATTCTGGGGTGTCATTAGAATCACAGCTACTGCTCCTATCAAAACCACTTTTATTGTGGTTCTGCAGGAAATCAGGAGGTGCACCCATGCTGATTCTACAAAATACCTGGTTCCAGTCTTGCTGATGCTGCTAGAATTGCTGCTGAGACTTCTTGAGACCATAGTTATTTATTTCTGCTGTGCCTAACCATGCCAGTAATGCAGCACCTGGCAGTCACCTACACTCACTCACTTTTGTCACTGCTGCTATAGGTACTTTAATCAATTAGTCTCTCAGCCCATGGTGCTAAGACTTTGTTTTAGTTGCTGCCACCCTGAAAGCAGAAACAAAGGAATACATATATTTTTTCTGTTTTAATCTTAAATCATTATCCTTCAATAGTTAGCAGAGACTAATTAGAAATTAAATGGAAAGGGCAAAACTTTATTACATTATCTTATATAATCGTCAAAAAAATCAATGAAAGTATGCTTGAATTTTGCTATTACTTATATTTTATAGATAAGGAATCAGAGTTGGACAGATGTTGAATACCTGCCTAAGAGTTCCTAGCTAGGAAAATGTCAAGTGCAGGACTCTATCTTGGATCAATTTCTATGTCTTTTATTAATTATTTGGGCTCACACCTAGCAATGCTCAGGATTACTCCTGGATCTACAATCAGGAATCACTCCTGACAGACTCAAGTAACCATATGGGGTTCCAAGTATCCCAGTCTGGCAGTGTTAATCATCCTTGGTCATCATTCCTTCTAAATTTTTGAGCAGTGTTTTCCCACAGCAGAGCTGTACCGTTTTCCCATAGAGTACTTTAAATATACTGGATAACAATCATTTACTTATGAGTGTGAATATTTTTTCTCCCATGCAGTTATTATGTATTTTATTAAGGATCAATAATAGATTCTAATTCATCTCTCAATCTTCTTCAATTTATTTACTTAAAGTGGCATCTAACATCTCCATGGTAGAATGTAAAATCCAAATCTCAACTCCTGCTTGATATTCCTCTGCTATATTAAAATCTTATTTTTTTAAACAAAAAACAATGTTGAACCTTATATTCTCTAGAGAATGACTTCTCTCTACTCCTCTATAGAGATCATACATGTATGTTATAGGAAAGATAAGAGATGATAAGGTAGGAGTCACTGTTACTATAATTGGAATTGTGACTTGTAAATTTTGTTATGACCCTTGAATAGATTCACTCTATCAGGACTGTATCTTCATTTTAGAGTTTTTCTTTTATTGGCACAATTTCTCATTTCTTGATCTAGCATGTATGAGGAGTTTTAAATTTTAGGTGGTTAAAGAAGTATACACTTATTTAAACTGTCTTTTGTAAGTCCCTGTAAAACATATAAATATATGTTGGCATCTAGAGCTATATACCTATGCTTCTGAACATATCATGAAGGAAGAAAATCCTGTCCTCCAGAATACTAAGTAAAAAAGCTTATTTTACCATGATCACATTAAAATAAACAGGTCATTTCTTTACTCACCCTATTTCCTACCTTAATTGAAATATTCATTCCACATAGATAGTAAACAGATGGTTGTGTCCCAGTGAGCAAAGAAAATTGGGAGAATTGGGTCTTCAAATGCTCTCAGTATTTTCTATTTCTGTTATTTTGTCTTCTATACATGCAATCCTGGTCCCTATGATCATGTCTGCCCTTCTGTCTTGGTGATGGAATTAATATATACTACTTGTGTGATTACTTACATTCAGTTTCTGGGAGCTGCTGCCAAAATGCAGACTTAAAAAGGGCATGATGTGAATAGACTTTTCAGGGAAACTGTACTCATATTTTCAAGTAATACATCAACATTTGTTCTGCTTTTTGAACAACTTCTTACTTCATGTTGGAATTTATTAGTCATTCTTGTTCTCAGTTGATTAAATTTGTTTGTGGTTGCCTCCAAGATTATGTTGACATATATTTCTCCTTACAAACTAGTATCAGCACTTGCAGATAGGAGCTGATGGAGAGGATGAGTGGAAAAAAGTGAGTTTGATACTTTATAAATATGATTTTTCCATCCCTTGTCTCCTTATTCTGTTTTGCCTAGATTGGGAACAAATGAACAAAGTGAGATTTGGTTTAGGAAGATAATCCTATTACTTTATAATTTAGGTTATTATATTTTAGAAATAAACAATAAAAATTACTTGGATCCACTTGGAAATGGATTATGTTCCATGAATTGTTTTAGGCACAAATTAAAATAAGAAGGAAAATATGAGCTCCTTATAAAAGAATATTCTGATTAAATGTGACTGGTTCTCCTTAAATCTGGACACTTCTGCCTAATAGGATGCATGGAAGACATGCAGAATGAAAAAAGCTGGTAATTTCTTTGAGATGAGAAAGTTTGAGTAATTCTAATTTAATTTGCACAATATAATGATCATGTCTGTTACATCCTTATTACTGGATCATTTTATATTGTAAGGAGGAGATAAAATGCAATAACCTTTAGTAAGAAAAAAATAGAATGTAAGTCTTACAAGAGCAGGTCTATGGTTGCTTGAGACACTGCTATGCTTTTAGTGTTTAGAGCATTGATTAGCTCCTGGTGTGCCACTCCATAAATATCCAAGAAGACAGGAATTCAGAGGTAGCAAAGTTTCTATTTAACTAAAACTGAATTTAATTTAAAAAGGGATATAAATGTGTGTACAACAACCTCAGTAAACTAGAAATTTTGTATTCTCTTTTTTAGTATCTAGGGATGTGGGAACATTCTTAAGTGCCTGCCCGGCATGTTGCTTAGAGGATTATTTGGTTGCTATTATAAGTACTACAGTGTTATAAAATTCTTTACTTTAATTCTAGTTGATCAGTATTTATTGTGTTAACTAAGTTGTTTGTAGTGTAAAAAATATAGAATACCCTCTCAATGTTTTTATGAATTTGTAAGCACATTATTTCTCTAATTTATTTACATTTATAAGCATACACTATATCACCTTTGTCTTAGTTCTCTCAGGGTATCAAAACAAGATAAATATGAGAACTATCCTGACTATCTTGGCTGTGTTGGGAGCTTCAAGTGAAGGCAAAGGTAAATGGGTCCTGGGTTGTGTAAACAAATTCACAGTAATAGACAAAACAGAACCTAGAATTCTGATGCATTTATTTGCTAAACTAAAATTTAAATTGCAAAAGCAATCCTTTCTCAGGAGAAAAAAAAAGGACAACTCTATTAGTGGAAATGTTCCAAGTAGAATGATCAGAAATACAATTTTTAAAAGACAGCATCAGCTAATATTTTTAAATGAGTGATAGCTTAGCTAGCAACTAATCTCTCACATCTATAAAATTTGGCCCGGAAATATATCTTCAAAAAACACACAAAAAAGAGGTTGTTGGGTAGATAATCTCATTCTCTGAAGTTCTAGAACAATTAGTACTAAGTTATAAGTTTTATAACTGTAAGTTATATCTGTAAGTTTTATTTTTGTTAATGGTGAACAGTACTGTCTTTTCTCCAAGGCTCTATCTGATTTACTTGAAAGGACAATATCTGTATTACTTAACAAATAACAGTGGTTAATGCCAGAGTTATTACTTCAAAGTTAAATGCAAACAAATGTGAAATTTCTTTAAAATGACTTTTTGCTTAGTATCTTATTTAGCACAACTGATTTAGTGGATATATTCTAGGTAAAGTCATAGATTACTTAAGTCAGTTATTACCAGTCTCGTGATGACATTTTCTCTGATCTCTGCTCTCTTAGGAGTGTCAAGAAAGTATGTAATAATTGTATCATTCTTTATATGTATCTATAGCTTAGCATTGGAAGCTAATGGACCAACTGCTCTTATTTCCTTTATTACAATCTTTGTGTGTTTGGATTTCAAACCACAGAAAAGTTTCGAAGTGTTTTTTTGTTTTGATGGTGAGCACATAGGTAGGAAATAATGTAATTCAGTGGGGCATCCCCTTATTATATGCTGTCTATTAAGGAAATATCAATGACTCTGCCAGAATCCTACATGTGGGAATCTATTACACTGGTCCTATTGAAGACAATATATATACAAGCTCTCAGCATTTCCTAGGGGCTCACTGAGTTCTAATCTACATTACCTGTGAAAATAGGAGATACTGCAAGTTCTCAAGTCTAGTCACTTGGCAAATATAGAGGGCCACATTCTCTTTCTACCTTAAGGGTATACACCACGCAAGTGCCCTTGTGTTAGTTGATACATCTCAGTCAGACAGATAAAATAGATGTGACAAATCCAACAGACAATTATTTTCACTCTCTGATGCTGAACAATGACTTAGAATCATAGGTTTTCCCACATTTTAAATTTATCTCAGTGATAAGTATATGTTCACAGGTAATGGACATCTTTCTATTTCTTATGTAGGAATTTAATAAAAATATAGCTATATGTCACATATTTCTTGCATCTTTGATGATCTCTTCAAGAAAAATTCACATAATTTTACTTAAATTTTTCTAGTATAGTTTAGGTAACATATTTTCAATACTGTCAATATTTATGGCATTGCTATGCAAAGTTACTGCCATTTCCAAAATGCCCAACACTGTTCATTGATGTCTTTTTTGATACTTTAATAAAGGGCCAATGGGCAAGTTGCATACCTTTACCTCAGAAATGAGTAATCATTACTGGTCGTGTGTGTGTGTGTGTGTGTGTGTTTGCGTGCATTTATGTGTGTGTGTGTGTGTGTTTGTGTGTTGCTTGATTCTGAAAAGAGCTCTGACCAAAGTCTGTCCATCAAACACCATAATGACCATGGACTCAATTATTCTGAAAGATGCTGAAGAAGGAATATTAAACAACTCTGTGTGCAAGATGCTCCACAAACCATGTTTGTATTTTCATTCTCTAAAGGAGTATGCAAGTTTTTAAGAGAGACGATGTCATATAGAAGCAAAAGAGGGAATGAAGTCCCAAATTATTTGAGGACTCTAAGAATTGGTAGTTTTAGCCTCACCTTCTCAGAAGCTGCTGAAACTATGTGTAGTTGAAACAAGAATCCTTGGACAAGAAATGCCTCTAATTGACCTGAATATTTATTCTTCTTGCCATTTATATTTCCTACTTACCTTGCCCATCATACCAAGAAAGTTATATGAATTCCTGATCATTTGCCCCCTGGGGCCAGACAACTGGGGCCAGTCTGTGTTTGGAAGGGAACAGGAAACCTCCCTTCCTTCCCATTAACCCTCCTTTTCCCAAAGCAGTAAGATCCAACAACCATTCATGATTAAAACCTTCATCAAAATAGTTGTTGAAGGAACCTCCTCAAAATAGTAACAGGATCTATAATAAACTTATAGCCTACATTATGCTTAATGGTGAAAAACTAATGCATCCCTACTAAGATCAGGCACAAGGCAAATAGGCCCATTGTCTCCACTCTTATTCAACAGTTTTAGAAGTCTTAGCAACAGCAATCAGGCAAAAGAAGGAAATCAAAAAGATCTCAATTGGAAAAGAGGAAGTCAAACTATCTCTATTTACATATGACATGATGATATACATTGAAGACCCTACAGAGTCAAAAAAGTTCCTAGAAACAATTAGCCTATGCAGCTAAGTGGCCAGCTACAATCAATACACAAGTCGGTTGAATTCCTTTATAGAAATAATGACTCAGAGGAGAAAGAGTTCCATAAATATGTCTATGGCTTCTGCTTCTAAAAGGCAAATGACTACAAAGGCAATGATTACTTAACTTTTGTAGTAAACAATTCTTACATTAATGAGTTATGTTTGTTTCTGAAACAATTTTAAAAAGGGGCCGGAGAGGTGGAGCTAGAGGTAAGGCGTTGGCCTTTCAAGAGCTAGCCTAGGACAGACAGCGGTTCTATCCCCCAGCGTCCCATATGGTCCTCCCAAGCCAGGAATGATTTCTAAATGCCCAGACAGGAGTAACCCCTGAGCATCAAACAGGTGTGCCCCACAAAAAAAAAAAAATGAAAAGGGATCGCTTCTCGGCCTTTTGGCTAAGATCAAGTGTAGTATCTGTTCTTATCAGCTTAATATCTGATACGTCCTCTATCTGAGGACAATATATTAAATGAATTTTTGGAGCTGGGAGTCAGAAGAGGAGCTTTCTCCGTCTGCTCCATGCATCAACCTGGTATTTCAGTATTCTAGGAACGGTGCACCAAAAAAGAAAAAATAAATAAAAAATAAAAGGGGACAATATAGCATGATAGTTCAGGGTGTACACTCTGTCCAGATTACCTTGATTAAGCTGTATACATTAATTTGCTTTAAAATCAACAATGATTATTGTAAATAGTGCTGCAACAAATATAGGTGTGAGGAAGGGATTTTTGTATTGTATTTTTATGTTCGTAGGGTATATCCCTAGGAGTGGTATAGCTGGATCGTAAAAGAGCTCAATTTCCAGTTTTTGGAGGAGTCTCCATATCACTTTCCATAAAGGTTGGACAATAGCCAAACTCTGGAAATAGCCAAGATGCCCTTCAACAGATGAATGGCTAAAGAAGCTGTGGTACACATACACAATAGAATATTATGCAGCCATTAGGGGAGATGAAGTTATGAAATGTTCCTATACATGGATGTGCATGGAATCTATTATGCTGAGTGAAATAAGTCAGAGGGAGAGAGAGAAATGCAAAATAATCTCACTCATCTATGGGTTTGAAGAAAAATAAAAGAAAATTTTCAGTAATTTCCAGAGACAAAAAAGAAGAGGGCTGGAAGATCCAACTGACTACATGAAGCTCACCACAAAGAGTGATGAGTGTTGTTAGAGAAATACCTTACTACAATGAGAACTATCATAATAATGATCGAGGGAAGTAGAAGCCTGTCTAGAATACATGTTTGGGTGTGGTGGGATGGCGGGAGATTTGGGACATTGGTGGTGAAAATGTTGCACTGGTAAAGGGGTGTGTTCTTTACATGACTGAAATTGTACAAATACAATCATATTTGTAATCATGGTGTTTAAATAAAGATAGTTTTTAAAAAATCACCAATGATGTAACTGTAAAGTAATTTATACAAGTTATTTTACCCCTCTTGATTTGGATGTCCTGAATAGTTATCTCTCATCAAATTGTCTGAGAAATAGGTTAAAACTTAAAAGGGATGTAAATACCTAACACTAAAAGCACTTTAATCTCATTCTCTATTGACAATTCATTTTCAGTTTCTTAATTCCAAGTATTTTGAAAATTCTTAGTATAGAGAGATATATTTGTGCTAAATATATTTGTTGCTCATGAAGACAACATGAAATGATATATAACATAGTGTAGTTCTAGTAAGATACTGGGAACACTGTAAGAACTAAGTAATAGCTAATTTTTTTCTTATCTTACCTAACATTCTAGTAAGTAATTTTAGGAATTGCTCTTTGAGTATTTTTGGAAGGGAATAGATGCATATTGATGTTCTCCTTGTTGCCAAGGAATATCATTAAATGCAAAGCATTATAATGCAAAATGGCTTCTTATTTCATGTAAATCTGACTTTATAAAATTATTTTCTACTAATTTTATTACTTATATCAATTACTATTTTCTGACTGTCCCACTTCATTTTGAACTTTTGTCATAGAACTCTGATCACAATATACAATTGAAAACTAATGTTCGTCTTTCTCTTTTTTAGCTTTACCTTTATTTTCTTTCCTACTTTTCATTTCCCTTTTCTTTACTGCTTACTTGAATTAATATTTAAATCATCAAACTGTCACTACATGGAAAACAGCTTTTCTTTACAAAAGGTTAACTAGAATTATTTTTAGCTGCTTCCGTTTGCAATATTTTCAACATTTTTACATTTCATTGGTGAAACTGTGAAATTATCCAGAGGGAAGCAGCCATCATTCTTTATACCCTGAACTTGATATCATCTCATTTGGCATAGTGTAAATTTACTCCTAAATAAATATGGAAGTTTTGAGAATAAATAAGACACTTTTAAGATGATTTCATAATATATGTTCCCAAGATTGTATTGCTATGTATTGACAACATATCAAATATTTTTTACAATACTATATTTCAAAATGATTAAATCCGTAAGATTAGTTAACATATTCATCATCACAATTTTTTTGTGGTGATAACATCTAAGATCTATGATCTAGTATCAGAGAAATAGTTGTTTCCTTTGCACATAGTTCACTATGCACATAGCCCTAAGCATAGCACAGCTGGGTGTATTCCCAGGTACATCATCAAACTCCCAAATATCCATGGACTTTGCCAACTTGAGGTGCATAATACAATATTATTAACTCTA
The DNA here is from genome assembly GCF_024139225.1 of Suncus etruscus. Taxonomy (NCBI): domain Eukaryota; kingdom Metazoa; phylum Chordata; class Mammalia; order Eulipotyphla; family Soricidae; genus Suncus; species Suncus etruscus. Next base: position 16,079,161 of record NC_064867.1, on the reverse strand, counting down.
ATCATTATTTTGTATATTAGATCTTAGGAACTTCCTCATAAATGACAATATATATCCTATAACCATTATCTTCCTATTTTACGAGCATCTAATAACCACAAATTAGTGTGTATAATTTCAAATAATTTTTTTAGATTTTATTTACCTGAAAAACATGGTATTTTTCTCCTCTAACTTATTTCACTTAACACTATGTTCTCAACTTCAACTCATGTTGTTTCATAAGTATAGGTAAAACTCTCATTCATATGGGAGGGAGGACTAAAAACATTCTCAGAAGAAAAAGAACTCACATTATTCATGCTAACCAAACAGAATCTAAATAAACTACTCAGAGATGAATTACACAACTCAAACACACAATTGTAACAACAACCACCCTACACAATATGTTTGCACAACAACCCTCTCTGTCAATAATCTCCTTAAATGTCAATGGACTAAACTCCCCCCACTAAAATACAAATAGTAGAGGGATGGATTAGAAAACAAAAACGGGACTTCTGTTACCTACAGGAAATACATCTAAAAGTACAGGATAGACACAGGCTTACAATAAAAGAACAGAAATAATTGCTCAAGCCAATGGAAACAAAATCAGACCAAATTGCATCCAACCTCAAGAAAGTGACCAGAGACAGAGGGTCACTACTTACTGATCAGGGGAACAATAGATCAAGAAGTACTAACTCTGGTCAACATTTATGCACCAGGATTGGAGAGATAGCACAGCGGTAGGACACTTGCCTTAGACGCTGAAGGACCATGGTTCGAATCCCAGCATCCCATATGGTCCCCCAAGCCTGCCAGTAGCGATTTCTGAGTGTAGAGTGAGGAGTAACACTGAGCGCTGCTGCGTGCGACCCCACCAAAAAAAAAACAAAAACAAAAACAAAACACCTATGCACCAAATTCAGAGCCAGCAAATTTTTAAGGCATTTGGTCACAAACCTGAAGTAACATATAGAAGGAAATGTTATAATAGTAGGAGACTTCAACCAACATTATCACCACTAGACAGATCCACTAGGCAAAGACATAAGAGCTCTAAATGAAAATCTAGAAGAACTAGGACTAATGGACTTATATAGGGCTTTAAACACCCCAGAAAACAGAATACACATTCTTCTCAAGTGTGCATGGAACCTTCTCTAAATATACCATGCCTTAGGATATAAATCTAACTTGCACAAAATCACAAATATAAGGACTATTAGAAGCACCTATCAGATCACTATGCAACAGAGATCAAGATTGACTGTAAGAAGCTGTGGAGAAAATTCAATAACTGGAGATTAAATAATATGTTGCTCAATAAGAGTTGGATCAAAGAGAAAGTCAAGTAAGAAATAAAATATTTCTTGAGACAAATGCTAATGAGGAGACAAACTGTCAAAATCTGTGGGATAAGGCAAAAGCAGTAATGAGGGGGAAACTCATAGCAATACAGACCAATGTCAGGAAAGAGGAAAATGACAAACTCAACAGTTTAAAGCAACACCTTAAGGATCTAGAAAAACAGCAGCAAAGAAATACAAACACAGCCAGAAGAAAGAAATAATAAAAACCAGAACAGAAATAAACAACATAAAAAACGTAAGAAAACAATACAAAAAATCAACGAGACCAGGAGTTGGTTTTTCAAAAGAATAAACAAGATAGACAAACTGCTGGCAAGACTCACCAAAAATTAATTAATTAATTAATTAAAAGAGAGGGGCCGGAGAGATAATATGGAGGTAAGGCATTTGCCTTTTGTGCAGAAGGTCAGTGGTTCAAATTCGGGCATCCCATATGGTCCCCTGAGTCTGCCAGGAGTGATTTCTGAGCATAGAGCCAAGAGTAACCTCTAAGCGCTGCTGGTGTGACCCAAAAATAAAAACAAAAAAAAGAGAGAGAGAAAACACCCAAGTAAATAGGATCACAAATGAAAGGGGAGAGATTACAACAAAACCCCAAGAAATCCAAGACATCATGAGGACTTATTATGAACAACTGTACTCAGTTAGATTAGAAAACCCAGAAGAAACTGAAAGATTTTTGGAAAAATATCATCTTCCAAGCCTGGATAAGAAGGATATAGAAAGTCTAATTAGGCCAATAATGTCTAAGGAAATTGAATCAGTAAATAAGAAACTCCCCAAGAACAAAAGTCCAGGTCCAGATGGTTTTACAGGTGAATTCTATCAAACATTCCGAGAATTACTGCCATTGATCCTCAGATTTCTAAAACATTGAAAAGATGAGAATCCTTCCGAACTCCCTTTATGAGGCTAATATCACACTCATTCCCAAAGATGGCAAAGACACTGCCAAGAAAGAAAACTATAGACCAATCTCACTAATGAACATAGATGCAAAAATCCTCAACATAATCTTAGCAAACCAAATTCAACGATATATCAAAAATATACATAAAAAATTATACACCATGACCCAGGGATGCAAGGATGGTTCAACATATGTAAATCAGTCAATATCATACACCACATCAACAACAAGAAAAACAAAATCACATTATTATATCAATCAATTCAAAGAAGGCATTCGACTAAATAAAACCCCCATTCATGATGACAACACAACAAATTATGCTGGATGGAACCTTCTTCAAGATAGTTACAGCTATCTGTAAAAAAGCTCACAGCCAATATTATCCTTAATGGTTACATAATTATTAATACATTTGACAGTTATTTAATTTAGGTCAAGAAATGAAATCTTTCCTATTTCTTTGATATATATGAAATAAATATAATAGTTTTCTTGAATAAAGGCTTTGTGAAGATTAACTAAAATTACATGCATTTTAATGTATATAACACATTTAATATGTTAAATGTGATATTGAACAAGGCTATACAAATGAAAATTTATGCTGTTATGATTAAATAACAAAGGGACTCTTTTTCATACACTGGATTAGTTTAGATTGCCTGAAATGGAAAAATTGAATGCATAAAATTTATTATGGAATCATTTGTAATCAGTAAGACCCAATATGGGAGGATAGAAAATATGATTAAATAAAGTTGGGTTCTAGTGTGATCAGTAAAGAGTTTAATAGGGAGCTCCAGAATAGGGAGTGAATGAACCTCTTTAGTTAGGTTACTGTTAAAGTAAGGAGGCTGGTCCTTTGTTCCTCAGGCGTTTTACCATATTTGAATGTGAACTAATCACATATTAAGGGTCTCTGGTTGTTGGAGTCCTAAAGATGGAATCAGCTGGGAGTTTTCAGCTGCCAAACTCACAGTATTTGAATTAATGGATTTCATAATATAGAAGGGATTTGGGCCTACACCACCAAATCCACTATCATTTTCTTTTTTTTTTTTTTTTTGATTTTTGGGTCACACCCGGCAGTGCTCAGGGGTTAATCCTGGCTGTCTGCTCAGAAGTAGCTCCTGGCCAGCACGGGGGACCATATGGGACACCGGGACTTGAACTAACCACCTTTGGTTCTGGATCGGCTACTTGCAAGGCAAACGTCGCTGTGCTATCTCTCCGGGTCCCACCACTATCATTTTCTAACAATTAGTGTATGATATTGTGCAAAAAAATAGTAAATTTATTACTATTTCTTGGAAATATGTTCCTGATAAGTAAGAATTATATTTGTCTTGACTGCATGATGCAGTGATCTTAAGTAAATAGAATAATTTATAATAACTTTAACTATCCTCTTAATAACCACACTTTGCTTCAGTTAAAACTTAGAAAATCTATCATCAAATGTACATAATTTTTATGCATTTTCATTGCATAGTAAATTTTTTCACAATTTAACTAGAAAAAAATGATCAGTGAGCAAAACAATATTCTAATTTCACTATTTGGATATGTAATGGCCAAATGTAAGCTTTGAATCTTCCCAAATAGTTTATCATAATTATTAATTTTTATTTAATTTATAATATAACTTACTAAAATACATATGTTTTTAAATATTAGTATGGAGGAGAGATGAAGACATTAAAATGTGAAATATTAGAATGGAAAGCAACTTCACATGAGATGTTAGAATTTGAAAAATAACCTTATATTAGGTCAATAGATCACTTTTTCACCTATTGTACATTTGAAAAAATTTTATAACAATGTTAGAAAATGAGCTGCATATTTATTATGCTGTCTATGTGCTCACAAAAATATTAAGCTGCAGTCACTATTTTGAGACAAGTGTTTTCAAATATGTATATACAGATTGTAAGCAAGTGCAGTACATCTCAGGATGTACAAAAATATTAAAATTTTTTAGTTCCTTTTGGTGGTAGTAGATAAGGGATAATCACATCACAGTGATGAGTATATAATGTAAACAAAATAATGAATGAGAATCCCAAAAGATTTAGAAAAGATTTAAAGATAGGCTTTGGCTTGCTCATTTTTCAAGTGTGGAAATTGGATGAGGCAATTGAAGCAACTTGATCAAATTTGCCAAAGTAGTTAGTGTCAGAGCAAGATTTTATTTCTGCCAGAGATAATTCTTCCTCCAATACTTCCCCATACTGATCCATAGACAAGGCACAATGCTATAAATTCTTTATTTGGTGTTGTAGCAGAAATTTATGGAGTGCCATGGGGAGGATTTTACTTCACTGAATGTATTAACTCTTTTCTGTGAGTACAAAGTCTGATAAGTATTTGTTAAGTGATTTGTCAGTAATTATGCAAATACGAACAAATAGTCGACTACTTATCTAGCTATTGTCAATTTGGGGCAAACTGTTTACCATTTTAACTGGTGAGTAACATAGAAATGAGTAAATGGGACCCAAGGCAAGTAAATACAGAAATAGAAGTGAGAAACAAAAAAAAAAAAAAAAAAAAAAAAAAAAGAAGTGAGAAACAAAGTAGGATTTTGCTTGGCAGGAACAGACAAAAATGGCTCTGCACTCAAAAATCACTCCTGGTAGATTGGGAGGCCATATAGGATACTGGGGATCAAACCAGGGTCAGCTGGATGCAAGACAAATGCCCTGTCCTCTGTGCTATTGCTCCAGCCCCAATCTTCCAATATTTTGATTCTCCTTTCTTTATAAATGAAACTGTAATTTTTTGAATTAGTATATGATTTAATTATAATTTTTGTTGTTATTTTTGGGCCACACCCAGTGAGGCTCAGGGGTTACTCTTGGCTATGCGCTCAGAAATCTCCTCTGGCTTGGGGAACCATATGGGATGCTGGGGATTGAATTGAGGTTCATCCTTGGTTGGCCGCATGCATGACAAATGCCCTACCACTGCACCATAGCTCCAGCCCCAATAGTTTTATTTTTAACCAATCTTAATTCCTTTTATTTTCTCCTGCCAAATTGCTATGGCAAGGACATCTAATATAATGTTGAATAAATTAAAAGTGTACAAATTTCTCAAAAGAGTGATCTTATAAGAAAGGTTTTCAGGTTTTCTTCATTATTAATAAATTGGGTACAATTTGGGTAACTGTCCCAACTTTTCTGATAATATACTGTGTGATTTATTATGCATGGCCTTTGAAATATTGAGAAGGGCTCTTTCATCCGTCATATTATTGAGGGTTA